>NW_005370271.1:1071979-1076049 GCF_000412655.1 Myotis brandtii
CCCGGGAGCCGCGGCCCGGCGCCGGATGGAAGGGCCGGACTTCCCGGGTCCAGTTCCGGCTCGGTCACCTGGGGCCGGTCGCCGAACCTCTCTGGGTTCCGTTCCCCATCTGTAAAACGGGCCTGGCGGGGCTGCCCGCCAACCAGGGCTGCCCTGGCGAGAAAGCGCACGCGAAGCCAGTGGCCATGCATACGGGTTGACATTTGTAAACCCAGCCCACGCCCTCGGGATTCGGGGGGCAGCGGAGGTGGGGGGCTTCTTCTGGGCTTACAGGCCGAGAGAGGGGAGACAGGGAGAGAAAAACCGCAGCAAAGGCAAGAACAAAATATCTGCAACAATAGTGCGAGGCAGGGTAAGGGGTGTGTGTGTGTGTGTGTGTGTGTGTGTGTGTGTGAATGAATGGGGGGCCAGTGGGTGCTTGTTATAACGCAAAGCCATCAGCCCACAAACGTGGAGGAGCACTTCCTCTCGGCCAGGTGCAGTGCCTCCCTCTTTTCAGAAATGTTCTTTGAATCCTCAGGGCAACTCTTGGAGGGAAAGGTTGCTGACCGACCCAATTTACAGAGGAGGGGCCTCCAGGCTGTGAGAGGGGTCTCGGGACTCCCCGAGCGATGGAGGAGTGTTTCACAGGCTGCAGTTCGGGTGCTGGGCTGCTCCCCACTCCATCCAGCGCCTCCTGGTCCTGGCGCGGCTTGGAGTCAGTTTCAAGAGAGGGTAGCTGAACCAAGGGCCGAATGAAGGCACATGTCACCAGGCGGACTGGAGGGTTGGGGCTCTGGCCGAGGCTCTCACACTGGTAAGCAGGGCTCTTTCCAGCAAGTCACATAGCTCCTCTCCCTGCCTGAAAGGGGCAGGGGGGCTCCCTCTAACCCTGGGTCCAAGGTCAGCCTATGGACGAGGGTGGGGGTCATCCAGGAGAGGACGCTGCTCCGCAGCCCTGGCCAGGCCGAGGCGTAGTTTGGTTTGATTGTCTCTGGATGAGTTCCTCCATTTGCCCCTCGGACGTCTCGGCCAGGTCTAACCGTTGGCGGGGGCGGTGGGAGTGGCACCAGGTGTCAGACGGGTGGCGTCAGACTGGACCTGGGTTAGCAGCCTCGGTACTTGAGTTCTGGCTAGGAAAGAATTCAGAGCCCAGGTTCAAACTACAAGAGAACATTTATTTGGAAAATCACAGAGGTAGAAGGAGTAATTTGTAGAAGCAAATGGGCTTAGGAAACAAATTATAGAGGCAAAGGAAGGGCCCTTGGAGCTTAGAAGTGAGGAAGGTCAAGGTGATGGGCCTGGGGGGAGGCGGAGGAGGAGGGGAAAGGTGAGCCCTGCTCCCAGGAAGGAGAGCTTGCTGCAGTGCAGCTGGTCCCGAGGGCAGCCATGGCATTGCGTGTCTGGTTTTGCAGCGTTTCCGGGCCTGGAGCTGAACTGCAACTGAGGCCTAGATGTTACCGTAGGGAGGAAAGGTCAGGGGGTCCAAATGCGTGACCAGCGATCTGCTAGGGGAGGAAGAGTCCCCCTGGGGGCGAGGCCCCCCCCCCCAACAACTGTGCTTTGCTGCAGGGCTTTCCACCTGGCGACCATACCTGGCCCATGGCCCTTGCTCTGCTCCCGTCTGCCTTCCCGCCGACTCCATCACCACCCTGTTCTGAATCGAGGCTGGCCTGTGTGGGTCCCATTGACGGGCTCCCTGTCCTCTGGCTGCCCGCTGGGTTTGGCCCATGGCAGGGGAGAGGTCTGGGTATTCGTTTCCCCAGCTCCCTTCCTGCGGGGCCATCCTTTCGAATGGCACTTCCCCACGCTGGCTCCCTCAGGGTTCCCTCACCCACTTTTCCCGCTGAGGGTGGGAACAGCCCTGCTGGGCCTGCTGCATCGTCCCTTTGGGTCCCCCAAGCCCTGCCTGCACCTGTGTAACAGCCTCTGAGTGAAGTTTCCTTGGTGACCAGTGGGCGCGCGGTATCTGAGCATCACCAGGACCCTCACGGAGTGACTTCCTGTACCGCACATTCTCCTGACTCACGTCTGTAAGTCAAAGGATTGGAAATGTCAAGGGTGACACAGGCCTGGCTTTACTGTGCCTTTTACCTCACCCTCTGCATGAGCCCAGCCTTCCTAATAAGGCAGGACCGCAGCAGGCAGACGCCAGAGGAAATCTGTGAATCAGCCGGCTTCCTTGGCTTTCCCAGAAAGGCAAGGCGCGGAGACCTGCCCCCAGGGGCACCCCCCACCCCCAGCAGCACCCGGAGCAGCACAGCCGGTCCTGGGCCCCCAGGTGCTCACCTCCGCCCTGCAGTGGGCCTGGCCTGTGAAGCCAAACTGCCCTCCCCACCGGCCGTAGGTGAAGATGCAATAGCTACGCGTTTCCAGACCCTTCCGTTGTCTTTCTTTTTAAATTGCAATAAATTATACATGACTTAAACGTTACTGTTTTAGCCCCTTTTTCAGTGTACAGTTCAGTGGCATCAAGTACATTCACATCGTTGTGCAACCATCACCACCGTCCCTCTCTGGAGCTTTTTTGATCTTCTCAAATGGAAACTCTGTACCCGTTAAACATTAACCCCCTTCCCACCCTTCCTGCCCCTGGCAACTGCCTCCTGCCAAGTGTGGGACCTCGGCCAAGTCACTGACCGCTCTGTACCTCCACCTCCCCATCGGTAAGATGGGATAAGAATTATCCCGACCTCTTAGGCTTGTTCTGAGGTCTGAGTGAGATAATACAGGTAAAGCACATGCATTTTTATTTTTCCTTATTATTGTGGGTTTTTAAAAAAGTCCTCACCCAAGGATATGTCTATTGATTTTAGGAAGGGAGAGAAATAGAAAGAGAGAATGAAGAGAGAAACATTGATCATCTGCCGCCAGCATGTGCCCTGACCGGGGATCGAACCCCCAACCTCCCTATGTGCCCTGATGGGGAATCGAACCTGCAAACTTCTGGTGTATAGGATAACCCTCCAGTCAACTGAGCCACCCAGCCAGGGCACATTTTTGTTGTTCTGCTATTAGTCGATCTAATATAGTTAAACGTTTTCTTTAACTGCATTCAAATCCCAAACCTAATTTCACCCTAACTCTGCCTTGAAGCACATCCACTCTCTCTGAGTCCTGACCATTTTAGCCCTTGCTGGCGTGTGCCGCCTCATCTCCCATCAGTTGCCTCCACTTTCCTCCCGTACCAACAATAGAAACGACCTGTGATCTCCAGAGAAAAATACCTTCTGTATTTTCCCTACCTACATGCCTTGCCATAAGCTAGTCATTTCCCTGCTTTGCCTGCCGGTGACCTCCTATTCAGCCTTCAAAGCCCAGCGTGGATGTCACTTCCTCCAGGAAGCCCTCATCCCAGGTATGCTTCTTCCCTGGCTATCACTGTGCCTCATCACAGCCATTATTGCCTTTTCATTGAGCTGGCTCCTCTGAGCTCCCAAGGAGCTTGAGTGGGTCTTATTCATCTCAAATCCCCTGGCGTGTGGCACAGACTAGCGTGGAGCGGCCCCAGGGAAATGCGTGTGAGGTGAATGAACCCATCTCCATCTGCATCTCCATTACTCGGACCTAAGTCCTCGCTGGTGGGCTTGTGCTTGTCCTTACCTCTTCCCCAGGGATCTCGTCACACCAAGCGTCACTGTGTCCAAAATGCTCTGGGAATGTGGCGTTCTCCGCGATTGGGGTGAGGAGAAGACAGAGCAGAGAAGGAGGCAAATCTGCCTTCGCTGATTTATTCTGAAATCCTGTTCTAGACGTGCACTGTGCAAGCCGAGGAGCGGCAGACCCCAGGGCAGTGGTCGGCAAACCGCGGCTCTTTGGCCCCTTGAGTGTGGCTCTTCCACAAAATACCATGTGCGGGTGCGAACTACAGTGCGATTGAAACTTCGTGGCCCATGCGCAGAAGTCGGTTTTCGGCCTGGGCAAGTCTATTTTGAAGAAGTGGCGTTAGAAGAAGTGGGGGTGTCGGTCGGTCGGGCGACGGGAGACGGGGCGCAGGCGGGCCGCGGGATACTCAGCGCGGGGGAGGTACATTGTTTTGAGGTACGTTCGCTGAGGTTGACCCCTTCCAACTCTCCCATCCACACTCGTCT
>NW_005370271.1:1076098-1080135 GCF_000412655.1 Myotis brandtii
GTGGTCGGCAAACTGCGGCTCGCGAGCCACATGCGGCTCTTTGGCCCCTTGAGTGTGGCTCTTCCTAAGCCTTAGGAGTACCCTAATTAAGTTAATAACAATGTACCTACCTATATAGTTTAAGTTTAAAAAATGTGGCTCTCAAAAGAAATTTCAATCGTTGTCCTGTTGATATTTGGCTCTGTTGGCTAATGAGTTTGCCGACCACTGCGCTAGGAAATCAATACCGGAGTTGACAAAGCGCAGCCTTCCCTTGGGAGGAGGGCTGCATGTCTGAGGGGCACCGCACCCATCAACCGGAGTTAGGTCCTGGTCTTTTTGTGATTTCTGGTGTCTGCCCGGCTGGCCGGCTGCACTTCTCCCAAATCCCAGGTTCCCAGGATGGTGGCCAAGCCCAGCAAGCTGAGGCCTGTCCTTTCCTGCCGCTCCCCACCCGCTGCCTCTAAGGAACCAGGCTGCCTTCCAGGACGAAGGCAGGGGACTTGGAACGAGACGCGTTCCCTCCAAGACTGCTGTCTGGTCGGCTGGCTTGGCAAGATGCTCGTAATTAGCACGGCCAAACCTGGAAACGCTTAGTGGCCAGGCACACCAGGGCCTGTGAAATAGATCATGGCTGTAAGCGAGCAGGCCTTCAAGCGAGGTTCCAGGTGCCCGGGCTGCAGGACAGAGCTCAGGGGCGGGAGGAGGGTGAGAGAAGTGGCATCTCAGAGGCGGGAAGGAGGAGATCACACTTTTCTTCCGTCTAGCTCCTCCCTTTCCCTGGCTGCCAACAGCACCTTCCTCCTAAAAGGAAGCTCTGTTCGCTCTAGCCGGCTTGTCTCAATGGATAGAGCGTCGGCCTGTGGACCAAAGGGTTCCGGGTTCGATTCCGATCAAGGGCATGGACCTTGGTTGCAGGCTCCTCCCTGTCCCGGGTCCTGGTCGGGGCTCGTGCAGGAGGCAACCAATCGATGTGTTTCTCTCACATCGATGTTTCTCTCTGTCCTTCCCTCCCTCTTCCACTCTCCCTAAAAATCAATGGAAAAAATGTGCTCAGGTGAGGATTAAAAGTAAAAAGGAGGCTCTGTTCATGATCCGTCTCTGCTCAGAAGCCCTCACTGGCTCCCACTGCTCACCGAGGCTCATGTGCTTTAGGTCGGCATTCAAGGCCACCACTCCCTGGTCCCTTTGGTACTGCCTCCATCTCTACTTTATATTTATCCATTGGGGATACATCTGTCTTTTTCCTCCTTTGTAAAGGTGTGTGTGTGTGTGTGTGTGTGTGTGTGCGCGCGCGCGCGCTATAATATGACTTCTACTGAGCACCTACCATGTACAGCACCAGACATTCCATATTTATTTCTCTATCTAATTTGCCTAGTCCATCTGCAATGTATTATTTTTTAAAAATATATTTTATTGATTTTTTACAGAGAGGAAGGGAGAGGGATAGAGAGTTAGAAACATCCATGAGAGAGAAACATCAATCAGCTGCCTCCCACACATTCCCTACTGGGGATGTGCCCACAACCAAGGTACATGCCCTTGACCGGAATCGAACCTGGGACTCTTCAGTCCACAGGCCGACGCTCTAGCCACTGCTCAGGTGAGGATTAAAAGTAAAAAGGAGGCTCTGTTCATGATCCTTCTCTGCTCAGAAGCCCTCACTGGCTCCCACTGCTCACAGAGGCTCATGTGCTTTAGGTCGGCATTCAAGGCCACCACACCCCGGTCCCTTTGGTACTGCCTCCATCTCTACTTTGTGTTTATCCAGTGGGGATACATCTGTCTTTTTCCTCCTTTGTAAAGGAATGTGTGTGTGTGTGTGTGTGTGTGTGCGCGCGCGCACGCGCTATAATATGACTTCTATTGAGCACCTACCATGTACAGCCCAGACATTTCCTGTTTATTTCTCTATCTAATTTGCCCAACACATCTGCAATGTATGATTTTCCCCATTTTTAAGTGAGAAAAGCAAAGCCTGGAGAAGTTGCCCAGGGTCATGATATGGGAAAGTGGTGAAGCCAGGATCTGAACTCAGATGGACTGGGCTGCCTGACCCATGACCTTTCCACTGGAACAAGAGCCCCCTGAGGCCTGGACTGTTGTCTTCTAAATGTTTGCATTTGCTCCCCTCCATACGTAGGCACTCCTCTGCTATAGACGGGATGCTGGCATTGTCCCAAATTGCGTGTTAAAACCTAACCCCCGATGTGATGGTGTTAGGAGGTGGGGGTCTCTGGGAGCTGACTAGGTCACGAGGGTGCAGACCTCCTGGGTGGGATTAGTGCCCTTAGAAGACTCCATAGGGCTCCCTTGCCCCTTCCACAGGTGAGGGAGGACTCAGCAAAAAGAGGATCATTTGTAAGCCAGGGAACGGGCTCCCCCTGCACTCCAAAATTGCCGGCCCCTCGATCGGAATTCCTCGTCTCCAGAACTGTGAGAAATAAGTTTCTGCTCTTTATAAGCCAGCCGGTCTGTAACATCCTGTTATAGCAGCCCAAACTGGCTAAGCTACCCTCTGAAGCCATTCCCTATCTCCAGCTAGATGGGTCTTCAGAAAAGGCAAATTAGGTCATATCTATGAAGGCCAAGTCCTCTCCAAGCCCTCAGGGCCCAGCAGGATCCGGCCTCTGCTGACCTCTTGACCTCCCCCTGTCCTCCTCCCCCAGGCACACTGCCCTCCAGCCGCTCTGGCCTCTCCATTCCTAGAACACTTGGCACTTAGCACATCTGCTTCCCCTCCCCGGAGTGCTGTTCTCTCCACTGGCCCATCCCTATCTATCCAGGCCTTCTCTAAAGTGGAAATGTCATCTCTCTCCCGTGTGTGTTTCTTCACACAGGCGTTGCCACCCTCTTATTTATCTGTCAGCCAGAACGTCAGCTCCATGCGGGCAGTCCCATCTGTCCCTTTGATTATCACCGCCAAGGCCAGCTCCGCGCAGTGGGCTCTTAGGAAATAGTTGTTGAAGCAGTGGGTGCTGTTTTCCCATCCCTCCAAGAGGCAGGGCCTCGTCCTGCTCAGAATGTCCGACCCCCTCGTAACTGCTGGGCAAATGTTTGTTGAAGGAATGAATGGCTGCGTGAGTCTATGAAAGATCATGGTGGTCACAAAAATGTTCGGGTTACATTTCAGGTCCATGGGCACATGCTCCGCAGGACTCTGAGAGGGCCACGCGGGGTGACGCCCATCTTGCTCACAGAAGCCTGGAGAGACTCGCCGAAAGCCTCCGTGTGTCCAAAGGTAGAGGATACTGTCAATGAACAGTTTCCTGGTCAGATTGGGTGCACTTCCTCATTAAACCACAAGGTGGCAGCCTGTCTTGGCTGCCCCCTGTATACCCCCCCACTCCGTCCCCAAGGAGCAACAATCATTGTTTCATCATGTTCATTGCCTCCCACTGTCCACGTTCCCATGTGAGTCTAACTGCTTAGTTACCCCGTAAGTGTGTTCCGTTGGATATGAAGGTCATGGTTCATCCGGCCTTGCCTACTCAGATAAAGTCTATCAGAGTGTAATCCCAAAGCGTAGGGAGCGTTAGGTGTTCACTAGCATCTATTTACATAAGTATTGACCACGTGTATAAATAAGTGTTTATTGAGCAACTAATATGTGCCAGGGGCTGTACGAAGTGCTTGGGATAGATCAGTGAGCTAAACAGGTAAAGATCCTTTTCCTTGTGGCTCACATTCCAGTGGGAAAGTACACAATAAGCAAAAACATAGGATATAAGGAAACTGTACAGCACATTAGAAGGCAAAAAGTGTTATGAACAAAATAGAAGTAACACAAGCTAATGGGGACTGGGAGGCTGGGGGTGGGGGGAGCAGAGGCAATTTCATTTCTTTATTTGTTTTTAAAATATATATATTTTATTGATTTTTAGAGAGGAAAGGAGAGGGAGAGAGAGATAGAAACATCAATGATGAAAGAGAATCATTGATTGGCTGTCTCCTGCCTGCCCCCTACCTGGGAATCGAGCCCACAACCCAGGCATGTGCCCTTGGCCGGAATCAAACCTGGGACCCTTCAGTCCACAGGCTGACGCTTTATCCAC
>NW_005370271.1:1083622-1122368 GCF_000412655.1 Myotis brandtii
CTCCCAGCTACTCAGATTAGCAAACGCCTCCAGGGTACAGCTGGTCCTGAGTTCTTTAGTCACCTGGGCCTGGGGACACTTACACTGTTAGATCTTTGATGCTTTGGGGGAAGATTTAAAATATTTCCAGCTTTTTATTTATTTACTAGAGGCCCAATGCACGAAATTCATGCAAGAGTAGGCGTTCCTTCCCCTGGCTGCTGGCACCGGCTTCCCTCTGGCACCTGGGACCTGGGCTTCCCTTGTAGCCCTGGCTTCATCCGGAAGGTTGTCCAGAAGGATGTCCGGTCTAATTAGCATACTATGCTTTTATTATTATAGATTTTATTTTTAAAAATATTTTTATTGATTTTTTAGAGAGAGAGAGGAAGGGAGAGGGAGAGAAACATCCGTGTGAGAGAAAAACATTGATTGGCTGCCTCCTGAACACCCCCTACTAGGGACTGAGCCTGCAACCTGGGCATGTGCCCTGACTGGGAATCGAACTGGCAACCTTTGGGTGCACAGAACTGTGCCCAACCACTGAGCCATTAATGTCACAATTGTATTTTTATTTGTTTGCTTTTTTACACGAGCATTGCACTTACCCTGGGCCAGGCACTTCTAAACACTGCACATAACAAGTCAATCCTTACAACAGGCCTGTGGGATAGGTACTATTTTTGTTCCCATTGGGCAGACAAGGAGACTGAAGTACAGAGAGTTTCAATGACTCATTCAAGGTCTCACAGCCAGTAAGTGGCAGAACCAGGATTGGAACGGAAACAGCCTGCCTACAGAGTTGATGCTGTTATGTCCATGGCTGCACAGGAACTCATGGCAACGTAAGTGGCTCCTGCATGAAGGAGTATGATGCGACCAGTCCAACCTGCTGGCTGTCCCAGGAGGTCATGTTTAAGTGGAGAACCGACAGATAAGGGGGCCTTAGTTAATCGTGAAATCGAGCGGCAGACTGAGGAATGGCATTGCAAAGGCCCGGAGGTGGGACATTCGAGGAATGGTGAGAAGTCTGTCGAAGAGGAGAGTAACATAAGATATTGCAGGGGAGGTGACAGGGGTGGGCTGTCCTTGGCGCCAATTCACCACCAACAGGAATTCCCAGTCTGGGGTGTGGTGAGGATGGAAACTTTCAGAGCAAACGGTTCGATTGTGAGATAGTATGGCTACCAGGCCTTCTGGGAGGCCAGGAGTGAGGCGGCCCCCAGGCAAGTCCCTCTCCTGCAGGATATCTGCTCTCGTCAGCGGTCATCCCTCTCTGGTGGATAACACACTCCAGTGGTCTGTGCAAAGGGAAAAAGCAGCCCTGGGAGGGAGCTGACTTATAGAGAGAGAAGTCCTCGCCCCTGGTCCCTGATTGGTCTGTACTCACAGTTTGATTGGTCCGAAACCCACTGTCCTGGTTGGATGAAATGGAGCTGCTCTGATTGGTCAGTGAAGATGCTAAGGAGGCTATAGCTTCCATGCATCTCAGATGGAACGTCTCCCTCCTGTTGGTTAAAACAGGATCCAGGAGCTCCTTCATAAGGGCTGGCTCAGCAGGCAGGCAGGCAGTGCAGCCCAGGCTTCTCCCTGAAGGGCGGGTTGCGGGGAAGCACCTGCTTATCCGTGGCTTCTAGGCTCTGCTTGTACATTTGAGCTCGGTTGGCCACCAGGAGCCCTTCTTGTGAGGGCTCTTCCTCCTTGGGGTCGGCAGTGGTGTTCAGCAGTTTGGATTTTATCCAGAGGCACCCGAGAAACCTTTGGAGGGCCCTTAAGGAGAGGGACACGGTCAGGTGAACATGCCAATGCTGTGGCGGAGTAGAGCAGCCATGTATGTGTGGGGTCTGGCCTGTGGGTAAAAGGGTGTCCATCATCACCCCAGGCCACACCCGAGAGTGAGGACTTCTTGAAGGAACGTTGTTTGGAGGTTATGTTTCCCGTTTCTTCTCTGATTCTCTTTCTACCCTTAAACCAAGAAAGGGGGTAGCCTTCAAGACAACTGCTTATAGAGAGTGGGGCTGACAATCAGGGGGAGACTGACCTCTCTTTCATCGCCTCCCAACAACCTCAGGTTTGCTGAGCTGCTGGCCCTGGACGGCCCAGGTAGGATGGGGTAGGGGGTCCTCCGGAGAACACAGCCTGGGCCTCCTGGAACAGGTGGGGCCCGGAGCCACTGAAGCCGGTCTCTGTTCTAGAAAATGCCAAGGGCTGTGGCTGGTTGGAGCAGCTCACAAGGCTGAGCCGAGCGAGGGGGCTCAGGAGGCAACAGCTTCCGCTTCCAGAACCAGGCAGGGCACACACTGGGAAGAGAGCTGGGCTAGAGCCTCCCTAGAGCCCCCTGCTTAATCACTCATCAGTTGTTGGGCATTGGGCTGTTTCCACCTTTTGGCTACCGTGAGTAGTGCCGCTATGAACATAGGAGTATACGTGTTTGTCTGCGCACCTGTTTTTAATTCTGTTGGCGTGTGTACCCAGGAGGGGAGCCGCTGGGTCACATGGTAATTCTATGCTTAAGTTATCGAGCAGTCGCTGCACTGTTTTTTCCAGGGGCTGCTCCATTTTTGCATTTATCTCCATCACAATGCATGAGATGTCCACTTTCTCCATATCTTTGCTAACCTCTGTTATTTTCCATTTAAAAAAGTTATGATCGCCTGGCCAGTGTGGCTCAGTTGATTGAGCGTTGTCTCATGCACCAAGAGGTCACTGGTTCGATTCCAAGTTGGGGCACATGCCCAGGTTGGGGGCTCAATCACCAGTGGGGGGCATGCAGGAGGCAGCCCATCAATGTTTCTCATTGATGTTTCTCTCTCTCTCTCCCTCTTCCTTCCTCTCTGAAATCAATCCTATATAATAAAAGGCTAATATGCAAATCGACAGATCTGGCTGGGCGGTGGGTCGGAGGCCAGACGGAGGGTTTGAAGACCTGAGTGGGAGGAAGTCAGGTTGCATCCTGCTTGTCTCCTAGTGAGTCCGGCTCCTTTAATATCCCAGGTGCAGCGAGCGGCCAGCTCAAGTCGGAGCCAGAAATGAGGCAGCCACAGCCGGCTGCCTCCCTCCCCCGCCTCGGAGTAAATTTCCAGACCTCACTTTCCTCCTTTCTACTCACTTCCTTTGGGGAGAGAAGGTCTTTGGGAAGTTTCTGCTTGGGGCCCCCAGGTTTCTAACTACATCTGCAATCTCATTTTCCACTAGAAACGTTCAGTTCAAGGATATTGAAATACCTTCTGAGTCTGATAAGTATTGAGCCTATTGCGGAAACTGCCCGCCATTTTCCAGAGTGGCGGCTATATCCTTTTGCATTCTCACCAGTAATGAATGAGAGATCCAATTTCTCCGCATCTTCTCCAGTATTTTATGGCCACTATTTTAAATCTTAGCCGTTCTGATAGGTGTCCCCGATATTCCAATGGCCTGGGCACATAAGAATGAATGTTTAATCACTCATCAGTTGATGAGCATTGGGCTGTTTCCACCTTTTGGCTATGGTGAGTAGTGCTGCTATGAACATAGGAGTATACGTGTTTGTCTGCGCACCTGTTTTTAATTCTGTTGGCGTGTGTACCCAGGAGGGGAGCCGCTGGGTCACATGGTAATTCTATGCTTAAGTTATCGAGCAGTCGCTGCACTGTTTTTTCCAGGGGCTGCTCCATTTTTGCATTTATCTCCATCACAAAGCAATTCATTGATGTTTCTATCTCTTTCTCTGCCTCCCTTGAAAAGCAATAAAACATATTTTTAAAAACGTTATGATTAGCCCTAGCCGGTTTGGCTCAGTGGATAGAGCGTCGGCCTATCCACTGGGCCTCTAGTAAAAATATACTGAACAACATAAACTGATGAACAAAAATAAGTAAAAATATACTGAACAACGTAAACTGATGAACAAAAATAGAGCCAGAGAAAAAAATATATATAAAAAAAGTTATGATCATAGAGTATGTGTCATGGTATCTTTGTGGTTTTGATTTGCGTTTCCCTAACGATGAATGATGCTGAGCATCTATTCATGGGCTTGTTTAGTGTATGTGTGTTCAGATTCTTTGTCCATTTAAAATTTGCTTTGTTGGTCTTTTCTTGTTGAATTGTAGGTTTTTTTTTATATATTCTAGATATAAGTCCGTTCTCATCTACATGATTTGCTAATGCCTTCTCACATTCTGAAACAACAACAACCAGAAAACAAAAGCCATTCTCTTACATAGATTTTGGACCCGGGAGGAAATCAATCAATGTGCTCTTATGTGCTTAAGAAGCTGTCGACCTTCCTGCCTCATGTCCCAGGGCCTAGGGGTGCCTCTGTTTCCCAGTGCCTGGCACCCCCAGGGCCATCTCCTTTTCTCAGCAGGGCTGAGGACAGGTGGCGGAGGCTCCTGCGGCCCCGAGAGGCACAGAAGGACCTGGGCACAAAGGCCAGGGGAGAAGAGCCACCGGGAGTGGAGCCAGGAGCAGGATGGCTGGGACTGTGGCAACGGCCCTTATTGTGAAGTTAATCAGAAGGGAAATGGATTCAGGAAGACAGAAGCTTTACCAATGGATGCATTAAACGGCGCCGGGGACAACTGGGAAGCACTCTGTGGCGTGGAGATCAATATTTGCTGCTTTCAATTGAACAGGCCAGGAAGCAAGAGTGGAATTGGGCCCAGAACATCAAGATTCTGCATGAAAAGCAAATAGAGATAAGATAGAAAATGGGGCGGTTGGAGGGGGCGGGGTGGCCGTGAGAATAAATGTATTATGAAGTTAGGATGGAAAAAGGAACGCTTCAATTAGAGAAAGATTAATAATTGAGTTGTGCCCTAACCGCTCAATGGATAGAGCGTCGGCCTGCAGACTCAAGGGTCCCAGGTTCGATTCCGGTCAAGGGCATGTACCTTGGTTGCGGGCACATCCCCAGTAGGGGGTTTGCAGGAGGCAGCTGATCGATGTTTCTCTCTCATCGATGTTTCTAACTCTCTATCCCTCTCCCTTCCTCTCTGCAAAAAATCAATAAAATATATTTTAAAAAAAATTGAGTTGTATTTAAAAGCCACCATAGGAAGGGGCTGGAACAAATGGAAAGAAAGTTGGAATAAGGATGGTTACGGGTTGAAACTGAGACCGGACTGGAAGAATGAAATGGCATCAAACCAGGGCTATTCTGACCTCCCCTTCACGGACACAGGGCAGTGTAAATGTGCCCGAGGCATTCTGGACATCAGCTTGGCCCCGCTCACGCGAGGGTCAGCCTTGGCTGTTCCCTGAAAGGCTTGCGTTCTGCCTGAGCTGTTCCTGGGGTCCTGGGCCTGCAGCGCCTGTGATCCCGAGCATGGCACCCACAAAGGGGAGGGATGTGGCCACGCGCCGGGCAGGCCGGGCTTCGGGACTGGGCCCAATGCCTCTGTCTCAGACACGGCCAGTGGGGCCCTTTGTGCACGATAGTGGGTTTTACTGGACACTTCATTGTTTGAGCAAATTCTTTTGCATATTTGCTTCTTTTCACAATTTTTTGGAAAGGGGGGCACGTAACTCTATTTCTATCTCCTGACATTCTATGAAGCAGAGGTATCCCTTACATTTAAATATTTTTCTTGCATAAGTAATATGTGATACAAAGTTTAAGAAGAACAGAAAATGTATATTGTGAAAGTTAAGTCCCAGCACTCGATTCTCTTCCTGGAGGCAACAACAGTTACCAGTGTTATATATATTCTTCTAGAAATAGTATTTTGTTATATACTAGAGGCCCGGCGCACGAAATTCGTGCGTGGGTATGGTCCCTAGGCCTGGCCTGCGATCAGGGCCATCTTCCCTGGCCGCCCGCAGCTGGCCCTGCCCTCCACTGCCACCCATCCCCGTTCTCCATCAGTGACCGGTGCCTGATGGTTGGGGGAAGGGACTGAGAGATCGGTTGTTCCCACTGCTCGCTGGCCCCATCCCTGCCGCAGGTTTGCGCTCTGTGTGAGGGGCTACCAGCGGGGTGGGGGCCTTGGCCTGGCACTCCCCACGTCCCCTGCCATCCACCCCTGGTTCCCTGTTTGCCATCAGGCGATCGGAGCCTGCCAATCGGGGAAAGGGACCGAGAGGTGGTCAGTGCGCCTCATTGTGACTGGTCCAGCAGTCGTTCCACTGTTAGGGTCAATTTGCATATTACCCTTTTATTATATAGGATATGTATACATATACTATATAACACACTATTTACACTATGTGCTATATATACATATATGCATTTGTACTCATATACATATGTGTATATATAGTCTATATATTTCCACATGTATATAGTCTATATGGTAAGCTATTATATATAACTAGAGGCTCAGCGCATGATTACATCGTGCGCGTGTAGGGTCTCCTAGGCCTAACCTGCCATCAGGGCCATGTCCGCCGCCCCACAAAGCCTCGCATGCTCCGCTGACACTGCCGGCGCCCCGCGACGCTCCAGAAGTCCCGCCTGCCGTGGCCACCGCAGGACCCATCAATGCACCTCCTGGTGAGTCCCGACCACAGGCATTACGACCACAGGCCTTTTATGATATAGATAGCCTATATATTTTATGTAAATATGATGTGTATAAATATATAAATGAATAAATATATGCACAGAAATATACATATATTAAATACTGTATACTTTTTTTCACATAAGGCACCAAAATATGTAAAGTAAATACTAACAGGACTAAACATATAAATGTATAAATATATGCACACAAATATACATATATTAAATACTGTATACTTTTTTCACATAAGAAAGGCACCAAAATATGTAAAGTAAATACTAACAGGACTAAAAGGAGAAATAAACAGCAACACAGTAATAGTTGGGGATGCTACTACTCCTCTTGCAGTGTGGATAGGCCGCCCAGACAGAGAGTCAGTAGGGAAGCAGAGGATTTGGTCCACACGGTCCAGCAGAGGAACCTGGCAGATAGATGCAGAACATTCCACTGAACAGCAGCAGAAGACTCCTGTTTCTCAAGCACACACAGAACGCTCTCTAAGCTAGAGCATACACCAGGCCACAAAACATGTCTCGACAAATTCTAAAAGATAGACATCATATCAACTATCTTTTCTGATCATAATCGTAAGAAACTAGAAATTAGTAACAGAAGGAAAGGTGAGAATTTCACAAACACGCGGAAATTAAACAGCACATCCATGAACAACCAGTGGATCAAAGGAGAAATCAAAAGAAAAATATATATTGAGACACATGGAAATGGATATACTACATACCAAAACTTATGGGGTGCAGCAAAAACTGTTTTAAGAGGATAGTTTATAGAAATAAAATGTATACATTAAATAAACAACCTAACATCACACCTCAAAGAACTAGAAAAAGAAGAACAAACTAAGACCAAAGTTAGCAGAAGAAAGAAAATAATATGATTAGAGCAGATATAAATGAAATAGGGAACAAAAAAACAATAGAGAAGATGAACAAAACTAAGAGGTGGTTCCTTGAAAAGGTAAACAAAATTGACAAATCTTTAGTTAGACGGAGAAAAAAAGAGACTCTGGTAAATAAAATTATAAATAAAAGAGGAGACATTACAACGAATACCACAGATACACAAAGTCTCATAAAAGACTACAATGAATAATTATATGCCAACAACTTGGACAACTTAGAAGAAATTAATACATTTTTAGAATCAGACAACCTACCAACATTGAATAATGGAGAAATAGAAAATGTGAACAGACTAATGATGACGAAGAAGATTGAAATGGAATAATAATTACAAAAACTTCTAACAAGGAAAGTCCAGGGCCAGATGGTTTCACTGATCTGGTTTCACTGGTGAATTATACCAAACATTTAACGTATAATTGATACCAATCTTTCTCAAATTATCCCAAAAAAATTGAAGAGGAGGGGACACTCCCAAACTCATTTTGTGAGGCAGCATTACCTCGATACCCAAGCCAGATGAGCACACCACAAGGGAAGAAAACTACAGGCAATGTCCCTGATAAATACAGTTGAAAAAATTCTGAACAAAATACCAGCAAACCAAATTAAACGGCACATTAAATGGATCACACAGCATGATCAGGTGGGGTTAATCTCTGAGATGTAAGGAATGTTCAACATGCAGAAATCAATAAATGTGCTACGTCACATTAATAGAATCCTATATAATAAAAGCCCAGCAACCGAACGGCGGAACAACCAGAACAACCGGTCGACCAGTGGCTATGACACACACTGACCACCAGGGGGCAGACACTCAATGCAGGAGCTGCCCCTTGGTGGTCAGTGCGCTCCCACAATGAGAGTGCCGCTGGGCTGACCGGGATGAGTGGCTGCTCCCGCAGTGGGCTGATCCCCGCAGGCCACACCCCCCACCAATGCACGAATCCCGTGCACTGGGCCTCTAGTGAAATATAACAGGCATATGATCATCTCAGTAGCTATAAAAGCAGCATTTGACAAAATTCAACATCCTTTCATGATAAAAGCTCTCAACAAATTGGGTACGTAAGGAACGTAGCTCAACGTAACAAAGGTCATCCAGGAGAAGCCCAAACTCATATGATGCTCAGAGGTGAAAAGTTAAAAGCCTGGGCTTTGGGACCCTGGGCTCTAGGTCTGGGTTTGACCCCGGTTCTGCTACTGAATGACCGAGTGACCTTGGCCAGAGTGGCAACGCCCTCGGAGCCTCACGTTCTCGTGCGTAGAATGGACCCTCACAGGGTTATTCTGAGGATGAGATGCGATGGTCTATGAAAAGAGCCTGGCCCGGGGCAGGGGGTCATTACAGGTGGCTTCACTAGCTAGTGTGTCCGCTTGGGGAGGTTCTGTTGGGGCTCTGGGCTCTTTAACGAACCCTATATTCCCGACTCCTGCCAGATGGGGGCAGCCTCCGCTTTCTTATTCCCCACCAGCTGGGGAACACCTTCTCCAGCCACGGGCTGACTTGCCACCAGAGGGCTTGTCACCTCTTTTAAAAGCATCCTTGGCCCTAACCGGTTTGGCTCAGTGGATAGAGTGTTGGCCTGTGGACTCAAGGGTCCCAGGTTCGATTCCGGTCAAGAGCATGTACCTTGGTTGCGGGCATATCCCCAGTGGGGAGTGTGCAGGAGGCAGCTGACTGATGTTTCTAACTCTCTATCCCTCTCACTTACTCTCTGTAAAAAATCAATAAAACATATTTTTTTAAAAAGCATCCTTGGGTGGACGGACAGACAGACAGAGTCCCCAATACAAGGCGAACCTATCAGATTCTGATTTGCTTCTCAATCAATTGCTTCCTCATCTGATACGAGGGGTCAGAGGGCCCATCGCTTTAAGGTCCCCGTGGTGGGGACTGGCACCCCCGACCCCAGGCCCCCTGCTCCGCCAGATACTCCATGCGAAAGGGAAGTCAGTTGGCGGCAGTGCTGAGCAGGAAGCTGCATAGTTAAGGAGGCGCATTCAGCCCATTCATCTGCCTCCCGCTCCCTGAGCCCGTGGGTGCGGAAGGTGCAGGGGGAGGATTCAGCCCCAGCCTTAGCGAGTCATTCACAATTTACGACGGTGCCCGCAGGGCCAGTGTACCTAGAGCATGCTGGGTGAGGAAGGCTGGCTGCCAGGTGAGGTCGGAAGTATCATGGGCCAAGGCCCGGTCCCCAGGGGCCTGTGAGGCCAGGGGGGGATTGGGAGTTTACTGTTAGTGCAAGGACAAACCACCGCATGATTCGAGCAAGGGGTGTCACTTTCCAGAGTGCAGTCCCTCTCTGAGCTCTCAGGGGTGGGGGCTCGGTACCCAGCCGGGGACCTTGATGTCGCCCTGGTGCCCACCATCCACAGTGAGCCCCGCTTCTGGTCTGGATGGCGTTTCCATCCTGCCCACTGCCTCCTTTGCACCCGCCAGGCCGCCTCCAGAGGGGTCCTGGTGAAAAGTAGCGGCACCCCTCCCTGTGGCTCCCATCACCCCCTGGATAAAGTCCAGCCACTTTAGCCTGGTCGGTGGGGCCCCCATGACCCAGGCCAGGCCCTGCTCACCCCCCAGCGTCGCCCCTTGCCCCTGCCACTTACTCTCACGTGCCTCCTGGTCCGGGAACCAAGGGACCCTGTTCTGTCAGACCCCTGGGCCTTTGTCCTGCTCTTCCCACGGTCTGGAATGCTTTCTCCCTCTGGCTGATCTAGTGAACTCCTAATCATGCATTGAGGCCCAGCTTAAAAGCACTTCCTCTCAGAAGCCTGCCCTGATTTCCCGATGTTTGCCAAGGTGCCCGTTTCTATGGAAATAGGGCAGTTCTAGAATTGGTACTTTCTCAAGAGCCCCTGAGGTTCCCTCGGCCAGGATGGGGTCATCTGCAGGTCCTAAAACAATTCCAGCCGGCCAGTGTGGCTCAGTGGTTGTGTGTCGACCTATGAACAAGGAGGTCATGGTTCCATTCCCGGTCAGGGCACATGCCTGGGTTGTGGGCTCAGTTCCCAGTGTGGAGGGTGCAGGAGGAGGCGGATCAGTGATTCTCATCACTGATGTTTCTATCTCTCTCTCCCTCTCACTTTCTCTCTGAAATCAATAAAAATATATTTTAAAAAAATAAAAAATAAAACAATTCCAGGTAAGGAATATGGGATTACCTGAGGCACTCCAATCAATCAGACTCTCTTGCTGGAGTTAGTGAGGAATCGCCCGATTGAAACTGGGTTTTTGTCAGCAGGGGAGAAGGAAAGGTTATCACTGAGTGTGGAGTGGGCCTCTGAGGTGCCCCAGTGATCCCACCTGCTGGTGTTCACACCTGTGTAGTCCCCATAGGGTGCCGTGCCACATATAGATATTTTTTGATATTTGCAACCATAGTAACGTTCACACCTGTGTAGTCCCCTCTCATGTTGTACTGGTTGGTCCACGTGACCAATACCATAGGGCAGAAGTGATGGCCTGTCTGCCTCTCTCGCCCACAGGCTAGTGCAGTGATGGCGAACCTTTTGAGCTCGGCGTGTCAGCATTTTGAAAAACCCTAACTTAACTCTGGTGCCGTGTCACATATAGAAATTTTTTGATATTTGCAACCATAGTAAAACAAAGACTTCTATTTTCGATATTTATTTTATATATTTAAATGCCATTTAACAAAGAAAAATCAACCAAAAAAAATGAGTTCGCGTGTCACCTCTGACACGCGTGTCATAGGCTCGCCATGGTTCGCCATCACTGGGCTAGTGAATGCCTGGTTTTCCACTGGCCCAGGCTCAGGGGTCTAGCGTGTGAGTAGAGTCGCCAATCTTCTCCTGCCAGGCTCCTGGCTACCGGGCTCTCCTGGGACTCAGGAGCGCCTCATGTCCTCTGTGTGTCCGGGGCTGGCACGGGCCTCCGCACAGTGACCTCAGAGGATACGGAGGGAATCTATGGAATGAACAGGATGCTGGGTGGGTGAAACCCACTTGGCTGCCATGGCAACTGGAGCGTAGAGAACTCTGAGCAGCCTGGCCCCTCTGAGGAGCTGGGAAGTGGGGAAGTGATTTTTCTGTGAAATGACTCAGGAAGGGGAAGGCAGCTTCTGTTCTCAGCATCTTGCAAAGAGGGCACCGGAAGCACGAGGGCGGCTGGGGGAGGCCGACGAGCGCCCTGGCCAGCTCGATGCACTCCCAGGCACCCAGCCCTCGCATTGCCATGGGCTCAGCTGCTCCTCCAAATCCGCCTTTTGTTTACTGAACACCTACTATGTGCAGGTCTCTTAGCTGACCGTTTTCGGCCCATCTCTGGTCTATAAGCCTCATGAGGGCAGATGCTGTGTCTGTCTTGTCAATAACATTGTGCCTGGCGCATAGTAGTCATGTGCATTTTGTGAATGAAAGAATAAATAAAATGAGAGTGAGTGATTCTGACTCCTTACATAAAAGATAAAAGGAACCCAACAGTGTGGCTCAGTGGTCGAGTATCACAGTTCCATCCCTGGTCAGGGCACAGGCCCGGGTTGTGCGCTTGAGCCCCAGTAGGGGGCGTGCAGGAGGCAGCCAATCAATGATTCTCTCTCATCATTGATGTTTCTATCTCCCCCCCTCCCTTCCTCTCTGAAAACAATAAAAATGTATTTTTATAAAAGATAAAAGGAGGTTAGCCATGGGAAGAATTAGGCACCAGGGGAAAAGGCGGAAGGGTGGGTAGGATGGGAGAAATATTCCAGGCACAGCATGTGCAAAGGTCCTGGGGTGAGGAAAAGCTTGTAATTGGAGCCCACGCCTCTTAGGCTTCATAAATGGCTCTTCTCTTGTCCTGTGGGGTAAGTCCTCTTGCTAGCACCACTCTCAATATGAAAAGTTCTCCCATCCCCTCCAAGGGGTGCTCATGGGGAGTGTAGACTGTCGTGGTTTGGAGAACAGCCTGTCTGGTCCTGGTTCTGCCACCAAGTAGCTGTGCTCACCTGGGGACTTATTTCAGTCTCCCCATCGGCCAAATGGGGATAATAGCGGAAGCCACCTCATAGGGTTTCTGTGTCATAAACGAACTTGTGGATGTAAAGCACTTAGAACACGTGAGGTGTTACCTTGTGGGGAATGGAGCTGTGCGCAGGCCAACCACACTGGGTACCTCGGGAGGGCAGCCCTGTGGGGGGCAGCCCTGGGGAGGCAGCCGGGACGGGGCGGGGGGGGGGGGGGGTGACCACACCCTGCGGGAGGGGGGAGCATGCAGTCAGGCCTCCCTCTTCGCCCGAGTCCCCCTCCTCGGCACGGATCAGAAGGGACCTTTAGTATTTGTCCTTGGGCGTGAGACCCCCAGTTCCCGAGAGCTGGAAACGGTGTGCAGGGCCCATTGTCTCCATTTCCAGACAGTTCCAGACAAAACCAAGCGTGACTGCTTCATGCGAGTGACACAAAGCTACTATTTTAAGGCCACTGAGGAGCTCCGGGTGCTGCGTGTTCTCTCGTCACAGGCTTGTCGGAGGAGCTGGGGCGGCCAAGGGGCTGGGGGAGGGGGCAGAACCCTCCACTCGCTGATTCTCACGAAGACCCCAGGAAAGCCCAAGTTGAAGAGGAAACCAGAGGAAACGGGGGACCCCAGCGGGCCATGCTCACAGGGCAGAGGAAATGGTTAAAATCACCAAAGCCACAGGTTGCTCATCAAGGCAAGCAGGATGGGCTCGCTCCCAGGGCCCTAGAGGGGGACTGTGGGCAGAACCTCCATGTCCTCAGAACTGTCTGAAATTCTAAGTGAATCTTTTCATATGTTATTTGTGTAATTAAAACACAGAATAAAAATATTTTTTAAAAAAATATATGTTTCTTTACTGGTTTCAGAGAGGAAGGGAGAGGGAGAGAGAGATAGAAACATCAGTGATGAGAGAGAATCACTGATCGGCTACCTCCTGCCTCCTACTGGGGATTGAGCCCGCAACCCGGGCAAGTGCCCTTGTCCGCAATCGAACCCGGGACCCTTCAGTCTGCAGGTCCACACTCTAACCACTGAGCCACGCTGGCTAGGGCCAGAATAAAAATGTTTTTAAAAACATTACGAAAGGTTTCTTTGACCCTGGGGTTGGATTTGTCTAAAAAACATCTCTCTTTTGGGTATCAGACCTCATAAAACCTGACCTCTCTTCTCTGGAGCTTCCTCTCCCTCCCCCCACCATGTGTTGTTGAATTTTGTAAAATACCAAAAAAAAAAAAAGATGAAAATGCTAATGAAGACACCCACACACTCCCTTTGCCCAAAGGCCGTGAGAAGATGCTTGTTCTCATGAGGTCTCATCTCCAGGAAATTCCCGAGCCCTGGAGGCAAGGCTGGTGGGAGCACCGCCCCAGCGGGGATGAGAGGTAGCGCCCCATGGGGGTGGGGGGTGGTGGTGGATAAATGCTCCTAAGTGGGGTGAGTGGGGTGTGTGCCGTGGGATCACCCCTGGGGTGTCTTTTCCTGGTCCTGGTGGGCTGGGCAGGGTATGGGGAGCAGGCTGGGTCCTCTCTAGTCTGATGTGGCCCCAGGCCCTGGCCTGAGAGACTTCCGGTGACTCCCCAGGGGGCAGCCCCATAAACTTTCTCCGAATTCTTGGTGTTGTCTATCTGGTGTCATAGGAAGAACGAGGAAGTGGAGCCAGACAGATCTGCTGCTTGCTGCCTCCTGAGCTGTATAAGGAGACCACCCACCCCTACCTCTCCAGGTGGTTGAGAGGAAGGGATGAGATAAGAGGTGTGAAGTGTCCGGCATGGTGCCCGCCCATGGCCAGTACCAGTAGCCGTGCGTGGCTCCCAGTGGGGTAACGGAGGGACCATCCCCGGGCACATGTTTGCACTCAGGGCCGCTCCAGGCTTCCTCTAGGGAGGACTGGGTTCTGCCTGGCCTCCGCAGCGGGGCTGCAATTGCTTCTAGAACAGTGATGGCGAACCTATGACACGCGTGTCAGAGGTGACACGCGAACTCATTTTTTTGGTTGATTCTTCTTTGTTAAATGGCACTTAAATATGTAAAATAAATATCAAAAATATAAGTCTTTGTTTTACTATGGTTGTAAATATCAAAAAAATTTCTATATGTGACGCGGCACCAGAGTTAAGTTAGGGTTTTTCAAAATGCTGACACGCCGAGCTCAAAAGGTTCGCCATCACTGTTCCAGAATGATCCAGGCCAGCCTGGGCACACCACTCCTGAGGCCTGGTCTGCCCACTGGCCACCCACACTCTGGGCAGACTCTTCCCAGCCCTGCCTCTGGGGCTCCGCGGGGAGGCCGTAGGCTGCCCGCCGAGATGAGCTGCAGGATAAAGACTGGGTGACTCATGGCAGAGAGGGAGGCCAAGACTGGGGATCAAAACAAGAGGGAGAAAGACTTCTTTCCCCGCAGGGATCGTGAGAAGCTCCGAAAGAGACCCAGGCTTCATTCATTATTCATGGGGCCTGAAGGAGCCCCATGGAGAGCCCAACTGGGGAGCAGGGTGGAGCGATGGGGTAAGAAGTGGGAGAGGCCTCAGGCCATGGCAGCCCCTCCCCAGCCTGGGATAAGCTAAGCTAAGGCTCTGAGGTGACTAGTGCCACCCATTCCAGAGGATTTGCATGGGGAGGGGCAAGAAGTGGCATGTCCACTGGGCAGCAGGCCTTTCCACAACCGTTGTGTTGTGGCCACCCCCCCGCGCGGGTATGATGGACGGGTTAGCCCCATTGTATGGATGAGAAAACTGAGGGGCAGAGAGAAGGGACTTGCCCAAGGTCACACTGCTATGAAACAGCCAAACCAGGAAAGAATGAATGAAAGGAAATCAAATATGAAAGGGGGTCAATATTTGTTGAGCATCTACTATACTGGGTGCTTATTATTTGAGTGGTGACATGTAATAAACAATCAATAAAGAAATGTGTGAAATAATTTTGCGTAAGGATATGTGTGCTATGAAGTAAAACAAATGGGGCTGAGGGAATAGAGAATGAGAGACAGGATGGTGTGCAGGGACCGGCTGCCATTTTAGAGGGACAGACCTGGAAGGCCTGAGGAGGTGACATTTGAGTTGAACCTTGTACAGATCCAGAAAAGCATTCCTATTGGGGAGAATAGCACGTGCAAAGGCCCTGGGGCTGGCGGGTACTTGATGTGTTCAAAGCATTGCAAGAAGGCTAGTGTTGTGTAGGGAGGGCAGGGTGGTAGGAGACAGGGTCAGAGGGGTAGACGGGGCAAGAACGTGCGGGACCTTGAAAGCCATGGCAAGGACAGATATTTATGGACGAATACTATGGAATTCTATTGCCCACAACGTGCCCTCTTCCCGAGCACCATGAAGGAAGCCGGAAGGCTCAGCCTGCAGAAGAACATCTGGCATTCACAAGTCTGTCTTCCCCTCCATAAGAGCAGCTGCCACCATCCTCCACCTCGCACCTACCATTTCCTCGGCGTACCTGCCGGGACCGGGCCTGGGGGGTAAGCACATTATCTACTTGAAGGTGTGTTTCTCGGCAACTCTGGGAAGAGGCGCCCCTATGTTACAGATGGAAAACTGAGGCTCAACAGGGCGGACTTCCTCAAGCCACACAGCTGGAAGTGGAGCCGATCTGAGCCCTGATAGGAGAGATGATGCTTTTAACTCAGGCAGGTCTTTGAGGACCCTGACCCGGCTGCTTCTGGCCCCCTACCTGCCCCCCACCCAGACCGTGGGCTCCACACCCCCTCCCTGCTCAGGCACAGCACCGGATGCTCCAATCTCCAGCTCCCCCTTCTCAGACATCTGCAGAGACCTCCACACCCCATTAGCCATTCGCATTATCAGCTCTGATAGGGAACCACCAGGCCTGCCGCCCAGGGAGTTTCTGGTGAGAAAGTCCGTCCCAGCGCCTTCCTGACCCACCACTACGTGAGCAGCTGTGAGGATGGAACCCGGGGTCCCTTAGAGAGAGAGCCAGGCTGCAGCCATTTAGAAGTAGGTGTCAAAAGTCTTCAAATGCTCTCTTATCCTTTGGGCCACCCAGGAATCCCGCCTGTTGGAGCTTCGCCAGGAGAAATCTCAGGTGTGTGTGAAGACGGATGTACACGCAGTGGGGACAATGCTGTGGCCACACACCCTTTGTGACCACTGCCCATTCCACATACAGACCGCCCAGGTGCTAGAGTTTGAAAGTCACCTCTACATATAACGATGCTCATTGCGTCCCTAACGTCAATAGGGAGAAACCGGAAACAACCTAAGTGTCCAACACGAGGGGATTGGCTAAATGAGTGGTATGTGCATAATTTTAAATGCACAGCAACGGAAAATGATGCTCCTGAAGAATGTATAAGGTTATGGGAAAATCATTATAACCTACTAGAGGCCCAGTGAACAAAATTTGTGCACTCAGGGAGGGGTCCCTCAGTCCGCCTGCGCCCTCTAGCAGTCCAGGAGCCCTCGGGGGATGTCCGACTGACGGCTTAGGCCTGCTCCCCTTGGCCTAAGCTGTCAGTTGGACATCCTTAGCTCTGCCACAGAGGTGGGAGAGGCTCCCTCCACCGCTGCTGCACTTGCCAGCTGTGAGCCCGGCTTCTGGCTGAGCGGAGTGGTCAGTGCACGTCATAGTGACTGGTCGTTTCACCGTTTGGTCAATTTGCATATTAGCCTTTTATCATATAGGATTATTAAATGGAAAAGGGTTATGAAACAGCATGTTCGCAATCTTGAAGAAACCATGCCCATTTTTCTGATCTGACAACCCGGCACACTGAGCTGACACCTCCTTCCTCAGCACAACCAATGGAAACATCTAGAAGTGCTGGATAATGCACAACAGAAGTATTAAAAACACGGCGCTCAACTTAAATACAGGGAAACCCCCTTTGGGACGCGAGGCGTGGCTTGACACGCGTGTGGTGTGTGGGGGTGGGGAGGGGGAGGGGGACTGAGAGGCCTCGACAAAGTAGGGACCTCCGCAAGGCGTTTCCTTTGCAGTAGTCGCTCATATGGTTCCTCAGATCTTTCCAGAGCATCTACATGTCTGTGCAGAGAGCGGCTGCTCCATCCTCCTGGGCCCCCGAATGAGGACGTGTGCAGCAGAATTCCCCACTGTTCCCTGACAGACACGGAGAGGAAGTAAGAAATAAAACTGTGAAGCCCCTGAGAGTCTGGGCTTGTTTATTGCTCCAATATAACCTCGGCCTATCCTGAGGCCTCAGCCCTCCATGGGGGGAGGGGGGCTTGGGAAACTTCACTCCAAATATGGTCTCAACTCCGGGCTCCGGGTAAAAATAAGAAAGCATTCCTGAGAAAGTGACATCGCAGGCCTGTACCCTGTGAGTGAGTGAAGACTGAACTTACACTGTCCAACGGATACAGGAAGCCCCGTCTGAGACAACACTGAAAATCGGTCTTGCAAAAACTCAGCCGCTCCAGAAAGAGCTAATGGAAAACTGGTTTCTGAAGACATTTCTCCAGCCCAGGGCGCATGCGACTCCCCTAGAAACCACAGCCCTGGGAACCCATGAGCTTCCAATAAAAAACTACAAATTGCACAAGGAAAACGGTCAACCATAGGGGAGAGTCAGCCAAGAGAGCAAACCAGGAAGACGTGTGTCACATGCTGTAGGACACTAGGACAGTGGTCGGCAAACCGCGGCTCGCGAGCCACATGCGGCTCTTTGGCCCCTTGAGTGTGGCTCTTCCGCAAAATACCACGTGCGGGCGCACACGTACAGTGCGATGGAAACTTCGTGGCCCATGCGCAGAAGTCGGTATTTTGTGGAAGAGCCACACTCAAGGGGCCAAAGAGCCGCATGTGGCTCGCGAGCCGCAGTTTGCCGACCCCTGCACTAGGACAATCGGAGAGAGACTCACATACATGTTGTTGTTATTTTCCAAAGAAGTTTGAAAAACGTAGCCTTAAATTATTGTATGTAATGAAATGAAGAGCATGATGCTAAAGACACTGTAAACTCCTGTGGTCAACTATTGGCCTAAAAACACCAATGCACTCACCTTACGATTTATACATACGATTTATAGATCTGTGACTTCCTGACATTTCTATTTAAGGTTTCAGATTTGTACTATTCCTAATATGTCGTTTTTGTCAAATCCATTAAAGAGATATTCATATCTCTCGATGTTGGTGACTTTTATTTCCTTCTTCACGTTTTTTTCTGTTGTTCAAAATTTCCATTATGACTAAAAAGCCTTGTAAATGGTACCAAATGGGGTGTGCATCTTCGGGAAGAGGAAAGAGAAGGGCATGCACTGTAGGGGCACCGGCAGGAGCAAGGGTTGGAGGGGAGAACCCCCCAGCTACTCCTCCCAGGCTGGCGGGGGGGCTAATCCTTCAGATACTGCCCTGTGCCGGGCTCAGTACAAAGTTCTGGGGCCACAGAGGCAATGCAAGGGACACAGTTCATGGCTGCATAGAGAGAGCCCAGGGGTGGACTGGAGCTCAGATAATCTGAGAGGCGCTCTGAGGGGGCTTCTCTGAAGTCAGGGAAGGCTTCCTGGAGGAGGCAATTCTAAACTGACAGCTGGGCATGAAGGTGGTCACTGGGCCTGGAGGTGAGGAAGAGCACTCTAAGCAGGGGGGTGGGGAGGGAGAGGGGTGCCAGGAAGGAGGGTGGCGTGCTGGAAACTAGCGCAGACTAGAAAAGTGCGGGTGAGGGTGGCCAGAGGGAGAGCGGCTACCATGAGGGCCCGCCAGGAAGCACGTTCTGTTGTTAGGATCCCAACAAGCCAATGAAGTGGAGGCTCTTGCCCTCCCAGGCCGGTCCTCAGGGAGGCTGCGTGCGTTGCTCAGGGGCATTCGGCTGAGGCAGGATTCCTTCCAATTCAGGGGCATGTGGCAGAGGAGACCCCTGGGAGTCAGGAGGATGTTGGAGATGAGGTGGCCCTGCTCGTCTGGGGAATAGGGAGCCACAGAGGTCTCAGAGCACAGCAGTTTCCTGGTCCTCACAGCAGCCATTTCCTGGTGTCAGAAGGCTGATGACGGTTGCCAGGGACGACAGGACGCGGCCTGCCATGCCACATGCCACGTTCTGTCACGGCAGCAGCAACCTCAGCCTTCCCGCGGCAGTCAGCGGTGCTGGGAAGGGATGGAGTGTAATTGGAGGTTGCTGCTGCGGCCACTGTGCCCTGGGAGATGTCTGTTCCCGGCAGGGGGGCCGGGGCGGAGCTCAGGGTTCGAGCACCCATACTCTGTCCTCAAAAGGAGGCGGCAGGATGCGCAGAGCTCCCTGACCTGGCCTTAGATACCCCAACCTGAGGTCAGGAAGGGGCGAGTGCGCGTGAGGCCGGCCAGCGAAAGTGGGTCTTTAACCCTCAGTTGCAGGAGTCACTGTGCAAACACCTTCCGTTTATGGCGAGCGTGCCTGGTTTTCTTCTGAAGGCAGAGCTAGGAAGTTAGTTTCAATATATTTCCAATAAATATATTTGAATGTTAAATCGGGATCCCTTTAAAGAAAAAACCCCACGAGTGAACAGCGCAGAGGAGATGTGGGGGTGCTGAATCCTGGCCTGTGACCGGGGGATGGCGGAGGTCTGGGAAGCGTGCCTCCTGACAGTGCTGGAGTGGGGACTGCCACCCCCATTTTACAGCCAGAAAATCGGAGTCCTGAGAAATAAACTTTCCCTTTGCCCCCCCCTCCACCCCCGCAAGGGCCATGGAAGCTGGGCGTCCCCTGACACCTGACCCGACCCTCCCCCCAACCCCCAGGTTGGCCTTGTCTGGGCTGCGAGGAAGCCTTCCCGCCTCTCGGCCGCTCTAGGGCAGTTCAGAGCCCTCCTGACCATGAGCTCTCAGCCAGGCCTGGCTCCACCGTTCACTAACCTTGGCCTGGACAACTCTCTACCTCTCTCTCGGCGCCTGCTTACTCATCTGTAAGATGGGGACCGTGCGTGCACCTCAGAAGACTGTTAAGAGGATTTCATGAGGTGACGTCTGTTAATTTCCCGACTTAATAGCGAGCCAGGAGAACGGATAAATACACCGTGGTCCATCCAGACACAGGATCCAAGTGCACAGGGAGCTACGTGCCCCAGGCCACGCAGGAGGAGAGACGCGGAGCAGGACGTGGATCGAGGTCGGTCAGGTTCCCAAACTGCTGGGTTGGAAGAAGCCGAGAGGGTCTGCCGTGGGTTTAAAAAAGGCACCTGAATGGCGTGTCCACGGGGAGCCCGTGGACTCTGCCAAGATCCCCAGGAGCGTGGAGGGCGCTTTCCTGTGGGAAAGTGTCAGGCGTTTCCACTTATAGCCTGAAAACTAGGCCCTGAGGTCCGGAGCGCAGATGATGTCATCATCCTCCGTGGCCTTTGGGGTTAGGGAGCCTCTGGGGAAGGCGGGCAGGAGGAAGGGCTGGAGGGCGGGGAGGCTGCAAAGAGATAAAAACGCGATTCCGAGTTCTCAGGGGCGCCCGGACGGTGGCCGAGGGTGCACAGGAAGGCAGATGCTGGGGTGACAGAAGGAAGGGGTGGCCCCTGAGTGCGTCGGTGGCTATTCTGCAAAGCCGAGGAGCGGCGATAGAGTGCTTTAAAAAATTGTAATTAGGATTAAATGAGAAAATATAGGGTGTGCCCAAAAATGTATACACACTTTGAATAGTTATTAACTCCAATGGGTTAAATCTGGTAAGAAATAGCAATGGAGCGATCAGAAAAAAGTGTGCATATATTTTTTGGGGGGACACCCTATATATGTAAAATGCAAAGCACACAGTAGGTGCTCCAAAGTGGTAGCTGGTTGTCTTTTCATCATGAGCTTTGGGGTGTTCCCCGGAAAGGGGGAGATGGTCGGAGGAGGGGGAGCACCCACTGTGTAGGCCTTTGCTCTCCAGGATTTAATAATTCGCCCGAGGAACCGGTGCTGCCACCATGGATGATGCCGTGTCACCGTTCACGCGTCCCCCGGGGAAAGGGAGCCCTCACTCATTGCGGGTGGGGATGCGAAACGGTACAGCCACTTTGCAGGACAGTTTCTTACAAAACAAAACATACTCTTATCACACGATCCAGCCATCATGCTCCTCGGAATTTATCCAAATGAATTGCAAACTATGTCCACACAGAAACCTGAACGTGGATGTTGGTGGCAGCTTTATCTGTACTTCCCAAAGCTTGGAAGCACTGAGCTGTCCTGCCGGAGGTGAATGGATAAGTACCCCGTGGCACATCCAGACCCTGAAATGTTCTTCAGCGCCGAAAAGAAACGAGCTATCAAGCCCGGAAAAGCCGTGCAGGAAACTTCAGTGCACATGGCTGAGTGACGGGGCTAGCCTGAGCAGTGCACGCACTGGAAGATTCCAACTGCATGGCACCCTGGGAAAGGCAGACGCGCGGAGACGGTGAAGAGATCAGCGCTGCCAGGGCTGGGTATGGGGTTGGGGAGAGCACCTGGGCGGAGCACAGAGGATTTCTGGGGGAGTGGGGGTATTATGTATGATGCTGTAATGATGGATGGATGTCATATATTAGTATTTGTCCAAGCCCCTAGGATATACAGCACCCACAGTGAACCCTAAGGTAAACTCCAGGCTTTTGGTGATAATAATGTGTCACTGTAGGTTCGTCCTTGGTGAGAAATGTATCATTCTGGTGATATTGATAATGGGGGAGGCTGTGCATGTGTGGGGTAGGGGGTACATGGGAAATCTCTGTACCTCCCTCTCAATTTTGTTGTAAACCTAAAACTGCTCTAAAAAAAATAAATTATTTAGCCCTGGCTGGTGTGGCTTAGTGGTTGGAGTGTCAGCTCACCCACCAAAGGGTCTCAGGTTTGATGCCCGGTCAAGGGCATGTACCTGGGTTGCAGGTTCGATATCCAGCCCCTGTCGGGGCACGTGCAGGAGATAACCAATGGGTGTCTCTCTCTCATCAATGTCTCTCTCTCTCTCCCTCCTTTTCCCTACTACTTTTTCTAAAAGTCGATGGAAAAAATATCCACAGTTGAGGATTAAAAACAATAAATAAAGTATTTTAAAAAAAAGATTCAAAGGCAGGGAAAGCAGGGTCACTGGGCGGCAAGAGGAGGGGCTTTCTGGGATGGGAACAAACGTTCCCCGGGCTGCACCAGGCATGCTCACACGGGTTCCTCCTGCAACCCTCCTACCAGCCCAGGGAGGGACGGCGACTGCTTCCATTTTACAGGAGAGAAAACGGAGGCTCAGAGGTCTCTCCACGAACACACAGCTGGGCCCATGTCTGACCTATGTCTCCCTAATTGCAAAGCTCTTTGTCTCCCCTACGCGACCATGCCTGGCCAGGACCTAGAAGGACCTGTTTGGTCGACTAAGTGAAGTGGTGGGGTGGGGGTGGGTCAGGACAGTAGTAGCAGCAGCACAAGAGTGACCCCTTTGCATGTGACAACCAACACTTGGTGGTCATGTGACTCGTTCCCACCAATGCAGTGTGAGGCTCGCACTCCCAGGGTTAGGCGCTAAGTAGTGGCAAAGCCGTCCTCTCCTTTTTTTTTTTTTTTTTTTTTAATATATTTTATTGATTTTTTACAGAGAGGAAGGGAGAGAGAGTTAGAAACATCAATGAGAGAGAAACATCGATCAGCTGCCTCCTGCACACCCCCCACTGGGGATGTGCCCGCAACCCAGGTACATGCCCTTGACCGGAATCGAACCTGGGACCCTTCAGTCCGCAGGCCGATGCTCTATCCACTGAACCAAACCGGTTAGGGCCATCCTCTCCTTCTACCAGTGTGGTGTTCGGATGACTCCAGGACGACCTGGAGACCACACGGTGGCCGAGGAGCCACAGAAGGAAGGAAGGAGGGAGGGAGGGAGGGAGGGAGGAAGGGAGGGAGGAAGGAAAGAAGGAAGGAAGGAAGGAAAGGAGGAAGGAAGGAAGGAAGGAAGGAGGGAAAGAGGGAGGGAGGGAAGGAGGGAGGGAGGGAGGGAGGGAAGGAAGGAAGGGGCCTGTGTCCTGGAACCACCATCCCAGAAAAGCCCCCCAGGGGTGCAGGGATCAGGAGCATGAGCACTGGGCGTTGTATGAGTGAGAAATAAACATCCGTCCATGTTTCAAATATACCAGAGAAGTAGGGAGTGCAGTACAACAACCCACTTGGTCCACCCATCGTTCAGCTTTGACATTATCATGTTCCCAGTCTTCTTTCATTCCCGACTCTCGCCTTATTTCCAAAATTGTTTGCTGGAGTTTGGTTTTTTAACGTTTTTATTGGTTTTTAGAGAGAGAGGAAAGGAGAGGGGTAGAGAGATAGAAACATTGATGAGAGAGGAACACCATGGATCGGCTGCTTCCTGCACGCACCCCCACTGGGGATGGAGCCCGCAACCCCGGCCTGTGCCCTGACCAGGAACCCAACCGGCCACCTCTTGGTTCCTGGGTCGGCGTTCAACCGCTGAGCCACACCAGCCGGACGGTTGCTGGAGCTTTTACAGTAATTCCCAGACATGCAAAAAGACACAACAAAACAAAATTCTACACACCCTCTGGCCGTTTGCCGGGCAGCTGGCCCTGACTACCGGTGGACACTCGGCCCCCCTGGAAATGAGCTGAACGGACCTGTTTTTCTGACCGCAGCGCAGATGAATGTGTCTGGGCCTGGAGCAGCACGAAACCAAGTCTTCTCTCTCCGAGAAGTAGTTCTCTTTGTTCTCTGGCCCAGCTGCACCCAGCCGCACCCACCCACCCGGCCCCTGCCTCCCACTTCTTCCTCCCTCCAGGCCCTGGGCTGCCCGGAGGGCAAGCAGACCGTAGGCGGGATCAGGATTCGAGGGCTTTCCAGCCATTCCCCGGATTGGGTGAGGCTGGGTGTGGCGGGGCGAGGCTGGAACCTAGCAGGCCGAAGATGGATGCTGGAAACCCAGAGCTTAGCAGCAGGGGCTGGGCCGGGGGAGCGAAGCCTGGGGGCCTTTCGGCTTGGCCTGCGTTCATGACCCTGAAGCACAGAGGCAGGACGGAGGTTTGTGGTCAGACCTGGGGGTGGGGGGCGAGTCCACTCAGAACGTCTGTGTGATGGAGCCCGGTGGGCCAGTCTGTGCCTGGCGCGGGGATGCAGGGTGGGCCGGAGCCCGGCTTAGCCACTCCGGCTGTGGCCTGGGGCAGAGACCCTTCCCCCTCTGAGCCTCAGACCCCCTATTGACGATGGGGATGGAAATGTCCACCTCCCCAGGCCTGGGGGACATCGGCCGCGATGGGAGCCTGGCACCCAGTCTGGATGACGCACAGAGGTGACGATTGATCTGTTAACAACAGCGATAAGGACAGGGAGCGGGAGCGGGCACCCATCCAGGGATTGGTTCCGGGGCTGGAGGATGCCGAGCCCCACCCTCGTGGGAGCAGTTTCCAGACCAGGAGAAACGGAGAAGGCGGAGAAGGCGGGAGCCAAATGGCTTTCTCTGGAGTGGCCAGATCAGAGGGGTGAGGGTGGGTGGGATCCTGCCCTCAGGGGCTCTGTCCTGGGAGGGGCTGGGCCAGCCACAAAGTGCTTCCTCCCTTGGAGCCGGCCTCCCAGCTGTCAGGAAAAAACAGCTGCGGCCCCACGGGGAGAAGGGCAAGACATGATGGCGAACAGAACCCCCAGGCAGGTTCTCCTGGGAGGGATAGACGGGGTTCAAAGGACTGGGGTCCTGGCTGTGTGACCAAAGGGGTTAGTGATGCTCATCCCACAAGGCTGTGGCGAGAAGAAAAGATAATGGTCCAAACGGCCTTGCCCAGTGCCTGGCACACAGGAAGCAGCCACTAAAAGGCCATTGCAAACCACCCATTGAGACTCCCTTCTTCCTCTCAGGCCACCGCTAAGTGTTCGAGGTGCCCGTCCCCTCTTCTCTTCCTGTGTTGACTCTCTGCATGGGCCATCCACCTCCACAGCATCAAACCCACTTCCAGGACATCGCCATGTAGATGGCATTCGAAGCTATGGTGCCCGTGCTATTGTTGGCCACGGATTCTTTTTTTTAAAAAAATATATTTTTATTGATTTCAGAGAGGAAGGGAGAGGGAGAGAGATAGAAACATCAATGATAAGAGAGCATCATGGATCAGCTGCCTCCTGCACGCCCCACACTGGGGATTGAGCCCACAACCCGGGCATGTGCCCTGACTGGAAAGCAAACCGTGACCTCCTGGTTCATAGGTTGATGCTCAGCCACTGAGCCAGGCCAGCTGGGTGGTCACGGTTTCTTTTGTTTGTTTTTTTAAATATATTTTATTGATTTTTTAGAGAGAGGAAGGGAGAGGGATAGAGAGTTAGAAACATCGATGAGAGAGAAACATCGATTCAGCTGCCTCCTGCACACTCCCCACTGGGGACGTGCCTGCAACCAAGGTACATGCCCTTGACTGGAATTGAACCTGGGACCCTTCAGTCTGCAGGCCGACGCTCTATCCACTGAGCCAAACCGGTTAGGGCGAGGTCACGGATTCTTCATGTCCCCCTAAGCTGTACCCCCACCCCCAGCCTCTCCCGTCCTGGGAAGAACCTCCATGCAGCTTGATTATTCCCTCCCTCAGCCCCCAAGTCCTTGCCATCTCCCCCCACCTCCACTGCCACCCCATGGTCCACGCCGCCTTTCCCTCCTGCTCTGCTGTGCAGCCCCTCCCCACGCCCCCTGCCCTTCCCTGGCCTCCCCTACAGCCAGCTCTCCGCACGGCAGCCTCCCCTTTTCCTTTTAGCTCTTTATTTTGACATAAATCCTAGATTTACAGAAAAATTGTAAGAACAATACAAAGATTTTCCGTATGCTCTTCAGTTCCCCATATTTATTCATCATTCTTGTCACACAGACACACACACACACACACACACACTTTTTTTCTTAAAAATATGAGAGTACGTTGCAGACACAGTGTCCCTTTGTTGTAGGAGGCAGGAACAGCACTGGGGGTGAGCCCAGTGGGATCAGGCCAGACGGGGGGTCAGCAACCTCGGGACCTAGCAAAGAATTCAGAGCCAAGACTCACACTGTAATAAAAGGCTAATATGCAAATTGTCCCCTCAACCGGGAGTTCAACCAGGAGTTCTATCAGGGGGTGGGGCTGTCTGGCCAACTGCCTGAGGCCCCTCCCCCCAACTGGCCCTGCCTCCGATTGCCCCCCGAAACCCCGATTGGGGTGGGCCAGCCGGACCCCACCCATGCACAAATTCGTGCACCAGGCCTCTAGTTTACTTAGAAAATCTCAGAGGTAGAAGAAGCAATTCCTAGAAGAAATGGGATTAGGACAAGTTCTAGAGGTAAAGGAGGGGCCCTTGGAGCTTGGGAGTGAGGGGGTTGATGGTAACATGACTGGGGTAGTGGGGAGGGGAAGAGAAAAGGGAAGGGAAGGGGGAAGAAAAGAGAAAGGCGCAGAGGGAGGGAGTGCTCCCGGGAGGGAGAGGCACTGAGTCCTCCATCCTAAGGGTTTTAAGGCAGGAGATTTGAGGCGAGGTCCCAGGGGAAGATCTTAATAGAACATTCTGCAGCTTTCTAGGTGTGTCCTTTCAGGGCCTAGGTCTCCACTGACTGACTGGTTAGGGCCAGGGCAGGGGGTCACTATTCAGTGCAGCTGGTCTTGAGGGCAGCCGTGGCATTGCGTGTCTGGTTTTGCAGCTTTTCCGGGCCTGGAGCTGAACTACCACTGAGGCCTAGATGTCACCTTCGGGAGGAAAGGTCAGGGGTCCAAATGTGTGACCAGTGATCTGCTAGGGGAGGAAGAGTCACCCTGGGGGCGAGGTCCCCCCTACAACTGTGCTTTGCTGGGCACCCAGGGCTTTCCACCTGGCGACCTTCTTACCTGGCCCATGGCCCTTGCTCTGCTCATGGGCCTACCACACCTTTACCCCTAAGCATCCCAGTGGGCATTTCCTATAAATTGGGGCTCCCTCTCACGTCACTGCAGGATGATGGTCAAAAGCTACCGCTACAGTACTGCTATGGAATCTACAGACCTCATTCGCGTTCTGCCTACCGTCTCAAAAGAAAGGTCTAGAACATGCACTGCATTCCGTGGTCACTTTAGTCCCCTTTCACGTGGACTGCTCTTAGTCTGTCTTTGTCCGCCATGACCTTGGCGTTCCTGAGAAGTCCGGTCCGGTTATTTTGGGGCAGGTCCCTCAGGTGGGGCTCGTCTTATATTTCCTGCCACAGGGAGCTTTTACAAAGCGCATGTCTCCCCACTCTGGGCCTCCGTGGCTGTCCTTGCACCCGGAGAAAAAGCACCTTCCCCGCCAGGCCTCTACGTCTCGGCCGCTGCCTGCCTTCCCCCAGCGCACCCTCTGCCCGTCCGTCCGCTCCAGCATCCTGACTCGGTCCTCAGGCACACCTCCCTGTTTGCGTCCTACCTCCCCAGCCCAGCACGCTCCTCTCTGCCCCCTTTTCCTGCTACGCTTGTCTCCACGGTCCCACTTGCCATGCGGTTGTACACCACGTCTTCTGCCACTAGAACGTAGGCCCTGGGAGGGCAGGGATTAGGCTGTTCGTGGCTGCCACTGTACCCAGCACCATGAGCGATGGCCCAGTCGGTGGGCGACCGTAGGCTACTTGGAACCAGGCGGCGGGAGTCGGGTGCCTGCGGTCTACAGGGCTTGTCTCGGATGCTGACTGCCAGTGCCAGGGACCCTGGGGCCTTTGAGGCCGGGGACGTTGCAGTTCCTCTCGGTGGAACTGGGGCGAGGGAGCACTGGCTGGTGGGAGCAGGCTGCCCTCCATAGCCCATTGCTCGGACAATGCAGAACGAGATTGTGGGCCCTTCCGACAGCTCTGCCTGCTGCAACAGTCTGCCTCCCAACCCGCACCGTTCCCACCGCAGCGCGCACTTCCCCCGGCAACTTGGCATCCTCCGCCTGAATCTGACGTGTGGCAGCGGCTCCTGCCGGCTGCGGCCCAGCTCCTGCCACGGCTCAGTAATTTCTGTGGCAGCTCGGGGGGGCAGGGCAGCAGCACGGATGCCAGGCTTAGGCGGACTCTCATCCCGCATCTCTGCAGCTCCTGAAGGAAGACCATGCGTGCGAGTAGGTCCCGGGCAAGGCCCGGAGCTCGCAATAACACTTCTTTTTAAAAAATATATCATTTTATTGATTTCACAGAGGCAGGGAGAGGGAGAGAGCGAACCATTGATTGGCTGCCTCCTGCACGCCCTCTACTGGGGATCGAGCCCGCAACCTGGGCATGTGCCCTGACCAGGAATTGAACCGTGAGCTCCTGGTTGGTTCATAAGCCGATGCTCAACCACTGAGCCCCGCCAGTCGGGCTCAATAACACGTCTTTGCAAGGTTCCCTGCCTGAGCTTTCTTCTGGGAAAAGCCACCTCCCAGGCCAGCTGCCTGCTCTCCCCATTGTCCCCCCCCTTCTTTGGGGGCAGCTCCGGGGCCCATAATGAAGCCCCTGGTGGCTCCTGCACGGGGCAGGCAGAGGCAAGCTGCTCGGGGCATAGCGGACCCCAGGGAGCTCGGCCCCTGGGCACGTGGGGAGCAGCGGAGGCGGCTGTTTCGCACCATGTCACAATGGAGGTGGCAGTTTCCTTTTTGGGGACTGGCTCTGTGACCTACTTCCTGCGGCCAGGGTGCTGCCTCAGCACTGGGAGGCAACGGCAGGCGAGGGATGCGTTCCTCCCGGACAGAGCAGGAAAGGGAAGGTCCTGCCCCGGTGTGTTCCACACAGTTCCCCCCTAAGACCCCCTTCAGCTTGTCATCTGGAAACCCCTCCCAGCTGGGGGGGCCCCCTGGGCAGCCCACCCCCAGCCCCCATGCTGAGCCGCCCTTGCTGGGGCCAGGTCGCAGCCTTTCCAGTTGGGTACCGGCTTCTATATCTGGACGGGTCGAGGCTCTGCCCATGGTAATGAGGGACCAGGGCAAGGAGGGGAACTTCTGAGGCCAGGACGGGCCTCAATTTGAGGCTTCCCCGACCACTCCTTGCCAAGGGCGGGCCAGGGCCAAGGGATGGGGTGATGCGGACGGAACAAGAGAGGAGAGAACAGGGCCCTCCGCACCTCCTGGCCTGAGCTGTCCGGCCCGATGTGTCAGTGCTGGGGACCTTCTTGGCCGTCCTGTGGGCGGGGTGGCCATGTCCAGTGTCACATGACCCTTAATCCCAGCTGGACGACACACCGCAAGCTCGGGGCCATGCAGGCCACAGGCCGCGGAACTGGGGGTGTTGAGGACAGTTTCCACTCAAGTCCGTGGAGTAAGGGGCCCTCCATGAACACCTGCAATGAGATGATACAATTAAGTCAACTTGGAATGGGTGTTTGATGGGACCTGGATCTCCCATCAATAGCTCCAACTCAGTCCCCCAGAGCGGCCGCATGCACCCTCGCCTGGGTCTGCTGTGGCCACATCTGCGCAGGTTAGGGGTTCGTACAGGTGAGCGCTTGCACGCAGACCACCTGCCGGCCACTTCCTGATGCTGTAAGTGGTAAGAGTGGAAGTGAATGCGACGTTTTACTTGACCTAGTGCCATGGTCGGCAAACCGCGGCTCGCGAGCCACATGCGACTCTTTGGCCCCTTGAGTGTGGCTCTTCCACAAAATACCACGTGCGGGCGCGCACGTACAGTGCGATTGAAACTTCGTGGCCCATGCGCAGAAGTCGGTATTTTGTGGAAGAGCCGGTATTTTGGGGAAGAGCCACACTCAAGGGGCCAAAGAGCCACATGTGGCTCGCGAGCCGTGGTTTGCCGAGCCGCGGTTTGCCGAGCCGCAGTTTGCCGACCACTGAAGTGGTTCTTGCGGAATGAAGGTGAGGCGTGAATTTCCTCCTCCCTCCTTCCCTCTCCTTATATTGTCCACACGAGGCTCTTCTGTTGCAAACCACAGAAATAAACCTTGGCTTGCTGAAGCAGAAAAGGGGTTTCTCACAAGGATACCGGTAGGCAGCCTGCAGAATGGCACAGTTGGGCCAACCCAAGGGCGCGGCCGATTAGAGCGTGGCTGCTGCCCTGACTGCACAGGGCGCTGGACTGCCGGGCTCTCAACTCCATGCCACTGCCGCCCAGCACTCGAATCCCCGGTGCCACCACCCTGGTGATGAGATGAAGTCGGAAGGACTTCTGGTCTCTGTCCCTCACTCAGACCTTTGCTCCAGGTGGGGTCATCGGACAGGCTGGTGGAGCTGTAGGGGGCCGGGAAACACATGTGGGGGGCTTTCGGCTTCTGTAGAGAGAGGTGGGGCTCACAGGACCACACGGTGGCCATGTCTCCAAACCCAGGAAGGAGGCTCAGGTGCCGGGCAGCCAACAACGTGATGAAGACACGCTGCAGGGTCACCCATCCAGTGCTGGGCACTGAGGGGAGGGGACAGTCAGGCCCGGCCCCCGCCATCAGATGGGACAACAGAGGCATGAAAAATGGCAACATAGGGATCAAAGGGCCACAGTGTTAGCATAAAGGAGGAAACAGTGGATCTGGCCTCAGTTTCCCCACCTGTAATATGCGAGTAGTGATAGTGCTTGTCTCACGTGGCTGTTTGAGGTTAAAGATAGTGAATGTAAAAATAGATCCAGAGACATAGAAACTTCGAACAGACCGTCAAACCTCAGAGGGAAGGCAGGGGAGGGTGGGAGGTGGTGGGTAGGTAAGAGATCAACCAAAGGACTTGTATGCATGCATATAAGCATAACCAATGGACACAGACAGTAGGGGGGTGAGGGCATGTGCTGGGGGGGTGGGAGCAGCCAGGGAGAGGTCAATGGAGGAAAAAGGAGACATATGTAATACTTTCAACAATAAAGGATTTAAGCTAAAAAAAAAAATAGTGTATGCAGCCCGGCCGGTGTGGCTCATTGGTTGAGGGTTGACCTATGAAGCAAGAGGTCATGATTTGATTCCCGGTCAGGGCACATGCCTGGGTTGAGGGCTCCATCCCCAGTAGGGGACATGCAGGAGGCAGCCGATCAATGATTCTCTCTCATTATTGATGTTTCTATCTCTCTCTCCCTCTCCTTTCTTCTCTGAAATCAATAAGAAATATTTTAAAAAATAGTGAAGCCCTAGCTGGTTTGGCTCAGTGGATAGAGCGTCAACCTGTGGACTGAAGGGTCCTGGGTTCAATTCCAGTCAAGGGTACATGCCCGGGTTGCGAGCTTGATCCCCAGTAGGGGGCGTGAAGGAGGCAGCTGATCAATGATTCTCATTATTGATGTTTCTACTATATCTCTCCCTCTCCCTTCCTCTCCAAAATCAATAAAAAATATATTTTTAAAAAAGTGAATGTGAAACACTTTCTGTTGTACCGGCACCTGTAGAGCCCTGGACTGATTAATGGCAAGTGTCCTCATTAAAGAGGCAGTTCGGCCAAGTGGCCGATGGTGCTGTCACTCCTGCTCTGGGGTCCCAGCAGCCCCCCCAATATCCTTCAGACGCAGGTTCCGAAGCCCGATTGAGCCTGAAAACAGTCTGGCACGTATTAGGTAGGGGCCTTGGGGGCCTTTATTGCTGTGTGCCTCAGTTTCCCCATCTGTAACCACGGGCATGGACACAACTTCACAGGGTTGCTGTGAAGAGGACGGAAGTAGCACACAAAGGTTTCTAATGAGCAGGGCCTGGCACATCGTTCCCATCTGAATAAGTGTTAGTGATTTTTATTAGTCAGAGGGCCCTGGTGGCACGGAGCCCTGACGAACTCCAGAGCCCGGTTCCCGATGGAGACACGGCTCACCTGGGACAGCTAAGGAACCAAGCGGCGCGGTTATTAAAGGCTCGGGAAGCTGTTCAGGCTCTCCTTCAGCAGCCCCCACATCACGGGCCAGAGCCTCAGGTTCACAGGCCGGTGAGTTCAGCGCTCTCGCGATGTTGCCATCTCTCGGCCGAGTTCCTACTGGTCCCCAAGTCCCTGTTTCTGCATCGAGCCTGCATCCTTTGGCCTCATCACAATTTTCCCCAGGTACATCCAGGCTCGCTCAGGATTCTGAACCCCACGGAAGCCCTGTAGGGGGGCCGATGGGAGTGTGGGCAGTGTCTCCTGCTCTCCCTCCCAAGTCTTCCCTTGGAGCAGCGCTGCCACCCACCCCGCCTCCTAGGACAACGGTTCCCAACCGGGCGTGATCCCGCCTCCCAGGGGACCTTTGGCCAGGTCTGGACCACATCCGGGAGGGGCAGGGGCGAGGATGCTGTTAAACATCCTACAATGCATAGCACCGCTCTGCACATCCAAAAACTTTCCAGCCCCATAAAGAATTTTCCAGTGCCGAGGTTCAAGATTCCATTGCAGGAATTTTGCTGAATAAAATGGTCTATATCTTCAACAAAAACAGAAAGAAGAAAGCAAAACCCGCCAAATCTCACTACCCAGAGACAACGGCAGTCTGGGTTTTGGTGATCTTCCCTGCAGCGTTCTCTCGCTGCACATTTCCGCGTAGGTTTATGGACGTGCACAATCTGCTCGAACGACGCTGTGGCTATACGTGCTGTTCTGCAACCGCCACCCCCCTTTTTTCACTCAGCAACATACCCCGGGCATCTTTCCGCTGTCAACACATGTAGATTTGCAGCATCCCTTTTAGACGTCAGTGTGGCATTCCATAGTAGGGATGTAACACTTTATTTAGACAACCCCTTATTGATGGGATATTTAGATCATTTCCAGTATTTTGCTATTATAAACACGACTGTGATGAATGGCCTTGTATATACATCTTAGTGTGCTTGTCTGAGCAAATCCTTAAGATAAATTCTAAGAGTGGAGCTGCTGAGCGGAGAATAACATGCCCTTTTAGGACGTTTGATACTCCATGCCACTTGAAGAGGAACATTCATTTACACAATGTCTGGCAGGGCCCAGGAGTGCCCATCTCGCTGCCCCTTCGCCCACTCTGGGTGTTATTAATGGTCTTCACCTGCGAGAGGATTTTCGTAAGCGCCCGCAGAGAATAGCCAGGAGTGCTCACAGCGAAGCGCGGACGGTTCTCCTTGGCGGTTGAATGCTGGGAGTTGATGTAACCCTGCTGGAGCTCAATGTTGTCTCCTCTCCCAGCCTCCCCCCCAACCCCTCCTTGTGGAGTCCTCAGACAGGCCAGGGCGGGTGAGTGGAACTTGGGGGACAGACAGGGGCTCCCCCACCCTGTGGTTCTCTCCATTTGGTTGGAAACGTTCCTAGGTCTCCCTTTCGCCACGCTCCCTGATTTGTAAGGACTCAGGCGTGTGATCCCGTCAGGCCTTGACCTAAAGCCACGTGCGCTTTATGCTCTAACTGGGGCATTCTCTGCTCCTAGTGAGGGCGAACCCAGTAACAGCTCATATGGACGGGGCGGTTCTGCATTTAGAGTCTGTGGGCTTTCTTTTGTTCGGGGTCTACATTATTCCTCTAAGCAGCCCCTCGAAGAAGCAGTTTTTATTAACCTCGCCCCGATTTTTCTCACTGCAGCGCCTGAGCTCAGAAAGAGAACATGATTGCCCAGGTCCCACTGCCCGTGAGTGGCGAGGTGGGGATTGGAACCCAGGCCTGCTATCCTCAGATGTACCCGGGATTTGTCTTCACTGGGTGTAGTAAGAAACGCAGACACAGAAACCATTGTCATGAAAGAAGCAGTTTGCGCTCCCAGATCCCTGGACACAGCAGGGGCTGCCTGCCATGCCGGGCTGCGTGGGGAAGCACCAGGGTGGTCAGCAGGCAGAAGGAGCAGGGGAACGGCGGGGCGAAGCCTTTACTCCCCAGCAAACCCCCAGAGCGAAAGGCTGTAGCACGTGTGCACCGCGTGTTAGGATGCGTGGGGTTTCATGTTTCTGAAATCAGGATGCTCCGTGCCGTCGAATGCATATTGCATGTTACCAGGCACAGAGCGTATTTGTTAAAAGAGGGATCTCTTATTGGGTGACTGCAGTTCAAATCTCGGTCCCAGCAGTTCGTAGCAGGATGATCACGTTACGTCACCTTCCTGCAAAGTGGTGCTGGTCACGGTACCCAGGCTCCCCCGGTGGTTATGAGGAATCAATGAGAAAATGGCTCCGATTGTACCCAGGGCCCGAAACACAGAAAAGGCTCAGTAATTACCAGCTGTGGTTTTCACTTGTAGCTCCTAAAGCCAACACCAAACGATCGGTGGTAGAGTCAGGGGTCCTGACTGGAAGCCACGGACATGGACTTTTACAGAGAAAGGGGGCTCTCAGGGGAAGAATTAGGGCTCACAGAGTGAGGGGGGACGGTTCTCCTGACATGCCCATCCCATCCCAGGGCAGTCGGTGGCAGCAGCTGGCAGGTGAGAAAGGGGATGAGTGGGAAGGGCAGAGAATGAATGGCCCGCCTCGCCTCCTCACAGCAGGCAGGCAGCTTTCCTGCAGCGAGCACTGGCCTTCCGCCAAGCCCCCCACAAACATGTGCAGGGCCCCAGTTTGAAACCAGGCTCTGGTTGGGGGTCATGGGTGAACGCAGGGGAGGCCAGGAGAGCCCGTGCCATGCAGAAGCTCAGATTGCCTGTAAGAGCCTGGCATCGGAAAGCGAGCTACACAGTGAAGGGGGGCAGAGAGTGTAAAGACTGATCTCTATTGAGCACCACGTGTGGGGCTTTGCCTGAATGATCTCACGGGGTTCTCCTAACAGCCCTGTGAGATGGGTATTGGGGGGCCCATTTTACAAAGGAAGAAATTGGAGCTCAAAGCCGTTAAGCAGATTTGAACTTGGGCCTTTGCTATTCAAGGGCACACAGAGGAGGCAGCCACTAGGGCTGACGTGGGGAAAGTGGGGTTGGAGGCGATGTGCCGATAAGAGAAGGACATTCCAGAAACATGAGCCAGCGCTTTTAAAGGCTGTGTATCTGTGTGGGTGCAAGACACTGCTGTTTGTATAGCTGCTAATTAGCACGCACGTGACATGTATGTAATCCTCACAGCTTGTTATATATTATTGTTTGGGTTTTTATAGAGGGGCCTGAGGCTCAGGGAGGTGTGGCCCTCAGACCCACCGACAGTAGAGAAGCCAGAACTAGAACCCAGGTCTGGCTCATCCCCAAATGGTGTTCTTCCCACGACACCAGCCCTGTGGCCGGAAATGAACAGCAATAGGACCAGCCCCCCTGCTCCCGACCTGCTGGTCAATATACTGACCCTCCCTCCCACAACGATTGGCTCAGATGTGGGCATGTGACCCACGCTAGTCCAATCAGAGTGAGATCTGGGCTTTGAAAAGGTGCTTCTTTGGAAAGAGGCTTTATTCCTGCCCGCCCTGAACTGGGAGGGCTGGGGCTGAAGGTCTGGTCGGGGAGGAAATGGCTTGGGGACGGTCTTGAGCTGCCAGGGCTGCAGATGTGGGGGTGGGAGAACCAATGTACCCAACGCATGGGAAGAGTTGAGGGGGGGGGTGCTAACTTGGCACCTGGTGGCCCCAGTGCCCCTGCCTGAGCCTGGCAAGCAGAGCCCATCTGTGTGTGGGGAGACCAAGTGTTCTGTTTCCCGAGGACCGTGCAATACGCGACCGGGAGAAGCAGCACTGCCTGTACTTTCCCTAACAACCGCCGGCCAGCGTCCCCCGTGGGTCATCAGGCGACTGCGTCTAATGTCACAGTAATAAATAGACTGAGACTGCAGTCAGAGCAGCGTGGACTCCTCGTGGGACGGCGCGGGACCTGAACCCTCAATAAGGACGCGTTCTTTCCGGGTGGCCAGCCTGCCAGGCTCGCTCCAGCCTCCCACCTCGGCTCACCCCGTTCTCCACCTGACATGCTCTTGCCACTGCACCATCTGGGTCTCAGCAAAGGTGCCTCTTGTCTGGGAGGCCTCCCTTGGACCCCAAGGCTGGGCTGGAAGTCTCCACCCACATCCCGTGGGTCCCCTCTACCAAGCAGAGGTCAGCCTGCCTTGCAGCCTGGCTGGAGCTGCTCAAGGTCAAGGACGCCTGCCTTTGAGGTCTGGCCTATGACCATCGCAGTCACACGGGACTCTGTGCTCGGAAGAGCCCTGCGCTGCGGCTTTAAAGAGGGAGAGTGAGAGAGAAACACCAATGATGAGAGAGAATCGTTGATAGGCTGCATCTTGCACACCCCGTACTGGGGATCGAGACCGCAACCTAGGCATGTACCCTTGACCGAAATTGAACCCAGGACCTTCAGTCCTTAGGCCGAGGCTCTATCAACTGAGCCAAACCGGCAAGGGCTGATTGTATCTTTGAATGTGTGGTTTGTAAGTGAAGTGCAGGGGACGAGGGGGCATGCACCAGAGCTCATGTGCAGTCCCACCTTCTGTCACCTTCTCAGGAGGGGTTCTTGAGCACTTCCTCCTCAGCCCCATGGTGCCCAGGACACTCCAGGACACTGCCCAGCCTCCCCCTCTCACTCCTGCCCTCTTGGTGGTATCTTGCAGTGGGCATGGTCTCCACCCTGGGTTAAGCACAACAGTAGTCTGGTCAGTGGCTGTGTCTCAACAAGGTTAGCCTGATCCTCAAGGATTGCGCCTCTGCTGTGGGGTCGGGCAGTGGACTGTGAGAAGGAGAGATGCCCGGCTGGATGTCACCAGACCCAAATAAGGATGCAGGCGCCTGTGAGTTCCTGTGCTCGCCCTGTGGTACCCCTGACCCAGAGCGCTCCGCAGCTGGCTCAGTGCCTGGGGGAGCAGAGGGTGTGTGTGTGTGTAGGGGGAGGGCTTAGAATCCTCTTTTTCTGCTTTCAACCTCCTTGTGTGACTTGTTGATCTCTGTGGCTCGCTCCAGGCACCCTCCTGGGATGAGCCACAAAATACAAATGATGTAATTGCAGTGATTTTATTTATACGTTAATGCCCTGGTGTAAAACCGGGGGCACACACTATAAGATGAACAGCAAATTCATGCTAATAATTTAAAATTTGCATTTCTTAAAAATTTGCACATTTCTTTACTGAGGGTGACACCAAACAGCAAATGAAAAGCACCGTAATATGTCAAGAGAGAGACCACGAAGAAAGAAGAGACTGACTATGTGCCTTTCTTTAACAGGACCTTTTCCCTGCTCTTTAAACAAGGAGCTGTGCGTTTTTGATCTCTGTGGCTCGCTCTAGGCACCCTCCTGGGATGAGCCACAAAATACAAATGATGTAATTGCAGTGATTTTATTTATACGTTAATGCCCTGGTGTATACATTTAAAACCGGAGGCACACACTATAAAGATGAACAGCAAATTCATGCTAATAATTTAAAATGTGCATTTTTAAAAAATTTGCACATTTCTTCACTGAGGGTGACACCAAACAGCAAATGAAAAGCACCGTAATATGTCAAGAGAGAGACCACGAAGAAAGAAGAGACTGACTATGTGCCTTTCTTTAACAGGATCTTTTTCCTGCTCTTTAAACAAGGAGCTGTGCGTTTTCGTCTTGCACTGGCTCTGCCCGGGCTCATGTTTGCGGAATGAAAGGCTAAATAAATAAGCGTTTTTATTAAAAAGTGGGACACACTCATTATCTCCTATTTCCGACGAGGCGGGGTGCCAGCGGGGTTGCCGGCAGGTTGTGCGACGCGAGGAGATCTGAATAGAGGAGTGCTCCGGAGTCCTGGCTGCCTATTGTGGCTTCATCCGCCACCTGTCTGCAGCCAGCGCCGTTTTCTCAGCAGCCGCGTTCCCATCTCGCTGCACACCCGGCTCTGGTCCTGCCGGCGTAGCTTGTATCAGACGAATCCTTCCACTCACGGCAATGATAAACTCCGGACAAATTTTCGAGCAACTATTCAAAGATGCCAGAGAGCAAACAAAAGCAGACAAAAACTAAGGGATCTCAACCCATGAAAACGGCAAACCTACTGCCCGCGACCCGCATGCGCACACACGCGCCTGCGTTGCAGAGGGACACAGCTTGTGGCAGGAAGACACGCGTCCATCCTGTGGAGCAGACGCCCAGTGCATTTTGTTGTCAAATGAATGTTTTGTTTGGTGCGCATCTCTAAGTCAGGTTTATTGAAGCATAATGAATATAAAGTAAAATTCACACTTTTGTACCATTTGATGAGTTTTGATAAGCGTATGTAGTTGTGTAACCTCTGCTACACAACATCTATCACCCCCAAAGCCTCAGGGGCTGGTGTTGCCCAGTGAGAACGGGCTCTAGGCTAGAACACGGTTAATACTGGGGTGGTCGGGTTGTGTGGCTGTCTGCCTTCTGCGCACACAGTAGGATTGTGTGTTCGGCCTCCCTGTGATTGGATGGGGCCACATGGCTCGTGGTGGCTGTTGAGCCGGGAATGCCAGCAGAAGTGTCCCGTGTCACCTTCAGGCACTTAATCACTCAGATCCAATCCAACCTCTTTGTGTCTCGGCCGTCTCGCCCCTGATTCCCACATTTGCTCCGTACCCAGAGCTGGGGTGCTCTCCCCGGGGCCAGGGCGAGGGTGACTTAGTGAGGTGCTGAGGGCCTTCTCTCCCTACTTTATGGGGGCGAAAACCAAGGGGTTGCCCCTGGTCCAGGGTGGCTGGTAACTGCTTTGTCTCCACACCCCTAACTGCCCACCCCAGTGGAGAGGCCACGGGCCTGCTGGCGTTCGGCGGGCCCGCTGCTCCCCGCCCGTGCTTTGTGGCAG
>NW_005370271.1:1130956-1132490 GCF_000412655.1 Myotis brandtii
GTGTGTGTGTGTAGGGGGAGGGCTTAGAATCCTCTTTTTCTGCTTTCAACCTCCTTGTGTGACTTGTTGATCTCTGTGGCTCGCTCTAGGCACCCTCCTGGGATGAGCCACAAAATACAAATGATGTAATTGCAGTGATTTTATTTATACGTTAATGCCCTGGTGTATACATTTAAAACCGGAGGCACACACTATAAAGATGAACAGCAAATTCATGCTAATAATTTAAAATGTGCATTTTTAAAAAATTTGCACATTTCTTCACTGAGGGTGACACCAAACAGCAAATGAAAAGCACCGTAATATGTCAAGAGAGAGACCACGAAGAAAGAAGAGACTGACTATGTGCCTTTCTTTAACAGGATCTTTTTCCTGCTCTTTAAACAAGGAGCTGTGCGTTTTCGTCTTGCACTGGCTCTGCCCGGGCTCATGTTTGCGGAATGAAAGGCTAAATAAATAAGCATTTTTATTAAAAAGTGGGACACACTCATTATCTCCTATTTCCGACGAGGCGGGGTGCCAGCGGGGTTGCCGGCAGGTTGTGCGACGCGAGGAGATCTGAATAGAGGAGTGCTCCGGAGTCCTGGCTGCCTATTGTGGCTTCATCCGCCACCTGTCTGCAGCCAGCGCCGTTTTCTCAGCAGCCGCGTTCCCATCTCGCTGCACACCCGGCTCTGGTCCTGCCGGCGTAGCTTGTATCAGACGAATCCTTCCACTCACGGCAATGATAAACTCCCGACAAATTTTCGAGCAACTATTCAAAGATGCCAGAGAGCAAACAAAAGCAGACAAAAACTAAGGGAGGGACACAGCTTGTGGCAGGAAGACATGCGTCCATCCTGTGGAGCAGACGCCCAGTGCATTTTGTTGTCAAATGAATGTTTTGTTTGGTGCGCATCTCTAAGTCAGGTTTATTGAAGCATAATGTATATAAAGTAAAATTCACACTTTTGTACCATTTGATGAGTTTTGATAAGCGTATATAGTTGTGTAACCTCTGCTACACAACGTCCATCACCCCCAAAGCCTCAGGGGCTGGTGTTGTCCAGTGAGAACGAGCTCTAGGTTAGAACACGGTTAATACTGGGGGGGTCGGGTTGTGTGGCTGTCTGCCTTCTGCGCACACAGTAGGATTGTGTGTTCGGCCTCCCTGTGATTGGATGGGGCCACATGGCTCGTGGTGGCTGTTGAGCCGGGAATGCCAGCAGAAGTGTCCCGTGTCACCTTCAGGCACTTAATCACTCAGATCCAATCCAACCTCTTTGTGTCTCGGCCGTCTCGCCCCTGATTCCCACATTTGCTCCGTACCCAGAGCTGGGGTGCTCTCCCCGGGGCCAGGGCGAGGGTGACTTAGTGAGGTGCTGAGGGCCTTCTCTCCCTACTTTATGGGGGCGAAAACCAAGGGGTTGCCCCTGGTCCAGGGTGGCTGGTAACTGCTTTGTCTCCACACCCCTAACTGCCCACCCCAGTGGAGAGGCCACGGGCCTGCTGGCGTTCGGCGGGCCCGCTGCTCCCCGCCCGTGCTTTGTGGCAG
>NW_005370271.1:1132748-1140619 GCF_000412655.1 Myotis brandtii
AGCCGGCACTGCCCCCTGCTGCTCCCAGGCCCAGGGTGCGGCCGAGCTGGGGGGCCCTGACCGAGGCCACCATGGAGAGAGCGTGTCTCCAGAGACCCTGTATCCAGAGACCCTCTCTCCAGAGGCCACGGGTGGGTCTCGAGGCCCTGTCCCTGAGGAGTGGGCTGAAGACCAGGAGCTGCCATCGGCCGCAAGGTAGGAGAGGCCTCCCCGGCCCAGCGAGCCCTCCCCAGCACACACCCTATGGGGGGGGGGGGAAGAGGGGGGGGGCTCTCTGGGGGCCAAGAGAGGGACCACTTGTTTAACTCCATCTGCCCCACCCTGCACGTGGAGCCGGCCCTGCCTCGGCCTGGCCTGTGCTGAAGCCTCTGCCCATCTCAATAGAGTCGCCAACCGGGTCCCTGGGCTGAGCAGGAAACAAGGGATGCTGAGGGGGAGGCCAACCAGCAGGGGTTAGGACATTCAAACCCTCCTTTTAAAAACAGGAGCACCGAACACTAAAAGGAAAAAATTACGAACAAACAAACAAACAAACAAACAGGTGCCCCAAACCAGATCTGTATTCCACAATTAAAATGCACCGCGCCTGTGTCCGCCTGCTGGGGCTGCCATAGCCAAGGGCGGCTGGAAGTTCAGAAATGGATTTTCTCACAGTCCCAGGGGCTGGAAGCACCGATCCAGGTCCATTTCTGGGGAGAGCCCGCGTCCTGGCTTGTAGACGGCCACCTTCTCGCTGTGTCCCCCCTCCCCCTGCGGCCTCTTCTCTGGTGGACTCTCTGGTGTCTCTTATAAGGACGCCAACCCTATGGGCTCATTTGGCCTGCGGCCCCTCTGCAGAGGCTAAACCAGAGGGGGTGTCAGAAGCAGAAAGGCCCGTCCGGAGGCATTTCAATCATCCCCCAGAGAGACGTGCGCGCTTGGGCCAGGGTGGTGGACATGAAGGGGGGTGAGGTGGCCGGATTCTGGACCCATCTGGAAGGGAATTAGAAATGGGTTGGAGAGAAAAACCAAGGGTGGTCTCGAGGGTTGGCCCGAGTGGGAGTCCAGGCACCGTGGACCGGGACGGGGAAGGGTGTAGGAGGGGCAGGTCGGGGCGGGCGTGGGGGTGAGACTGAGAGCTGAGCCTGGTGTATGTCAAGTGTGAGTTGCTTATTAAACAACCAAGGAGGAATGTCCAGGGAGCGATGGGACAGATGAGCCATTTTCAGGGGAGAGGTCCAGCCTAGAGGGCGAAGTGTGAGGGTCTCCATCCCACGTCCTTTCTGTCCACCTGGGACAAGGGTGTCCTCTCCGCCCAGGAGGGCTCAGGGTGGCCATCGTAAAGAGCGTGGTCTCTCAAACAACTGCCCTGCCCCAGGCGTGGGCTCAGCCCTGTGCACACGTTCTGTCTGGTGTGCCTGTCCCACGCACCCCTGAGCCACCACTGTCCTGTCCCCATTCTGTAGAAGGAGACAGGGAGGCTCAGCAAAGAGAACTGAGCTGCCCAAGGTCATCAGGGAAGAAAAAGCTGAGCTGGGATTTGAACCCGGGTCTGCAGGGTCACCAGGGAACCTTCAAGGGTCAAGCTGGAGACAGACCAGCCAGTTAAATGCTTACCCCCTCAGGCTAGGAAGGTGGGTGCTATCATTTTCAAAGAACCCTGGCAGCAGATGCCCCTTCCAAATGGAGCCGGGCTCAGGAACCACCAGGTGGGGGATAGATAGCACGAGGCCAGGAAACCTTGAACTTGCTTTGGGCGTCCCCAAGGCTGATCACTCTGGGGAAACCGAGGCAGCACACCCACTGCGCTCCTTGGAAAGTTGGTCCTGGTCAGCTCTCTCCGTCGCCCTCCTAGCACTTAACGCAAGTCCCTTCCCCATGCAGGGGAGGGGCGGGGCTCTGGCCTTCGGGGCCGACAACGAATGTGGGCAGGCAGCCTCTGCTTTGTTCTGGTACCTTCACTCTCTGGGCCTTGCCAGGTGCAAGGCTGCTGCACTGCCTGCTCTCGGAAGCTCTCACCTCTGAGCAAGGTAAGCTTCGTGGTTGCAGAGAGGACATGCGGGGGGGGGGGGGGGGGGGGGGGGGGGGAGGTTGTGCAATGAGAACTTCTCTGTCTGGACCCTGTGTCTTGAACAGATGTGTGAGCCGGGGCTGTCCACCAAGAATACCTGTCCTCCCCCTGAGCGCAGGGCTGCCACGCAGCCTTCAGCCGTGGGCAAACTACGGCCCGCGGGCCGGATCCGGCCCGTTTGAAATGAATAAAACTAAAAAAAAAAGGCCGTACCCTTTTATGTAATGATGTTTACTTTGAATTTATATTAGTTCACACAAACACTCCATCCATGCTTTTGTTCCGGCCCTCCGGTCCAGTTTAAGAACCCATTGTGGCCCTCGAGTCAAAAAGTTTGCCCACCCCTGCTCTAGCAGCTAGAAAGAGCCTGTATTTCCTCCTTCTTCCTGCACGGCAGGAAGGCCTTTATTGTCTACTTTATTGTCTATTTGTTCCGCTAATCGTGGGCCATTAATAAAGGCCCCTGTTTGGATTTCACAAGTATATTTGAATTCCCAAGCCTCTCAGGGCATTCCAGGAGCAAACACAAGCGCACACGTTCAGAACTCGCACTCCGGCGGGACGCGGGCAGGATTAAGCCGGAAGCTGCTAGGGATGGAAGTGTACAGAGCAAGCACCTGGCACGCAGTGAGGACCTACTGTGTGTTGGGGAAGTTGGCCAGAGCCCTGCTGTGGAGTCAGATAGAACTGTGCCCTGCTGACGGGCTGTGTAATTTGGGGCCAGGGACTCGCCTTTTCTGAGCCTGTTTCCTCAAGTGCACCGAATCTCGAATTGCATGCATTTGTGTGGTGTAATGTGTGCAGCGTGGCTGCATGATCACCCCATTCCTTCCTCACTCTATGAGGTAGGGATTAGACATCCCCACTATACAGATGAGAATGCTGAGGCTCAGAGGTGAAGCCACGCAGCCAGGAAATTAGCTCAGCCGTGATCCAAAGTCCCTGCTAACGGCAATCTCTGCCTGGGACATCAGCCAGGTGAGCTGCTGGGCCTTCATAGCTGCTCAGGGATTGGAGCTAAGGGAGTGGTATAGCCTCACCCTCCCTGTTGACCGGGCTGGTGATGGCTGGTGGGCTGGGTAAGGGATGCGGGACTTCTCAGTGGACTCAGGGCCTGTCCCAAAGCACAGGTGTAGGCCTGGTGGCAGCTCGGCCCCTGTGCCAACACTGCTTGCTGCTCTCAGCCTCAGGCTGGGTTTGGATGGCTCAGTTCCTCCCGACACTCAGGGCACCGTCGGGCCCCTCGCCTGCCTCCCGGGCGGCCCATGCTGGTGGATGGGGATTTCCATGTATGGACTGGACGCGGCTCGTCCGGACTGCGGGCTGACTTTGCACACAGATGTCCTTTTCCCTCTCCCCTCCAGCTTCCTGGAAGACGGCCCATCTGATTTTTATAGGTGCTGTCACTTAATTAACCTTCACTGAGTTCTGACTCGGGCTCCGTGCGGGAGGGAGTCGCGAAGAGATTCCTCATTTCTGCCACTCGCTTGCCTACCTGATGGGGTTTCACTCCCCCGAACCTCAATTTCCTCCCCTGTGAAGTGAGCATGATGACAATGGAAGGAGTCCAGGAGGTGACATTTCACTTCCCCCTGGGGAGGGTTAAAAGAGATCACACACATGGCCTGGCACCGTCTGGGGCGCATCTGTGAGGGAGAGTGAACCCCGAGAGGGCAGGCCCCGGTCTGCCTTGTTCCCTGCGTTCCCCGGTGCCTCCAACAGGTCCTCACAGGGCTCGGTGAGCATGCATTAATAAATAGTTACAGCGATCGCCCGCTCTGGGGGCCTCCACTTAGAGCTGCATCGCCCTGGGGGAGCTTCCTGGGAGAAAGGCAGATGGAACAGCTCACACGTGCGGATGCTGCCAGCGGGGAGCGTGTCGTTCAGTCAGCAGCCGGCCTTCAGGAGCGTCCTTGCTCTGGACGTGAGCTCCCCTGCCTGGGACGGGGTGTCCAAAGCAGGAAGGGGCGGCCAAGCTTGGTGCCTCGGGTGTGCCAGGCCCCGCACCAGGCGTTTTATGCGCCGTAACTTCCTAACTCCTCTCCAGCGGTCCTCAGAGGCAGGGTGTCACCCCCATTGTCTAAACGAGGAAACAGAACCAGGAGGGGACATGCGTGACTTGTCCAAGGTCACACAGCAGAGGCGAGGGTGGAAGCCGGGTGCAGGCCCTGTCTCTGCTCTCTTCCTCGGGCGAAAGGACCTCCATTGGCCTCCGGGGAGGTCCCTTCCTCTGCGCATGTGACCCAGGCTTGGCCACTCACAGTGCCCACCCCTGGTGGCTGGTTCAGGAGTGGATGCTAGAGACAAGCAGGGCCTGGAGAGGACGGGCTCTGTCTGCTGGGGAACCGGGTGGGCCCCGGGGGTTGTGGCCATCTTACCCCCGGGGGTGGGCTCCTGAGGCTGGAGCCAGCACAGAGGCCAGCAGAGCTCTCGTGCGTTCTGAGAGGACCAGGAGGTGAGTGGGATATAGTGTCCGCAAGATCTGGGGACCAGTTCCAGAACCGCCGTTTCTCATACTGGGGGGAACTTGGGCAACCTCGCAACCTCTCAGCCCAACTTCCCGGAGTGGGGGACCAGAGGCACCCTGAGAAATGGCAACGCAGGAGGGGGGCGCGGCTGGCCTGGCTGATTGCAGAGAGGCCTTCCTGGAGGAGAGGGCATCGGAACTGTGCTCGCAGGTCAGGGGAGTTCAACCAGACATAGAGGAGCTGCTGTGATCTGCTCTCTACCCCTCCCCCTCCCCCTCCTTTTCCCACTCCTTTTCCCCCAGAATGATGTACAGTCTTCAGTCTTGAGGGCCTCCTACCTGGACAGGGGAGGAAAGGGCCTGGCACTGAAGGCATTTGAGCAGGAGAGGGGCTCCGTCAGATTCGTGCTTTAAAGAGGACAGCCTGGCTTCTCTCGGGAGGAGGATGCGAAGGAGGCAAGAGAGCAGCTCAACTCACTTCACCGAGACTCTGTGCTCTCAGAGCAGCAGCTCCTGGGGTGGTGAAAAAACACGTCCCAGAGGCCCACGGCCGTGCCTCAAATTCCATCTCCTCTTCTGATTACCTGTGTGATCTTGGTTACAGGTTCAACCTCTCTGTGCCGGGCTTCCTCACCTATAAAATGCGAGTCATCATAGTCCCTCACGGGGCTGTGGTGAAGATGAAACACGGTCATGTCAGAGAAGGACTGAGAGCAGGGCCCTGCACAGGGAAACACTCAATGCGTGTCAGTTATTATTACTGTTGCTGTTGTTGTTGTCTGTGCCATTTGCCCGCGTGCACCAAGAGAGCAGCTCCACTCACTTCACCGAGACTCTGTGCTCTCGGAGCAGCAGCTCCTGGGGCAGTGAAAAAACACGTCCCAGAGGCCCACGGCCGTGCCTCAAATTCCATCTCCTCTTCTGATTACCTGTGTGATCTTGGTTACAGGTTCAACCTCTCTGTGCCGGGCTTCCTCACCTATAAAATGCGAGTCATCATAGTCCCTCACGGGGCTGTGGTGAAGATGAAACACGGTCATGTCAGAGAAGGACTGAGAGCAGGGCCCTGCACAGGGAAACACTCAATGCGTGTCAGTTGTTATTACTGCTGTTGTTGTTGTCTGTGCCATTTGCCCGCGTGCACCTCTCGGACCGGACACTCGTCTGTTCTACGCTGGGTCTCCCGCAGCCTGGAGCCGCCTTGCCGTGTGCCCGTGGGCAAGGCCCTTCGCCACCAGAGGCTGGCGCAGCCGCTCTAATGCTTCGGAGTCTGGGTCCCTCCTTGTGCAAATGTGGCTCAGCTCAGCGGTTTCCGCCCTGGGGTTCTGTGGGGATGCTCCTGGGAGGACCAAACTGAGCCCCTTGATTTTCACTTGTCTTATAGACTAGGATAACTTTGTGATTTCATCTGAACAAAGGAATCCAGTGCTTTAACAAGAGCTTTGAAAAAGCTTCAGTACAAGTGGACGAGACGTTCCCTCAGGGCCTCCGGGAGAGGATGAATCTTGTTGCAGAACCCTAATGGGCGAGCGGTTTAAGTCATCCATGATAAATGTCTCCCTCGAGTTTCCCGTGGGTAATCCCTGCCCCCATTAGGCCCGTAATGCCCGCGCCCAGGATATGTGATGCCTCCCAGCCGGGCGGCAGGCCGTCCCCCAGGATTTATGAGTAGCTCCTGCTTTCCCTCACACCAGCGCTGCCCCTCGGTTCCTTCCATCTTTCCTAATAAGTCATCTTCCTCCTCCTTGGTAATCTCTCTCGCGTTTCCCTGGACCGCCTCCAGCTGGCCTGGGTGTGTGCAGCGGGCAGATGCCCCTCGGGGGAGTCTGGGGCTCCGTGGGAGAGGGGCCTCAGCTCCGACGGGATGCTGAGCTCACCTCAGAGCTGCGGCTCTCAAAGCTTCGGGGAGCGTCAGCATCCGCTGGAAAATGTGTTAAAAATGCAGTTTCTGGGCCTCAGCCTTTCTGACTCAGGGGCCGCCAGGGGGTCCAGGAATCTGAAGGTTTAAAGAATCCCACACGGGCCCCTGAAGGAGCAGAGACATTGCCCCACGCTTTAGATCAGCTGGAATCCACTCTCCCTTTCACTTCATTCATTCATTCACTCATTCATTCATTCATCGAGCCAGCCAGCAGGAGTTTACTGAGTGCCACCCCTCCTGGGCATCATGCTGAGAATAAAGAGATAAACCCAACTCTGACTCCCCCCTCGCCAAGCGCATGGTAAGATCTGGGAGCCTCGGGCTCGATGTCTAACAGGACGAGGTATTAGAGGCCGCAGGTTAAAGAGGAGACGACCCAGGCTTTGGAACGAGACAGACAAGCGGCTCGGTAACTCCGCGACCTCCCGTAAATGACTTCGCCTCTCTGAGTCGCGTGTTCCTCAACTGTAAACGGTAACAAAACAGCGAGTGCCGCTCGGGGCACTGGGAGGATTAAACAGGGTCGCGCCTGTGCGGCTCTTAGCGGATGCCCGGCACACGGGGGTCCTGTCAACGGCAACGATTTCGCTTTAGCTGGAATCTGCTTTTGCGATTTAGTTTCCCTTTAATCACCCGAGTCATTTCACTTCCAGGAAAACATATCCCTAAACTCCGGTTTCTGTATTTCTTTTCAGATCAAAGTCCCTTTCCCCCAGGACGCCCTGGGCTGGGGTGTGATTAGTTCTTCTCAAAACAAAGTCCATGGCCAAATCCACCCTTGGAGGTTGGCTGAGAGGTGGGTTTGAATGCTGATGCCGGCTGTGTGACCTCGGGCGGGCGAGCTATTTCACCTCTCTGAGCCTGAAGACAGTGTCTACGTCATAGTCTTATTGAGGCATCCAATATACGTAGATATGCAAAGCTGACCTCGGCACACATGAAGCCATCATGAAATATTAGTTACCATCACTAGCCATTCACTGACTAGGCATTTAGTGAGCGCTTGCAATGTGTCACATGTTGGATCCCACACTAGGAATCGAGCAGTGAATCCCAAACAGGTCTAACAATACGGGAATAGATTAATACAGAGATATGGTGGCATTCATTACTTTGGAGACAAAGCAGGGTTGGATGGGGTACTAGGGCGGGGCGCTAGTCTAATGAGGATGCTCCAGGAAGTCCTTATTGAAAATATAGCTGTGCCTGGCTGGTGTGGCTCAGTGGTTGAGCATCGACCCATGAACCAAGAGGTCACTGCAAGCAGGTCAAACTCGCGGCCCGCGGGCCGCATGTGGCCCACAATGAGTATTTTTGCGGCCCAGCCAATATAATGGTATGTAAGAAGGCATTAATTTTATCATTGCTCTTGTTCTATTTTATACTGTACTTTTCAAAAGAAACCTACATTTCTATGAAAATTGAAGCTTGTG
>NW_005370271.1:1141110-1150787 GCF_000412655.1 Myotis brandtii
GGGAATAGATTAATACAGAGATATGGTGGCATTCATTACTTTGGAGACAAAGCAGGGTTGGATGGGGTACTAGGGCGGGGCGCTAGTCTAATGAGGATGCTCCAGGAAGTCCTTATTGAAAATATAGCTGTGCCTGGCTGGTGTGGCTCAGTGCTTGAGCATCAACCCATGAACCAAGAGGTCACTGAAAGCAGGTCAAACTCGCGGCCTGCGGGCCGCACGTGGCCCACAACGAGTATTTTTGCGGCCCAGCCAATATAACGGTATGTAAGAAGGCATTAATTTTATCATTGCTCTTGTTCTATTTTATACTGTACTTTTCAAAAGAAACCTACATTTCTATGAAAATTGAAGCTTGTGTTTTTTTTTTGCAGCCCACATAAACTCAAACCTTGTTTATTTGGCCCGTGTTAGCCTTTGAGTTTGACATGCTTGGGCCACTGGTTCAATTCCCAGTCAGGGCACATGCCCAGGTTTCGGGCTCGATCCCCAGTAGGGGGCATGCAGGAGGCAGCTGATCAATGTTTCTCTCTCATCAGTGTTTCTATCTGTCTACCCTACTCGCTTCCTCTCTCTAAAATCAATAGAGACATATAAAAAGATAATAAAACTAGACTTGTCTCAACAGACTTTGCTAGTAAAATATATATATACCAGGTATATATATGGAGAGACTTGAGGATGAGGAGAAGCAAGCCTACCTATCTGGAAGAGCATCCCCAGCAGAGGAAACAGCATGTGCAAAGGTCCTGAGGTGCATGTTTGCTTGGCCAGGAGACCAGTGTGGCTGGAGCACAGTGAGCGACGGGGAGAGAATGGACCAGAGAATAAAGGGGTGGGGGCAGCTGAGGGCTACAGTTAAACCTCCCCATAATGCTGTGAGTGGGATGCAAGGTAGTCAGGCGTATAAAATACGAGATTTTGGTATTGAAAGTCGCTGAAATGTTAAGAGTCTGAGTTGGGGCAGGGGACCCATGACGAATGGTTTCCCTGGGGCAGGTTTGGGTGGCGTTCCCTGCACTTTGGACTTTGTTCCGGGCAAGCGTCCCCAGCCTTCTAGTCGCCAAGGGGCTCACGGCGGCATCCCCTAAGAGCACGGGGAATGAAGACACCCCAGAGTTCGCTGAGGCGCTGGGCTCCTGTCTCCACTCAAGCCCCATGTTTAGCTTCATCTCCGACTTCTCTCTCTTGACCCCTCCTCCAACCAAGTAGATAAATGGCCTCGCTCAGTCGGGCGCTTGGGTCTGGTCCCCATAAATTAGCGGGCTGCGCACGCATGCGGCTCACTCCCCCGCCGAGCGCACCTTCCTGCGATAAACCACCGTATTTATCCCCGCCTGTCCCTCGCGTCCCGGAAACAGGAATGATCGGGTGTTTCCAGGACGGTGGTCTGTTCTTCTCACCCCCCAGAGTCTGACAGGCCGAAGCCGAGCCAGGGTTACATTGACACAAACCGACTTGGTCTAAAATGGGGAGCCCTCGGAGGACAGTGAGTGCTGCTATCCCTGACCCCAGGCCCCTCCCCGCCCCCCACACACACTGAGGAGACCCGCAGTGGGCCAGGTGACGCACAGGGATGCAGGCGGGATGGACGAAAGCTTCCTCCTGCCCGAACAGAGCTGGCAGGCTAGTGGGAGGCTGACCACCTGAACCCAGGACAAAGGTTGCTATAGTAACGACGAGGAGCCCTCCCTAGGAGCTGGGGCTGTTCTGAGTACCTGGGAGCACTGACACATTTAAACCTCAGAGCAGCCCAACAAGGCAGGGCTGTGGCGACAGAACGGTATAACCCAGCAGCCCCGGGTCCCGCAGCTTTCCAGAAAGAAAACACTCGATTGGGCCTCATGGGGCTGAGCAGCCACTAGACAGGTGGGCAGGGATTTGGGGCGGAAGGACCAGCGTGAGCCAAGAAAGGCACATGCGAATCCTACTGAGTACTCAGTCACCCCAGGTCCTATCACGGTGCCCATTCCCGAGATCAGGGAGGGTGAGTGAGTTGCCTAAGGACACACAGGAGGCTGCTCAGGATTCCTACTCTCGTAGGTAACTACCGGGTCTGCTGCCTCCGGATAGCACGTCCCACAGCCACACTTCACGCAGGGCCTCCTCGGGGGCTAGTTCTGTGCTCCGATGTCGGGGGGGTTGCTCAGAAGCTTGGGCGAGATCGGGTGGATGTGACGCCAAGGCCTCCAGACACCCTCCTCCTTGCACCCTCCTCCCTGCGGCCAGAAATCCCCACACCCTTCCCTTCCTCCTCCAGGGCCTCCCTCAGCAGGGCTGTTTGTGAGAGAAGGGTGCCGCCTCAGGAGGGTGATCGGCCAGCCTGGGGGGACTTGGAGCCCAGCCCGGCCTGGTCCCCCTGCCGCACCGGGGCAGGTGGGGGGCATCGGAGCGCAGGCGGGTTTGAGGAGAGGGAGCTTAGGGACAGTTGAGAGGAGGTGGGCCCGGGGCTGGGGTGAGAGGGAGGGGGTGGGTCAGCTCCAGATTCCTGCCCGGTGGGCCATGCACTTCTCCGAGCCTCAGTTTCCCCACCTGTAACTTGGGCCTGGCAGGAGGAGGAAACGAAGTGGAATGTGGAAAGGGCCTAGCACTGTGCCTGGCGCACAGGGAAGCCTGTTACCAGCGTGAGCCGCCACGATGCTGAGAACCTCCTAGGCTCCTTCAGGGACAGGACCCCGAAGGCCAGGCCGACCCAGGGAGGAGAAAGGCAGCCCCCAGTGTGCTCTGCCCACAGGCTGTTTCCCTCGGCTGTGGCTGTGGCTGTGGCTGTGGCTGTGGCTGTGGCTGTGGCTGGGGGGCAGAGGGGGAGCTGAGCTCAGCTCTCCGGGGCGGGGAGGGGGAGCTGAGCTCAGCTCTCAGCCCCAGACGTCTTGGCCTGTGATAGGACACGGCTGTTGTTTTTGGCTCCATATCCAAGACTCCTGCGCAGCTAATTCCTCTGTGTCTTGGACGAGGGAAGTGCTAGGCGCTGCTTTTCTCCCTGTTAAGGAGGCAGCTGGGATGGGACAGCCGGGTTAAGTCTTTCACATGCCCTCAGCTTTACTGGGAAATATTTACATACAATCACATGTGTAAGTTTTAAGAGTTCGGCTCAGCTGGTTTGCATAAACCCCCATCGACTCATAAAACCACCAACCCCATCAAGATACAGGACATCTCCTTCTCCGGATGGAGTTTCCTGCTGCCCCCTATCTGCCAATACCCCCACCTCTGCCCTGAGTAACGGCTAAACCCCCTCAGCCGCTTAGAGTTAGCCTCGCCTTTTCTAAAACGTCACAGGAATGGACTTCTCCAGCTCGGACCTGCTTTCACGCGACCAAAGGACTCCGAGTTTCATCTGCTTTGTTATTCGGGTCAGTGGTCCACTCCCTCTGAGTGCTGAGCTGTGTCCACTGTGTGGACATGGCACATTTTACCCATCATTCACTAGCTGGTAAACATGTTAGGTTGCTCCAGTTTGGGACCTTCAGGAACATAGCTGCTGTGAATGTTGTACAGGTCTGCAGGTGAGCGCTTGCTTCCACTTCTCAGGAGCAAATACCAGGAAGTGGAGATGGTGGGTCACATGATCAGGGTATCTACAGTTTTATAAAGAAACTTCCAGACCTTTTCTCAACATGGTTGCACCACTTTACATTCCCATCAGCTACGTCTCCAGGTTCCAGGTGTTCCATTTCCTCGCCAACACTTGATCTTGGCCATCTTTTATGTTTTAGCCATCGGAGTAGTAGGTAGTGATATCATTTTGTGGCTTCACATTTGTATTTCTCTGGTGATTCATAATGTGGAGCAGCCCTAGCCGGTTTGGCTCAGTGGATAGAGTGTCAGCCTGTGGACTGAAGGGTCTTGGGTTCAATTCTGGTCAAAAGCACATGCCCGGGTTGTGGGCTCGATCTCCAGTAGGGGGCATGCAGGAGGCAGCTGATCAATGATTCTCTCTCATCATTGATGTTTCTCTCTCTCTCTCTCCCTCTCCCTTCCTCTCTGAAATCAATAAGAATATATTTTTTAAAAAGGACGTGAAGCACCTGTTCACAGGTGTGCATCTTTCATGGGATTTTGAAAATGAAACGTGGGGAGTCCTGAATCAGGCCCTTTACCTTCTCACGCGGAGACATTGGGAAGTTGGGAGGGGACTGGAGGACCATGTCCATCGTCCCGATGTCTCCGGGCCTAACTTTTTAAACTTGAATTGTTCTTCACATGAGTAATCCACACGATAAGAATAGCAAGACGTTTTGTGTCAGACTTCAGACCTCCTCGGCGGCACCAGGGCCTCCTCCCTCCTCCCCTGCTCCCTCCTCAGAGGTCAGTCTTTGTATTTGCAGACAGGTTCTCACAGAAAGCAGCCAGCGTTTATTTTTATACGTGCTCGCACATAAATGGCACAATACTCCGCAAGCCCTTCTCCAGCTCGCTTTTCCCAGTCGTAAAGCTGCCTCAGAGGCCTTGTGATGTCACCACGGGGGCATCTGCCCTGTTCCGCCTCGTTGCCTACAATTCCACCATAAGGACGCATCATGGTTTATACATTGATTTCCTTGCTGCTGGATATTTAAGTTTTGCGCTGTTTTGCTGTAACAAACAGTGGTACAAAGACCATCCTGTCCTTGCCCCTTGTGTGGCTGGTGAGTGCTTCTGAAGGCAGATTCCCAGGAGGGGAGCCATGAGGTGTTGTCTCAGCTATCCATGGCTGCGATAATGCCGCCTAACAAACAACTCGGGACGCCATGGCTTAAAACAGTGGTCGGCAAACTCATTAGTCAACAGAGCCAAATATCAACAGTACAGCGATTGAAATTTCTTCTGAGAGCCAAATTTTTTTAACTTACACTATATAGGTAGGTACATTGTTATTAACTTAATTAGGGTACTCCTAAGCTGGCCTTTGCTAAAAACGTCCTCAATCTGATTGAGGTACGTTCACTGAGGTCGACCCCTCCCGACTCTCCCATCCACACTCGTCTTGTATACTTGTTTCGTCTATCTCCTTTCGTTCATCCTCTCTATATGTCCAAACCATCTCAACATACCTTTCTCAATCCTCGACATTACATGTTCTTTCACTCCACAACATTCCCTAAAATTAACTTAATAGCCGAGACCGGTTTGGCTCAGTGGATAGAGCGTCGGCCTGCGGACTCAAAGGTCCCAGGTTCGATTCTGGTCGGGGGCATTTACCTGGGTTGCGGGCACATCCCCGGTGGGAGATGTGCAGGAGGCAGCTGATCGATGTTTCTCTCTCATCGATGTTTCTGACTCTCTATCTCTCTCCCTTCCTCTCTGTAAAAAATCAATAAAATATATTAAAAAAAATTAACTTAATAAAGTTTCAATCGCACTATACGTGCGCGCCCGCACGTGGTATTTTGTGGAAGAGCCGCGGTTTGCCGACCACTGGCTTAAAACAACAATCATGTCTCTGTCCTCTCTCACCAGCCAGCAGTGCGGTTGGGCCGGGCTGCTGATCTGGTCCCAGATCCGCTGATTGCGCTGCGGTGACTTACGTGTCCAAGGTGGGCTGGCGGGTCCCTTTGAGGTTTGTTTTGGGGCTGCCGCTGGCAGACGGGGCCTGGGAGGGGCCACGCCACGCCCGAGAGATAAGCTGGATCCCTTTCCTAATCTATCCCCCGAGCGAACACGGCATTTGCCACAATGGCGGTGACCCCAAATGAGCTGGGCCCGAGGATGGCGTCACCTAGATACCCGCAGGCACGTGCAACACCAACACCACGCACGTCTGAGACAAACAGCGGCTTGTCTGTTCAGGTTCCAGGGCGGACGGAGCCCCTGCCAGGTGCCGGCCTCTCCGCATTGTTCCCTTTGATATGTTGCCCCACGGAAGTCGGGGAGCAGCTTGGCAGCGGGACGCGCTCTGTGTTTGTTTGTTCATTCCAACCAGCTCCCGGGCAGCTTCATACACGTCCCCTCAGCCAGCGCCTCCTGCCCGTTGAGGCGAGGGTTTCTGTCCGCCCTGACCAGGGGACACCGGCTGGGAGAGCCGGGGGCTTGTCCAGTCACCCGGAGCTGGGTTCGGACCCTGCTGTGTGATCTTGTCCTTCTCCGCCTGTCTTTGCCACCTGGGTGGGTACTAATCATCAATAGGATAACAGTAATAATGATGGGGCGGGCGAGGACACAGCAGCTCTCCCCTGGTGGGAAGGCCCAGGCGGCTGGCAAACAAGGACCGTCCCTCGCAGGGGAGGTGGCGGAGCGGTTTGCTGGGGCTGCCGTAACGAAGCACCACACACCGAGGGTTTCAGCCACAGGGATGTGCTGCCCCGCAGGTGAAGTCCGAGACGGAGGTGTGGCCAGGGCTGGTCCGTGAGGACTGGGAGGGAGAGTCTGACCCAGGCCCGGACCCTCACCTCCCTGTGAACACCTGGCTCTGCACGCCTGGACGTGTATGGAAAGGGGTGGCCGAGCCTGAGCTTTCTGGAACACCTTCCAGGAAAAAGGCCTCCACGTTCTCCCCAGGCGCACCTGGAAGGCAGGCCCTAGCCCAGTGATGGCGAACCTGTGACACGCAAACTCATTTTTTTGGTTGATTTTTCTTTGTTAAATGGCATTTAAATATATAAAGTAAATATCAAAAATATAAATCTTTGTTTTACTATGGTTGCAAATATCAAAAAATTTCTATATGTGACACGGCACCAGAGTTAAGTTAGGGTTTTTCAAAATGCTGACACACCGAGCTCAAAAGGTTCGCCATCACTGCCCTAGACGTTGGTCACGTCTGTCTGGCACAGGGCCTGGCTGTGAGCGTGAGGCGCTCTGGCCTTCAAGTCCTGGTCCTGCCTCTCCATCGCTGTGTGGCTTTGGGCAAGTTGTTTAACCTCTCTGAACCTCAGTTCATGACTGATAAAATGGAGGTAAGAGTTGTCCCTACTTTCCAATGCTGGGCAAGTGATGACCATCCTGACCCTCAGCTTCCCATCTATAGGATGGGAAGGAGAGGGCGCCCCCTAGAGTTGGTGCGAGAATCAGACGGTGAACACCTCTGGAATGAGCTTAAGGTGGAGCCTGGCCCACAGGCGCTCTCAGGAAACCACCGGCTCTTTCCTGGCGCTCGGATGCGGGCGGCCTGCGCAGCGCTGGGGAAGCAAGCGTGTTTCCATGGCAGGCCAGGCGGCGTTGCTATTTTCAGATGACAGGTAGTGACATCTTAACAATGCTGGACTGAGATAGGACCTGGCGAACCACCCTTTCCTCCCAAGGATCCAAGGATTGATGGGCAGGGAAGGCGGGGGGGGGGGGGGCTGACCCAGAGTGGCCCCGAGCTGGGCTTTGGCTGAACATTGGAACAGGGCCTGCGGAGGGGGCCCTGTGGGCTCTCTGGCTCACCTCCTTGCCCGCCATGCTCCCTTGGCCACTCTGGCCCCCTCTCCCCGCTCTTCCCCCGGAGCTGACCCCAGGAGGTCAGCTTCCCCAGCTGCCTCCCTACAGCGCCTCCACCCAGGCGGCCTCTCCCACAGCACCCCTGTCCCCTTACTCCTCCAGCCGAGCTGCTGCCCCTCCGCCAGCGCCAGGCCGGCTGGCTTCCTACACCGGCCGCTGAAAACATCCTCAAGTCACCCAGCGTGAGTGGATCTTCGGCTCCCTCCTGGATCTTCCCGGGTACACCACCTTCAATCCCATTTCCTCCCTCCTTGCCTTTCCCCCACCCCCTCCCCTCTCTCCCCCTTTCTTCCTTTCCTACCTGCCACTCTCCCCCCATCCCTCTGTAACAAACATGTATTGAGCACCTACTATGTGCTCAGGCAGCACAGACACAGCAGTGAATAGACAAGGCTTCTGCTCCCCCGTGCAGTTTACATTTTAGGGGGAGACAGACTAGAAACCTGCAAATACATAAATACAGTTTCAGAGAGAGCGAGGGGAGGCAGAGGTGCTGTCGCGGGGGTCAGGGAGGGCCTCTCTGAGCAGGGGGTGCAGGCTGGACGATGAGGGGCTGCTGAGGCAGGGTGAGCTCGGTGAGTCTGAGGAACAGAATCAAGGTCAGTGTGACCTTCACAAACAGCTGTGTCACTTCCTCCCCGGGCCTGTGCCTCAGTTGTTCCCTCATCTCTCCTCTCTTCCAGGCGGCGAATGACAAGCCTCCCCTACCCAGGTCACAGCCCCTGAAAGGTGGGGGCTCTTTCCTCTCAGCCTCCAAGCATCTGGGTCCCCGTCCCCTGAACCCTGGCTCTCTGCACTGTCACATTCTGTAGATGAGATGCCTGTCTCCCCCAGGGGGCAGGATGAGAGCTCCAGCCAGTCCAGCCCATGACCCAGTCAGTCCAGCCCATGATACAGTTAAATTCACCACAGGGCTTGACCCAGGGTGGATGCAGGGTAAACACTTTGCTGGATTAAATGAATGTACAGATGCCAAGTGTCCAGGGAGTTCAAAGGAAAGGGTAACCATAGGGAGCCAAAGCAGTCAGGGAAGGCTTCCTGGAGGAGGTGGGACTTGACCTTGGCCTGAACGCAGTGGATGGAAGGGAATTCCTGGCATGTGCAAAGGCCCAGAGGTGGGACTGCCAGGAAGTGTCAGGACCTGTTGGACTAAAAGAGCAGCCAGGGATAAGGATGGGCGGGTAAGCGCGCTCTGAGACTTCGTTTCCCATCGGGAAGCTGTGATAGCAATCACAGAATGAGATCATGCACAGGAGGTACTTGGTGTGGCCCGACCTGGCCCAGGGAAGGCTGTTGACAAACGAGAGTTGGCGTCACCTGGCACGTGCAGGGCCCCGGTCCTGGACCCATCTCCATGTGTTCCTGGCTTCCCGGGTCTAATGGGGCTGAGCGTCAGCAGCCCCTGTCTCGCCCAACTTCATCCAGCCCCTTCCACACGCTGTCCGGCTATGGGCAATGCTGGTACCAATAGGGCTCCCCCAGAAATAGGGAAGAGGTGTTTTCTTAGTTATGTGGAGCTTGATTCAATAGCTGATGTGAAGTCTTGCAACTGCATGTTAGAAACATCACAGGACCCAGGGCTGACATCCCAGACATGTAGGTACAGTGCCTGGGGCCCGCCGGACCTGTAGGGGCCCCCCAAAATGTCCTCATTTCTTGTAAACTCGTGTATATACCATCTACTCTGGATCCATTCATCTTTACACCAGTGCCGTCATAAATATATTTTTGAATATGTTTTTATGGAGTAAAGGGTCATGAAGACAAAAGTCATGATGTGGCACTGACCACAAAGGGCACAGGCCAGTTGTGGGAGAGAAAACGAACACTGAGCTCAGACCTGAGCCGCCCAAAGCCACACAGAAACTGGGGGCTGGGGCTGGGATTTGAACACGGGACCCCCTGGCCCCCGAAATCCGTGTTTGTGGGTGGGTAGTTTTCTCCAAGGGGCTTATCAAACCTCCGTGTTCTAGCCTTTTTAAAAATATATGTTTTTTATTGATTTCAGAGAGGAAGGGAGAGGGAGTTAGAAACGTCAATGATGAGAGAGAATCATTGATCGGCTGCCTCCTGCACGCCCCCTAGTGGGGATTAAGCCTGAAACCCGGGCATGTGCCCTGACCGGGGATTAGACCGTGACCCCCTGGTTCATAGGTTGACACTCACCCACAGAGCCACACCGGCTGGACCATGCTTCAGTCTTCATTGAAGCCTCAGATGTCTGGGTCCCCGTGGTCTGGAATTGATAGACAGCCCCCTTCTCTACCCCCCACCTC
>NW_005370271.1:1150978-1151969 GCF_000412655.1 Myotis brandtii
TCTTCACACCACGGGCAGTCTAATGGGCGGCACTGGGAGGGACCTTCCCGAGGGATTATACGGTCCAGGCTCACTTTACAGATGGGCCTCGAGGCTCAGCCTGGGGCGTGCCGCTCGGGGTGCAGGGCTGGAGGACGGGGCTGAGACGAGCCCTCCCCCAGCTCCCGATGCTCCTTGGGCTCCCACTCCCACTCCACCTCCTCTACGCCGGGCCTGAACTAGACAAGAACCTGACATTGTCCAGATGGAAAAGTCCCCCTGTTCTTGGCGGAGGAGCTCCTTGCTCAAGCAACTATCGGAGGCAGGCGCACTGCAGCCCAAGCCCCGCCGGGAACACTCCCCTGGGGTCAGAGATCTGCTTTCTCTCCTGCTCGCTGCCCCCCCCCCCAGCCCCCTCCCATCTGTCCTGCTCACACAGCTGGAGCCAGGCCCCCTCCTGCTCCTGGGGCTGGGGGCGGGCTTTCACTGTGTGCAGGGACGGGGAGACTTCTCAGAGGCACCCTGACCTGGAGACGTCCACCTCAAGTGCCTGAAACCCCACCACTTGCGCTCCATCAGAAAGCCTGTTTCCAGGGCATTTCCTTTAAAGGCAAAGAAGTGAATGGCTGTGTCAGATCGGCTTTCACTGTGGCCAAGCGCCTGGGCAGCATGGGGACGCTGAGGCTCTGAGAGTTTGTACGGGGAGGGGGAGGGGATGTAATTACCGCCTTAGCCCTATATGGCCCTTTAGAGTCGACATTCTTGACCAGAGCAAGGGGCCAGGGATTCGGCCCCGGGTTAAGGACCAGGCATGTGTGTACTGGGGCGGGGCATGTTGGGAGTCACGGAAAACTGAGGTGAGAGAGGTAAGACGGACAAAGCCTCAAGCTGAATTGGTGGACACAGAGGGGAGGGCACTCCAGGCAGAAGGAACAGCATAGCAGAGGCCCGGCAACCGGAGAGCTGGTGGTGTGTTTGGGGAACTGTGGCTGCAGGGGTGTGGGTGGGGTTA
>NW_005370271.1:1152084-1153600 GCF_000412655.1 Myotis brandtii
GGTGTGGGGGTGGTAGGGGGGCCAGAGGGATGCTGGAGGGACTGGCTTCTGCCTCAGGAAGTCTGGGACTCAGAGCACCGGGGTCTGTTTCAAGTCAGCACCCAGGTGTTTCCCGGGTGGGTTGCCCATGGCTTACACTTTGGAAATCACGGGCTATATTCAGACAACTGGCCCTGGGGCCCTGGTCCGGGGCCAGGGAGAAAAGATGGTGTAGCTCAACATGGAGTCGGAAAGACCCGGGTGCCAGTCCCGCGGTGGCATTGGCTGGCTGTGTGCCCTCGGGCAAGTTGCTTTGCCTCTCTGTGCCCCAGGCTCCTTGCGGGTAATACTGATGTTTCATTTCCAAGGTGGTTAGAAGCTCGGGAAAACATCACCAGTTGTGATGCCTGATACAGAAGAAGCACAAGTAACATCATTCCTGTCTTTGTCCCTCCACAAGGTGCTTTTGTCCCCTTTTGTTAGCGAAATCACAATAACCATATGAATTAGTCAGGTTGGCTTAATCATCAGAGATAGAAGCCAACTCAACTAGCTTGTCCTTAAACAGAAGAGGCTGCTGCCAAAGGGCCCAGCACTGAAGGAAGCAAAGTGGGTGCTGGCCAGTGAACTTTCTGTCTCTTCCTCTTTATCCGTCGGCCTTGTTTTCTCTTCCTGCTGCTGTGGCATCTCCCAGAGGCCAGGACTGAGGGTCTCAGAAGCCCCTGCTCAACCACCTGGGGAGGGAAAGCCACTTTCTCCCTGGTGACTGTAGCTCAGTCCCAGGGAAGGGCTCTGATTGGTCGTGCTTGGGTCATGTGCCCATTCCTTGGCCAATCACACTGGCCTGGGGTAGAGTATTTTAAATGGCCAGAACTATGGCCATAGCGGTACTGACAATGATCAGAAGAATAAGGAGCCCTCACTGGACAGGAAAAAAAGCAACCGATACAGGATAATTTTACAAGAGAGGGGCCCAAGCTATTCAGCTGGACACCTGGTAAAGCCTTCCCTGCTGTATGCAGCTACTCATCCCCAATTCTCCCTTCTATAACCAGCTCAGGTGTCCCTCTATCTCTCTGCACCCCATTGACCCGGACAGCACCTTCCACACTGAGCCTGCCCCTCCTCCGAGATCCATGAGGCAGAACCGGACTCCGCACCCCCATGGCCTGATGCCCGGCCTGGGCTGGATAGGGCAGCATCTGAACCCATCTTCAGAGCCAGCATCCTGCATCCCCTCCATGGCCTCCATCCTACCCCGCCCCTTTCTCCACCTGCCCCAGCCCTGCCTTCTCCTTGGGGACATCTGAGCGCTGTGTCCTCAGGATCGGGATCGGGATTGGGGCAGACACCCAGTCCTTCCTTCCTCCTGCGTCCCGAGGATCTGCCTGGAAGCGTCGAGGGGCTGCCATCCCAGGTCACATGGTCACTTCGCCTGCCTGATGATGCTTTTCCTTTTTTCCGCTCGTCTGGGAAGCTGGAGGCTGAGGCCCTTCACAGAGTGACGGGGCTCTGTACGTGCTGTGCCCCATTCTGG
>NW_005370271.1:1153682-1157194 GCF_000412655.1 Myotis brandtii
CCCCAAGACAAGCCCCCCCCCGCCCCTGCCGCCCCCCAGGGGTTCATACCGCCTTACAAACAGTCGCTTTCTTCTTTCTTTCCTTTTTTTGGGTGCTGTTTAAAAGAGAGTAATGGAAGTCTCAGATCCCCTCACATCATGTTAATGTTAAAGTGGGACTAAAAATAAATCGCGGGTTGCCATGGGAACCCTGACTGTTGCTAGGTTTAGTCTGTGGGGGATTGGGAGCCCTGCTTTTCCTGGCCCTGCTGGAAGGAGGCCTTTGTGACTGTGCAGAGCACCTGGGAGGGGTCCCCGGGGCCTCGCCACCCCCTCCCCCCAAAATCCCCACTAAAGGTGGCCTGGGAGTCAACTCTCCGATGGGTGTCCTTTGGGGCTTTGGGATCCACCCTGGAAGGGGAACTGGGGCTCTGAGGAGCCTCAGAAGAGCAGTTTCCAAGAAGGGGGTGGGGAGGGAGAAGAAAGGCAGGAAGAGGGAGAGATAAGGGGAGGGAGGGCAGACAGACACAGAGAGGGTGAGTGCTGAGCGGGCCTCTCCTCCCTCTCCCTGCGCCCCTGCCCTCGCCCAGGCTGGGCCTGCACCCCCTCTGTGGACCACGGGCCACGCTGGTCCTGGCCACCCTTGGCCCCCCAGGTTCTTCCCAGCCCCTCTCTCTTTGGGCTCGCCAAGGACACCGTGCCCCAACCCCGGCTGTGTCCGGTGCCTTGTGGCCGCCCCTGTGTCCCTGCTCGGGCAGCCTTGGTCGCTGCAAAGCACGTGGTCAAGGGGACAGACTTGAGAGTCAGGCAGACGGGAGTTCAAATCCAGCCTCAGCACTTAGCGCTGTGTGCCCGCAGCCGTTTCCCACGTCTGGGAGGCGCGGTCGCGCCCTGCCCATCGCCGTGGGGGTGAGTGGGAAGGTGTGTGGTCAGGCCGGGCCTGGCAGGGTGTAGAGCTGGCAGCCTTTCCCATGACCCTGAGAACTGCCCGCAGCTGCGGAGGGGACACGCCACTGGCTCGGGTCCACTTTAGGGTCAGGTTTAGCTTGAGGGGGTTCTATTCTGGTCGCAGCGGGATAACGATGCCGGGTTCAGAGAGTCGGCCACTCCGGAGAGGTCGGAAGGTAAGGTCCGCCTGGGGTTCAGGGCTGGGGCTGTGCTCAAGGCCCAGGCCCGCTGGTGAGGCCGAAGCCCCGCGCAGCCCAGACAGGTCCTCAGAGTAGCTGAACTTCTTGACTCGCATTTCTCAAGCCCCATAAAGGGAGTTCCGAGTGTGTAACTTTGAGGATTTCTCCAATCCTCTTCCCTCTTTTCCCCGTCTCCTTGATGCCACACAGATCCCCTGGGTCTCCCCTCTCTCCCCCTTTCCACAAGTCGGCATCATGAACCCCCCTGGAACTGACAGCAGCAGGTCCTTCCCGGGAGGGGGGTGGGGAGGGGAGAGGAAGAGGGGGGCAGGAGGGGAAAGCTGAGTGGCCCTATCAGTGCCGGCCTAGGAAACAGATGGTACAAGGAAGGGGGTCTCCAAAGAGGAGTGAATACAGTGCCTGTTTGCGATGGTGCAGGTCAGGTGCTGGACACCACAGGGTCTGAGCCTCAGGCCGAGGGGAGGGAACCGGGGCGGAGCTCAGAGGGTGTGTGGGGAGGGCCACCAGGAGGGGGTGTGACCTTCAGCCAGGAGAGAACCAAGGCAACCCGTCCCCGACCTCACGCTCCTGCCCCCCTGCCAGCACTGCCCATTGGGCCACCCAACTGGAAGTCCAAGGGCATGAAGGGCCCCTGATGAGGTCCAGACCGGCCAGCACAGTGCAGCGCCCAGCTGGGTAGGGAGGGAAGGGGGCCCTGGAGAGACGGAGACCAGACTTGCAAACCAGGACACTCCAGTGACCGGGACACTCAGACCTTCATCATTTTTGCTTGCGCAGATGGTCACGAACAAATGAGCACAAAGAAGCAATTTTTAATAATAACAGATTTAATTCTTTATAATAACATATGCCCTTTAGGAAAAAAAAACAACACAAAAAATAGCCAAGTCCAAGAGCATGCCCTGGAAGGTTCTGGAAGATGATACCATGTGTCAGACAGCTGAGAGGGACCCAGGAAAGGCTTTGAGGGTGTAGTCTCCAGGGCACAGAGCCGGGCACTAAAGGAACCCCTAAAGGGGCAGAGGCTGTCTCACTGTCATTCATTCACACAGCCTTGTCCAAGGCCCCACCTCCAGATTCTCAACACGAGATGAAGACAATGAGTGCACTCTCCTGCCATCGTCTTCGAGCTTAACATTCTGCCTGGAACCTGCGTAGGGAAATGTAATTGCATTTGAAACCACAGCGTGAAAGAAGGTGAGGCCGGGCGGCTCAAGTGTGGGAAGAAGCGCCATCTCCCAGACCAACCAGAGGCGGAGGAGGAGGCCTGGGGGCACCATGGCTCCCCGGGGAGAGTTCCCACCATGAGGGAGGTTAATGAGGGCGGGCAGCCCGGCCAGGCCCTTCTAAACCCAGAGGAGCAGGGAGAACCCGAGGCTGCATCCCTGCGCACACAGGAGGGCCTCAAGTATGTTCAGTGAACTCAAGGCAACAACACAGACTGGCATTTCATTTCCCATAGCATAGTGTGCACCCTGCTGGCCCCATGAGATGCTCTCGGAAAGGACGGGAGCATGACAGATCCTTAGGGAAGACCCGTCTGCAAGTCACCGAGCTCCGTAGGTGGCCAGAGACCCTGAGAAGAAGCAGGCCTCGTCTTATTTAACGCCGGCAGCCCGGTCCGTGCACCGTATGGAGCACAGGGCCTGCAGCCTTGATGGCTGTTAGCATCCCGAGGCACAGCCTTGAGCAGACTCCCGGGTGGATGTTCCCGGACTGGACCAAGGAGGCCCCTGCAGAGGGTGAGGTGGTCATAGATGGCCCTCCGAAGGCTACATCTAACTCCACCTCTTCATCTGGCAAGGACAAGCCCAGATGTTGGGGTTCGTTCATTCCGCAAGCAGCCCCCGAGTGCCTGCTGTGTGCCAGGTGCGGTTCTAGGCCTGGGATGTGTCAGAGCACAAAACAGACGAAACCCCTGCCCTGGAGCAGCTTCTGTTCCAGCGAGAGCCCTGGCTGCCCCTCCCTCCGCAGCCCTGGGTGCTGTGCGAGCCCTTCCCGTCCTGTGCCATCGCTCGCCAGGCCAGGCAGGGTCACCCGGTCCAGGAGAAGCAATCCGGAAGCTGAGCGGGGCCAGTCGTTTTCAGGCCCTGGAACTGGGCTGCCCGAGTTCAAATCCTGACCTCTCCACTAGTTCATCACTCAGAGCTTCTATTCCCTTCTATGATGAGCATAACAGATACCCCTGCCGGGAGGGTTATTTTGAGAATTGAATGGGAAAACCCACGTAAAGACCTTCGGCCACGGGGGCACATGTTCGCTGTCGGTGGTCATTCTTGCTCCCAGGTATGAAGAGACTGGGTTGGTTGCTGGGCCTGGGGGCTGGGTGAGGTTTGAGAACAGAGGCTGCCATGAGGGGTCCTGAGGGGCAAACAGAGAGAGAAG
>NW_005370271.1:1157244-1158175 GCF_000412655.1 Myotis brandtii
GATGGAGAGACAGAGAGCAGCACCTCTGGGACAGTTCCCTTGGCTCAGTGACCCGTGTCCACGCTGCTCCCCACCTTCCTAGTAATTTTCATGATCTCGACTGAGCTTTCTGCTCCTGAGAAGCAAGCCATTCCTGACCAAGCCGAGGCGACCTGAAAACCCCGCTCAACAACGTGATCCCTCGCCCGGCTGGTGTGGCTCAGTGGTTGAGCATCAACATGTAGTCTCCAGGGCACAGAGCCGGGCACTGAAGGAACCCCTTAAGGGGCAGAGGCTGTCTCACTGTCATTCACTCACACAGCCTTGTCCAAGGCCCGACCTCCAGATTCTCAACACGAGATGAAGACAATGAGTGCACTCTCCTGCCATCGTCTTCGAGCTTAACATTCTGCCTGGAACCTGCGTAGGGGAACACGACCCAATTGGACAAACGGAGGAGCAAGCCCCAAAGAGGAGCAAATGGGGCCTCCTCTGCCGGCCTCCCCGCCCCCACCCCCCATACCTGGAGCCTCGTCACCTGGTCCCGCTCCTGGAGAAGGAAAGGGAGGAGGCACTTGGAAGGCAGAAGAAGGGCCATGGTGTCTAATCAAGGGGGGCCCAAGGGCGCCAGTCCCGGGCCAGGCCTGAGGGAAGACGTCCAAAGCTAATTAGCGGATCCCAGAGCCGCTTCCTGCGATTCTTCAGGTTGTCGGGGTCACTCGGAGGAGCAGAAGCCACGGATGTTGCTCCCCTGCTGGAGACAGAGCCCCCGTCAGCCCAGAAAAGCTCCCACTCTGTTCCCTGTTCCTGGAAGGAGAGCTGAGCAAGACTCGCCTGCCCTCCGGGGCCCTGCCGGTCATTTGAGGCTCAGAGAGGCCTGGGCTGCGGCTGGGCCAGCAGGGAGGCGTGGGGGAGTGTGGGGGAGTGTGGGGGAGTGGGAGGAGTGGGGGAG
>NW_005370271.1:1158414-1167764 GCF_000412655.1 Myotis brandtii
GGGGGGGTGTGGAGGAGTGTGGGGGAGTGTAGGAGATGTGTAGGAGGTGTGGGGGAGTGTGGGGGGTGTGGGGGAATGGGCTGCAGGACTCGCTGGGTGGAAGACTAGGGGATAAACCGGAAACTGCCTTGCACTAGAGAGTGGCCTTGAAGTCGTACCAAGGAACTGGGCGCCACTGGCGATCTGTGAAGGGGCTTGGGGTGGCATGGTCTGTCCTGTGTTTTAGAAAATTGTGCTGGAAGCAGCAGGAAGGACTTACCAATGGCCGTGGTGGGTTGGTCACGGGCAGAGGGCATGGAGATGTTGACCTCCAGGTCCTCCAGCTCCCCGCCCCCGCCCCCGGGGCTGGCTGTCCCAGCTAGGGGACTCCTTCACAGTTCCCAGCTGACCAGGGAAGACGGGAGACAGGACCGAGGGAAGGACAATTTGCACAAAGGGAACATAGGAGACAGGAAGGAGGCATTTATGTCTGTCCGCATATCGAGGCTGAGCCCTGAGCAGACAGACACACTTCAAGCTTCTCCTCCTCCTCCTCCTTTTACAAAAATCTTTCGGCGCTTTCTCATACACAAGTAAGGCAAGTCCAAGAGCTGCCATCACAAAGGACCGAAAACCGGGTGGCTCACAACAACAGGAATACATTTTCTTACGGATTCAGAGGCTGGGAGTCTGAGCTCAGGGTGTCAGCCGGCCATGCACTCCCTGGAGGCTCTGGGGGGAACCATCCTTGCCTCCTTCTAGTTCCTGGTGTTGCTGGCAGTCCTGGGAGCTCCCTGGCTGTGCGCTCCAATCCCAGCCTCCACCGCCACATGGCATTCTCCGTGTGTCTCCTCTCTTCTAATAAGGACGCCTGTCACATTGGATTAGGGTCCACCCTCGTCGAGTATGACTCATCTTAACTTTCAATTACATCTGAAAACACAACTATTTCCAAATAAGATCACATTCACAACCCCCAGCGGGGGGTTAGGACTTCAACATATCTTTTAGGGGAATGCAATTCAACCCACAATACTCATAGGAAAAAATATAGAAAATATAAGTAAGTAGTAAATAAAGTCATTAAACATAAGTAGTAAATAAATAAAATCATTAAAAATGTGCACCACATAGGGATAACCTTCTAACATTTTGGGATGCCTCCTTCTAGATCAGTGGTTCTCAACCTTCCTAAGGCCGCGACCCTTTCATACAGTTCCTCATGTTGTGGTGACCCCTAATTTCATTGTTACAAATTGAACATAATTAAAGCATAGTGATTAATCACAAAAACAATATGTAATTATATATGTTTTCCGATGGTCTTAGGCGACCCCTGTGAAAGGGTCGTTCGACCCCCAAAGGGGTCGCGACCCACAGGTTGAGAACCGCTGTTCTAGATGTTCTTCCCCCATCAAAAATATGTTATTGTGCCATAGCTGGTTTGGCTTACTGGATAGAATGTCGGCCTGTAAATTGAAGGGTCTCGGGTTCAATTCCTGTCAAGAGCACATGCCTGGGGTTGCAGGCTCAATCCCCAGTGGGGGGCGTGCAGGAGGCAGCCAATCAATGATTATCTTTCATCATTGATGTTTCTATCTCTCTCTCCCTCTCCCTTCCTCTCTGAAATAAAAATATATTTTAAAAATATGTTACTGTAGCTTGGCGGGTGTGGCTCAGTGGTTGAGCACTGACCCATGAACCAAGAATTCACCAGTTTGATTCCTGGTCAGGGCACATGCCTGGGTTGCAGGCTCGATCCCCAGTAGGGGGCATGCAGGAAGCAGCTGATTGATGTTTCTCTCTCATCGATGTTCCTATCTCTCTATCTCTCAATAAAACCTTAAAAAATATGTTATTGTTTCTTCGAAAATTCCATTATCCTGGGCTCAGCATTGGGATTTATTGATTTCACCTGATATGAAAATAGTGCCTCTTCTCATCACTGTTTTTCACGCCCTGTTACAGGGAGGAATCCACCACCTATGTTTCCTTCTGGGTGCAGAAAATAACACTGATGTGGTCACAGCTACAGCTTTACAGCTTGTGGGGCCATTGCAATGGCAGGAGGGTCAAGTCCATGCACGGCTCAGGTCAATGTAAATTTCATGACCACTCGTGTGAGTCAGTATCATTGGCCTCACTCTGTAGATGAAGGAACAGATCAGAGAGGTTAAGTACCTGGCCTGAGGTCACACAGCCAATAATCAGTACATTGGGTTTTGCACCCAGGCCCATCTGAGAGCAGATCACACTCGCAGCTGCCTCCTTTAGGGGAGCACACGCATTATGACGTCAGGGGTGCTGCTACGATTCACCTTGCAGGTTTCAATGGATGTGAATGAAGGCGAACCTTCCAGGTGAAAAGGCAGGTGAAGGCTATGCTAGATGCAAGGGCAGGAGAGCACGGCCGGCTCTCCCAGGGAGGGAGCACGCGCTGATGGTTGTTGTTTAGTGTGTGGGGCAGGCAGTGGCAGGGAGAGGTCAGCTGGGCCTGCGGCCGGCTGGCGGGAAGTCCAGGCGTTGTCCAAAGAGCAGTAGGAGCCCCTGAAGGTGTGTCGGCGGGGAGCGAGCCGGTGCTTTGGAAAGTTCGCTCTGGCTGCGGGGTGGAGGATGGGCCGGGAAGGCTGGCTGGGGCAGAGACACCAGGGAGAAAAGGGGGCAGGTCGACCAGTTGTACGAGAAGGCAGAGTCCGGCCGGGAGGATCCATAGTTGCTCCCTCAGTCTGTGCAGAAAGCTGACGTGTGAGCTGTCCCTTGGGTGGTCCCGTCAGCCCCAGCTGACAGCTGCCCGGGGGCATCTCCTGCCATTCGTTCTTCTTTTTGGCAGGAGACCTCCTGGTGGGAAGCCTGGCTCCTCGCCACGGGAAGGCACAGAGATAGTGGTGTGATGAACGTCCTGGACACACAGGATGAAACACTCAGGAGCTGACAGGAAGCCCTTCAGAGGCCGGGAGATGGGGACCAGCCCTGCCTCCTGCTCGCGAAGGTTGGGCAGCCGGGAATGGCGGAGGCAGGCCCACCCCATCTCTCCTGGAGGCTGCTGGCCCTCTTCTCTTTGCACCCCCGTGTCATGACCAGCCTGCACTTCCAAGTTCTAAGCAATGTCCACCCCTCAGGCCTAGGGATGCACACAGGCCAGCGGCCCGGTCCGCCCTCGGGAGGATGGACTCGGGCCATCTGCGTGGGCCCCGGGCATGTGGGCAGAGAGTTCTGGGTCCTGGATCTGGACTGAGGCCAGAAGGTTGTGGCCTCTGGGTTTCTGACGTGGACAGTTGAAGGGACAGGGCCACTCCTGGGTATGGAAACCCGGGGAAAAGGGAGAGGCAGGGGTGGGAGATGAACTCGGCTTAGGCAGGCTGCCTTGAATGACTGGACAGAGGAGAGTCTGGGCCGGGGCCGGGGTGGGGCAGTTCAATAGCCAGGCTTAGCTCAGACCCCGAGAAGGACCCCGGGCTGCTGACCCCCCCCCCCTCCCCAGAGAGACAAAGGGTTCCTTAAACTCCTGGGCTGAGTGGGGTCCTCCCTTCCCCAGCTGCCGACCGTAGTTACAGGACGTGAAGTTCGGTGGCGGGTCAGCGTGCCTCCTCTGGTCCTTCCCCGCCCCTGTGGAAGGTCAGGGGTGGGGGGAGGGCCTTTCAGGAAGAGGAAAAAACAAGTTGTCTTAGTCAGCTTCAAGGTCAGGGCAGTTTCCTAAGGAGCAGCTGGAAGAAGAGGCAAAGGCATCCGAAGATTAGGGCTGGACAGGCCTGAGTGAAAGACCGAACAGCAGCTGGGAGGGAGCCACACAGACTGATCGATTTCGGTAAAAAGCACACCCACATAAACACGGCCGTTTAACCCTTAACCTTCCTAATGCCGTGACCCTTTAATACAGTTCCTCATGTTGTGGTGACCCCCAACCATAAAATTATTTTTGTTGCTACTTCATAACTGTAATTTTGCTACTGTTATGAATCGTAATGTAAATATCTGATGTGCAGGATGTATTTTCAGGGGTCGCGACCCACAGGTTGAGAACCGCTGCTTTAGAGTGTGTAGCTCAGTGCCAGTAAGTACATACACGATGTTGTGCAACCATCCCCCACCCAGTTCCAGAACTTCGCATCACCCCCGATGGAAACCTCATAAGCTACCATTGATTGAGGGCCTACTGTGTGCTACGCTCGTTGGACATTCAGAGAGCAGCCCAAATGTGAGTCACCTGCGCGCACACACAGTCCTGCTGAGGACGAACCAGGCGACACTCGGCTTCGAGGTTTGGCTCTCACGCTGTGAGCAAGTGTCTGTTTTGTGGCCTGTTTAGTGCCGTGGTTTCTACATTTTTGTGCTTTAGTGATTTTGCTGCTTGAAATGGCCCCACCCTAATACTGAAATGCTGCCTAGTGATCCTAAGCTCAGGAGGGCTGGGCTGGGCCTGAAGGAGAAAACACAAGTGTTAGTGAGCTTCATTCGGGTGCCTCTGGCCGCTCATTGTTAATGATTAGCACTACCTGTTAAATAAGGTGTCTTTAAACACATGATAAAATGCGGCGACCAGCGGCTCACAGGACCCTAACCCCGTATTTCCCAGGGAGCGAGGGTTCAGTATTTGCTAATTCAGGATGTGTTCAGGGTGGTTGTATGAAACCAGACTGTTGTGAATGAAGAGGTGACTGCATCCCATGGCTGCTTTTGTTGTTGTTGTTGTTAATCCTCACCTGAGGATATTTTTTCTATTGATTTTTAGAGAGAGTGGAAGGGAGGGGGAAAGAGAGAGAAACATGGATGTGAGAGAACCTCGTATATTGGTTGGTTGTCTCCCACATGCACCCCGACCAGGGCCCGGGATTGAGCCTGCAACCAAAGTACGTACGGGCCCTTGATGGGAATAGAATCTGGGGCCCTTTATTTCTCGGGCCAGCGCTCTATCCACTGAGCCAAACTCTCTAGGGCTGTATCCCATGACTGTTTTGCATGCATATCCTGGAAATGCGATGGTCGGTTCAGAGGGTGTGGGCTTTTTGAGGTCCCCTCCCCATCCTCATTGAGGTAAAATGAACAAATACAACTTGTATATATTTAAGGTGTACACCTTGATGTTTTGATATACAGACACCGTGAAACCATCACCACCATCCAGCGAAGGACCATGCTCATCCCCTCACATACTTTTCTTCACTTGTGTGGTGAGAGTGCCTACGATCTCCTCTGGAAATTCCAAGTATACATATTGCTGACTGAGTCCCCGCCAGCGGTTCTCAACCTGTGAGTCGCAACCCCTTTGGCGGTCGAACGACCCTTTCATAGGGGTCGCCTCAGACCATCCTGCATATCAGATATTTACATGACGATTCATAACAGTAGCAACATGACAGTTATGAAGTAGCAACGAAAATAATTTTATGGTTGGGTCACAACATGAGGAACTGTATTTAAAGGGCCAGAAGGCTGAGAACCACTGGTCCCCATGCTTACAGGAGCCCTCCGGAACTTACTCATCTTGCACTCCTGTGCTCCACACATGGTGCCCCTTCACCGACACCTCCCTGTTGCCCCTCCTCCCAGCCCCTGGCAGCCACCATTCCACTCTCCGCTTCTCCGAGTCCTACTCTTAGAGACCGTACATGCGAGGGAGGGCGTGCGGCGTTCGTCCTTCTGTGTCTGGCCCACGCCACTTAGCGTTACATCCCCCAGGATCATCCCTGTTGCAAATGGCGAGATTTCCTTCTTTGAAAATAATCTGAATAACATCCCACTGTATACACACACACCGTATTTCCTTTATCCATTTATCCACCGGTGGACTTGGGGGTTGGGTACATCATGCTGCAATCAACATGGGAGTGTAGATAGATATCTCTTTAAGATACTGGTTTCATTTCCTTCAGATCAATACCCAGGAGTGGAATCACTACATCGAAAGGCACTTCTATTTTTAATATTTTGGGAACCTCCACACTGTGGTCCACAATAGCTGCACCAATTTACATTCCCGCCAGCGGTGCACAGGGTTCCTTTCAGCATCCTTGCCAACACTTGTTATCTTTTGTCCTTTTGATAACAGTCATTCTAACAGGATGAAAGGAGAAAACCACATGTTCATCTCAATAGATGTGGGAAATGAATTTGATAAAATTCAACAACCATTCGCCATAAAAACACACAAAAAACGCTCCACAGAATAGGTCTAGAAGGAACACAATAAAGGGCATCTGTTACCCACAGCTGATATTCAAATCAATGAGGGAAATGAAAAGCTTTCGCCCTAAGACCCAGTACAAGCAAGAGGGCTCCCTCTTGCCACTTCTATTCAACATAGAACTGGCAGTCCCAGCCAGAGAAGTTAGACAAGAAAAAGGAAATAAAGGCATCCAAACAGGAAAAGAAGTACAGTTATCTCTGTTTGCTGATGACATGATCGTACATGTAGAAAGTCCTGAAGACTCAACTAGAAAAAAAAATTGTAAATTTTCAGAATGCAAAATTAACATACAGACATCGGTCGTGTTTCTATATCCAAACAACCAACTATTCGAAAAGGAAAGTAAGAAAAACAAACCCTTCACAATAGAAACGAAAAGAATAAAATAGGTAGGAATAAAGTTAACCAAAGAGATGAAATACTTGGACACTGAAAATGATAAAATATTGATGAAGGAACTTAAAGAAGATACAGATCGATGGAAAGACACCCCATGTTCACGGAAAGAATCAATAGTGTTAAAAAAAAAAGTGTCCCCATAGTTGCCCCTGGCAAAGCTGATTCATTTAGATTTTTTTTACAACCTTTTTCTCAAAGGGACAATTGCTCACATTACCTTATTAGTAGTGGATGTCATCTTTGCAACTGTTAGTTCTGAGTGCTACATCGACAGACTACACTCGTTAAGGGTTACTTCTGAAGGCCTTTCTTTCTTATATTACGCAGCCTGCCTGGTTTTATTTTGTAACTGCTTTCCGTGAATGGGGCCTGGTCCGATTTGGATAAGTCTAAAGCTTTTGGTTACTAACGCTGCCACTTCTCTTCCTTATCCACCATGGAGGCGGGTGGCATTGGCACTAACCTAGGGGGACACATCCGCCTTTATAGGGGCTCCCCGTGTTCCGTCGTCGGGATGTATTCCATTTTATGTAACACTTGCCTTATTGCGTGGCATGTGTTGCTTTCTGGTCTTTCATGATTATAGTCCAGCCGTGGGCAAACTACGGCCCGCGGGCCGGATCCGGCCCATTTGAAATGAATAAAACTAAAAAAAAAAAGACCGTACCCTTTTATGTAATGATGTTTACTTTGAATTTATATTAGTTCACACAAACACTCCATCCATGCTTTTGTTCCGGCCCTCCGGTCCAGTTTAAGAACCCATTGTGGCCCTCGAGTCAAAAAGTTTGCCCACCCCTGGTCTAGTCAGTGCTGCTGTGCATGTCCTCACACCCGCGTCTTTGTGCACTCATCCAGCTCTTTCCGAGAGCGAGATTTACTAGGTCTGGTTTTGAAGCAATTGCCACCCATAAAGAAAACCTGATTTCTGGCCGTGATTGACAAGTGGGGCAATCTGGCTGCCCGGCCCCTTCCTGGAGCCGACGACTGCTGCCAGCTGCCAGCTGCGGGGGCGGCTCCCTCTGGCAGCTGGGTCTCCTGTGCCCTCCTGGTATCCCCCGCCCCCCACCCGCCCCGGGTTTGTGAGACCCACCTGGCCTCCTCAGGTTCTGAGTTTGCAAACTCTGGTTTTAATCTTTGCTGCTTTGATGGGTTTAAAATGACAACGGCTTGAAGATGTCATTAACCGCTACTCAATTCTCAGTGCCGGTGAGCCGTCCCCATGCTTTTATTAGCCATCGGTGTGTCTGGTTTTGTGACTTCCCTGTGTATGCCTTTGCTCCATTTTCTCCTGGTTGTCTAAAAGAGCTCTATATCCATTTAAAGTTTGTTTAAAAAAAGAAAAAAGCGTCTCTGCCCGAAGCTAGCCTGACTGGGACATCAGACAAGCACCGCGGCCCGTGCACACCCGGGGGGCTTCTGAAGGTGCCTGCGCCCAGCGTGGAGGCAGCAGAACCTGACTGGCGGGCCAGCAGGGGACTGGCCTGTCCTGCCATGAGCCAGACCTGGACATGGCTTGGACTGGGAAGGAAACACAGGCTGAGGGCAGAATCTAGGAAAAATGCTATTTTAGGTCAACCTCCTACCCCTTGATCTGAGCCTCATTTCACGGCCCCTAGAAGGGCTCTGGAGTCCGGGGGTGGGGCTGTGTGATACTGGGCAGGTCACTTCACTTCTCTGAGCTTCGTTCCCTCCCCCATGCTGCCTCAGGGTCTTCCCAAGGTCAGGAGGCAGCCGGTCCTTGCAGCCACAGTCAAGAAAGAAAGGAAGGAGGAAGGAAAGAAAAGGTCGTGAACTGGGAGAAACAGATCCTAGGTCCTAGGATGAAGTCTGAACTCTGATATTTAATATCTCTGGGCCTCAGTTTCCCCATCTGTAAATGAGGGGCTTGGATGCCATGAGGATCCAAAATGAGGATTAAAACTGCCTTCTATTGCTTTCTCATGGGGCCAATCACTTAGATTGGCTCATCAGGCTCAGTTCGATTGATTGCATCTGCTTTCAGATCAATAGCCGTGACCTGAGCCTCTCTGAGTGCCAGACTGGTGTCGGGTCAGCGGCTTCAGAAAGAGGCAGAGAGGTGTCCCTGCCCCACGGGACCACAGGAACCACAGGGAGGTGGACACACTATTCATCGTTTGGGGGGTCCAGGAGCTATTCACTGAGCCGTGGGCTGAGAAAGGCTCCCTGGGCGGGAGGGTCTGGGCCTGGGGCTAAGGAGGGGTTAGACGCCCGGGAAGGGGGACGGTGTGGCTAAAGCTCAGCGGCGGGATGGACCGGGCGCGGTGCTGGGGGTGGACTCAGTGTGGGGCAGGCTCGGGGACAGCTGCAGAGGTCGGCAGGGGCAGGTCACAAAGGGCTTTGCAAAGACGCTAAGGAACCGGGGCTTCCTTCCAGGCTGGGCGTGTTTCCTTCAGCGCCGGACAGGGTCAGGCTGGTGTCTTCGGAAGAGCACTGGGGGCTCAGAGAGGATGCTGAGGTCAGTGGGAGGCAGGGGGACCAGAGAGGAGGCCAGTGGGGAAGGAGGGAGGAGGGTCAAGGCCAGGAGGTGGCAGCCGTTTTCCTGCTCCCGGCGAGGGCGTGGGAGATCAGCTCTGGGGGAGGCAGATGGCTGGAAAATGGGGTGGCTTTGGACATCCTGTGGGGATGACCGCCTGAAGCCCAAGAGGATGGACTAAGCAGCAGACAGGCTCACTCATTCACCATTGTGCCCGCCTGGGGCCAGGCTTGTGCTGGACCCAGGGGCGAATGAAATATACCGAGCTCGCTGCCCTCAGGGAGCCCGTGC
>NW_005370271.1:1167822-1171788 GCF_000412655.1 Myotis brandtii
GACAGTGTAGAGAGGAAAGAGCAGAGACGGGGGCCGCCAAGATGGGGGAGGTGTGGCAATCCCACTGGGGTGACCAGGGGAGGTCCCCCTGGGAAGGGGGCTTGTGAAAAACCTGTTCCTCCGTCCTTGCGTCCAACCATCCACTCACTCATATATGCAGCATATCCAGGGGGAGAGCCCAGAGCGGGCAGCTCAGGAGCCCATGGCAGAACCGACCCTGGGACTCAGGGGATGTCTTTCCTCTGAGGCTGAGTGTAAGGGGAAGCCGGGCCCAGGCCCCTGGCCAGGAAAGGGGCAGAGTAGGAGCCTCCAAAGCTGGCCGCGGCCCTTCACCATCGTGCCCGCCTGGGGCCAGGCTTGTGCTGGACCCAGCGGCAAATGAAATATACCGAGCTCGCTGCCCTCAGGGAGCCTGTGCGCTGATGCCGGGGGTGGGGCAGAGTAGGAGCCTCCAAAGCTGGCCGCGGCCCCCAGCAGCCTGCTTTGGGGAACGGCCAACACCCACACAGAAAAGAAAAGCGGAACGATTACTTGACTTGGGAACGTTTTCCATTTATAAATCAGGTCTTTTCAGCTTCATTTCAAAGGCCCCTGGGTCATTGCTTTCCAGGGTCTCAGCCCGGCTCTGTCCCGTCCCCTCCCGGGGCCCGGCTGGCCTCTCCCTTTCACCCTGTTTAGAATGGCTGCGTGCACACCTGTCCCCTGCAGCGAGCAGGCTGGGACACAAGATCATGAAGCACAGTCGCCAGGAAGCATCTGCTGATTTCAGGGGCTCAGGCCTGGATTCCACCCCCTGGCCCACCACATGGAATGGCCACCTCACTTCTCTAGGCCTCTCCTTTCCCCTCTGTAAAATGGGTACAAGACTTCACTCCCAGCTGCCTTGGCAAGTGTGGCGAGCAGGCACAGCCATGGCATACTCAGCCCCATGTTGGGCACCACCCCTGGCCCACCACATGGAACGGCCACCTCACTTCTCTAGGCCTTTCCTTTCCCCTCTGTAAAATGGGTACAAGACTTCACGCCCACCTGGCTTTGGAAAGTGTGGCGAGCAGGCACAGCCATGGCATACTCAGCACCACGTTGGGCGCCATATGTGCTGAGCCAGCTCAGCCAGGTTCGGTGAGCCTGAGAGGGGGTGGTGAAGGATTGAGAAAAGACAGACAAGAGAAGAAAGCTGGGTCTGGGTGGGACGCTGTCCTTTCTGATGGAGAGCTAGCGCCAGGGCCTGCAAGTCATGTCTTTATTTTATAGCCAGATTCCACGAGGCAAAGTAAGGGCGTGGTCTAGATGTTTACAACATTCTGGTGGGGTTGATCCTACTCAATTACATGCACCTGAACTCTATCAAGCCCACATCACTCAGGCACCTGGGGCCACAGGTTCGGACCATAGGTTCAAGCATACAACGATAGCCTTTGGCTATCATTGTGCTGGGAGGGCTTTGCCCTCCAAGCTGGGATTTGCACGTGGCTTTGCCATGAGGGGACCATGCCCTCTCATTAGTCCGAGGCTTGAAAACCTGTCCAAAGACTAGCCGCTCTCCACAGGAAAGTGACTTGGGGGAGGAGGAAAGAGTCAGATGAGGGAATGGCCTAGAGCAGTGGTCAGCAAACTGCGGCTTGGCAAACTGCAGCTCGTGAGCCACATGTGACTCTTTGGCCCCTTGAGTGTGGCTCTTCCACAAAATACCGACTTCTGTGCATGGGCCACGAAGTTTTAATCGCACTGTACGTGCGCGCCCACATGTGGTGTTTTGTGGAAGAGCCACACTCAAGGGGCCAAAGAGCCGCATGTGGCTCGCGAGCCGCAGTTTGTCGACCACGGGCCTAGAGTAGCACAGATATTGCTTAAGCACCTACTATGCCCCACCCTCATGGGGCTTAGGGTCTGTGTAGGAGACAGATACTAGTCAGATAAGCCCCAGGCTGGGCCTGGGACAGGCAGAGACACAGACATCCGAGCCAATGTGAAGCAACGCGGGAAGCCATTGGTACACCACAGAGGCAGAGTCCCCGGGGCACTGCCCCTGGAGAGAAACTCAAGCAGTGCAGCTGGCGGAAAGGGTGAGAACCAGCCAGGACTGGTGTTTTAAAGTAGGTTTTATTGCTATTCAGGTGTGGAGAGGGCAGCCGACCAAGAGGTGACCACTGAATTACCACTGAAAAGTAAATTGCTGCCAGCCGAGGTGGCTCAGAGTCGCCGGGGCACTGCCCCTGGAGAGGAACTCAAGCAGTGCAGCCGGCGGAAAGGGTGAGAACCAGCCAGGACTGGTGTTTTAAATGTAGGTTTTATTGCTATTCAGGTGTGGAGAGGGCAGCAGACCAGGAGGTGACCACTGAATTACCACTGAAAAGTAATTGCTGCCCAGCCGAGGTGGCTCAGTGGTTGGGCGTCGACCTATGAACCAGCGGTTATAGTTAGATTCCTGTCAGGGCACATGCCTGGGTTGGGGGCTTGATCCCCAGTGTGGGGTGTGCAGGAGGCAGCTGATCAATGATGTTTCTCTCTCTCTCTCTCTCTTCCTCTTCCTTCCTCTCTGAAATCAATAAAAATATATTAAATCAAAGAAAGAAGTAATTGCTAAGATTGATCTGGCACAAAAATTCAAGGCTGGTGTGGTCCTTGGTTTCTGGAGCTTCCCAGGAGCTGTTTTAAAAATTAACTTGTGAAAGCATGAGCATAATACGAGTCTATGTTTAAGAAACTTGGTGGGCTGGCCCGGCTGTCCTGGAGAAGCAGAGCTGGGATGGTGGGGGCCAGTGTGGAGGGTCCCCAGGGCCCTGGGTGCTGCCCCCTGCCTACACGAGCTCATGGCAGTATCTCTGTCCCCAAGGACAGGCCAAGAAGTCCTTCTCCCTGGGCCGGAAATAGATTTCCTGTTCAAAACCCAGTGAAGCAATTATTTTGGCTTCCTGGCCTGTCAGAGGCGGGTCTGAGAGCTGACTGGGGGGCCACACCCAGGCTCCTGGGGTAGCCACGCCAGGGGCCATAATCAGAGAAGTTCCCGCCCCAGCTCCGAGCAGCCAAGGGGCCCCAGCCCAGGGGGGATTTCAGGAGGGTCCTCTTGGAAGCTCAGAAGCAGGACTGCTCTGTACCCCAAGGGCCAGGGTCCCAGAGCAAGTAGGTCTGACACCATATTCTCCCAGCAGCCCAGTCTAACAGGGGTTGTTGTCATCACCTTACAGGTGGGGGAACTGAGGCTCAGAGAGGGAAGTGACCGGCCCCAGATCCCACCCCTAGAGCTAGGTCTCGATCTCAGGTCCCTGCCTGACCCTCCTAGCCCACACCCGTCATTCAACGCACAAAAAACTCAATTCAAGCCAGTGCAGACCAGCCAGGCCTCACAGAGCCCCTCCCAGTGGGGTGGGGGTGGGGGGCTGGGGGAGATGGGGACAGATGAGCTTTCCTGCCTCCTACTGGCTCCTCGGGGAAGGCTTGAAACCGGAGGGGACAGTGAGGGGGTCAGGCAGGCCCTGGCCCAGCGGCCTCGGGGTCCAGCCGGGCAGGGTTTCCATGAGCAGTTCACCACACTCCTGAAATAACCACAGTGTGTATCTTGTCGGCCTCGCACTGCACATGCTTAGAATAAACCCTCATAAATCTCTGTCCAGGGCCCGTTAGAAAAATGCTGAAAATCAGAGGAACGTGGTGATGGCCACGAACTCACAGCTTCTCTCTCTCTCTCTCTCTCTCTCTCTCTCCGCTCACAGCTTCTCTCTCTCTCTCTCTCTCTCTGTTTCTCTCTCTCTGTCCACGTCTCTCCAGAGTACACTGTCTGTGCTGTTTCTGAGTGTCCCCTGTCTGTCTGTCCCGCCCACCTCTTCCCTCCTCAGCCCTCCCCACGTTATTAAGCTGAGAGAGGCCCCAGCCCAGCCTACCGCCCGCCCACGGAGCACATATTCTAATGCGACTTCCCAGTCTTCCAGAAAAACAGATGCACCATCTATGACACTCTTCCTGCTC
>NW_005370271.1:1171877-1181055 GCF_000412655.1 Myotis brandtii
AGGCGGGGGCACTGGGAGAGGCTCAGAGAGAGGAGACAAGAAGGCCTCCCTGTCGGGCTGTTCCTCGCAGCAAAGGCAGCCGATGGTGCAGGGGGCGCGTGTGTGACCGTCTAGCGCTGTGACATCTTCTCTGGACATCAGCTTGGTTGGGGGGTGGGGGGATGATGGTGGCTCAGTGGGCCAAGCTGGCATGGGAGAGGCAGTCGGGGGACAGCAGGCGATCCAGGGGCCGGGCCAGACTGATACTATAGGAGCAGAGGGTCTGAGTCCTGCACTCAACTCTGAGGTCTGCTACTGGAGCCAGTATGAGCTCAGGCAACTTCAACCTACTCACTCATGCTTTGCTTCATCCCCTAACTCACTCACTCATTCATTCATTCATTCACTCACTCATTCATTCATCCAACAAGAGCGCTTTGAGCCCCCAGTGTGTGCAAGGTCTGTATGTTGGCGGGACTGTGGATAAATAATTACAGAGCAACACGAGGGCACGTGAACCAGGGCGCCCTGGGGATGCTGGCAGCCCACCCAGAGATGAGAGGGCTCAAGTCTGAAGGACAGGAAAGACTTGGGAGGACAGGGGGGGCGGGTGGAGATGGGTGTCCTAGGAGGGCGGGGTGCCACGGAGGGGCCTGCAACTTACTGCAACTTACCTAACAGGACAAAGACCCGCGAGGCCACACAGGGTGGCACAGGGTCTCCAAGGAGGCAAGAAAGGCTGCCCAGGTGCCAGCAGCATCAACGACACCATCAACCAGGGCCCGGCCTCAGACCCCACAGGGACAGGCAGAGGTCGGAGGTCGGTGAGGCAGGCCAGGCAAGTGGGGACCAGCTCAACACTCAGGGGTCGGTGCCCATCAGACGGTCACCATGTGGGACCGGGGGCCAGAGTTGCCCAGCTGTCTAACTTTTCATGAGAAGATACAAAACATGTCACCTATGGCCTGTGCATCCAGAAAGAAGAGGGGGACCCCGATGTTGGTGAGGGAGCCTGTCAGTCATTGGACTCTTCAGGCATCAAAATGGACCTGGGTTCCCCATGTTGGCTGAGCAGCGAGGGGCAGCTCCGGGACCACCAGTCTCCCAGGCCCGGATGTCCACTCCCTCCAGACGCCTCCCCGTCCCCCGCTCTCCATGGCAGCCAGGCACAGGGAACCTACTCACTGTCCCGGCCTTTCCCACATGGGGCTGTTGTTAGGTTCACGGACATCTGAGAGAGCAGAGACCTCTCGCCTCAGCATTTCCTCTCTGAGGCTGAGGCGGGGAGCTCCTTTGAGCTCCTCGCTTTCTAACATCACATCAATCCATCCCCACAGCGTGGACTGAACTCGGGGGAAGGGAGGGATTGCAAAGAGGCAGCCCCCACACTCCAGGGACCCCTCGTCTCACACAGGAGACAACAGTGGCCACTGCCAAGCAGAGACTTCTCATACAAGATACCGGATCTCTCCCTGGAAACGTGAGAGACAGTTTCCGAGGACACCAGGTTAGAGCAAGCCGCATACGGGGCATGAGTGGAGCCACGAATAAAACCTATTAGCAAAAGCACTCGATGTCCTAGACATGAGCTATGGTGAGGTCACAAGATCGATGCTGAGCTTCCCAGCAGTCAGTGTGGAAAGGGAAATTTGGTCAGATACATAAATCACCACGATCGTGCCATTTGAACAAGTTACCCAGGAGAATTAGAACAGTAGCTGGTACCGATTGGTGTTCACTTATACACCTATACAAGGGAGGCGCTAATATTAGCCTCACCAATGGGTTGAGAGAAAAGAAGTTCACAACCTGCCCAGGTCAGACCCCTGGTGGAACAAGGATTGGGGTGCCGACCATCAAAATTCAGTGCCTCAGCTCTAACCCACCCCATGGCTCTAAGATAAGAATCCCTCCCACGGGTGGACACTGTGTAAGCACCAACAATCCTGCAGTGGACACAGGAGAGGTCTCCTGTTGGAGCCCACCCCGTTTCTGCTCTTCTGCCAACACGCTATGGTGTCTTCATTCCCAACCGGCTGCCATCCGGCCGCCTCGGGAGTGACTGGGAATATCTGGAAGGAAGGTGAACAATCTGTCCTTTAAGCAATCCTTACGCAGCACTCCTTGCGCAGTGCAATCCTTACGCAGTACTGTTTCACTCGCTGAGCTTTGGCTAAATATTGCCTCGTTCATTCAACACATTTATCCTGCGTGTGCAGGCAGCCAGGCCGGATTCTCACCTCCGGCCCCAGCACCATGCACACAGCAGGAAGGACCCCCACCCTCAGGAATTACAATCTTTCAGAAGAAACAAACATGAAATGAGTAAACACACAAAGGAAACACACCTTCATATGTTATGTGAAACCTGTGAAGGAAGCATGATGAAGGAGGCATAATTTGGGTTGGGGTGGGGCAATGTAAGTTCCCTTGGAGGAAAGACCACTTAATCTGGAAACAAAATGATGAAAAGGAAGGAGCTGGCCAGGCAAAGAGCAGAAAAGCAGCCCTCAAGGCCCAGGGAACAGCACGGGCCAAGGTCCTGAAGGAGGAATAGCTGACGGTAATGCTCAAGGAAAATCACAAGTTGACTGAGTTGCTCGTACACAGTAGGTGAGAGGGAGGGTGGTGACATGACATCAGAGAGATGAGCAGGGTCAGATTATGAAAGTCAGGGTAAGAGGTTTGGTTTTTCTTCTTAAATTTGCTTGAAATTTGACTCCTTGGCAAGTGCATGATTTCTGTGATTCTGTGTGGTGGCTGAGAATGGACCGAAGCAATCAATGTGTTGGGTGGATGGATGGATGGATGGATGATGAATGGATAGATAGATGGAGGGAGGGATGGATGATGGATATATGGATGGATGATAGATGGATGGATGATGGATAGATGGATGGATAGATGGATGGATGGATGATGGATGGATGATGGATGGATGGATGGATGGAGGGATGGATGATGGATGGATGGATAATAGATGGATGGATGGATGGATGGATGGATGGGTGAAAGGCTGTGTCCTAGAAGATTCCTAAAGCCAGCTTAGAGAAAACTGGCTATGGGAGAGACAGGAGGCAGGAGCCCCATCATAATACTTTGTCCCCAGCCAAACAAAGCCAGAAAGGACCAGTTGGAGAACACTTCTTGGAGAAGACTTCAGCTCCATTCTGAGAAAAGTCATTGTGTTTGGTCAAATGAAGGCCCTGGGTTCAAAGGGGCACAGTCCACTCCAGAGAAGCCTGGCTTTGGAGCTGGACATGTGAGGTCGATGGTGACCTTCCTGATCAGAGCAGAGGGGATGGAGGACACATTAACTCTCACTGGTAGAGAACACTGTGGTTTACAAAGCGCTTTGACAGTGTGATAACAATGAGGATAATGATGATGACAATTGTCCCTTGTTGCACACCTACTATGTGCCAGACCCTGTGCTAAGCACTTAAAATGCATTTGCTTATTTAATTCTCACCATAATCTCACATGGGCTATACTATTACTACCCCAACTCCCACCCCCATTTTGCAGATGAGGGCACTGAGGCTCGGAGAGGTGAAATGACTCATCAGGGCCATTCGGCTTCTTCTCCAGGACCCCCCCCTTTATTTGTAAAGCCCCTCAGATACTTCCCACTGCCCAACGCGGCCTTCCCTAAGCACAGGTGTTGGTGTCGGTTCCCACAGCGTGCCAAGTGAGTGCTCTGACATTTCCAGGTGTATTTGCCTAAGACAAAGGTAGGAGGGGGTGGTGGTGTAGGGAGTGGGGTGATTGGGACAAGGTGAGGTTGAGCAACACAGCAAGGTGCCTCCTGGGAAAAGCTCTGATGCTGTTTGGTGGGTGAATGGATCTCCTACTTGATCTCATGGATCAGCAATGCCGTGCACCAAAGCTAAGAGTCCCAGATCCATTCTTGGACTCCTATAATCCCCAGAGGCCTTGCAAAGTCTCCTGAAAGTTGGCCAAATACAGTTTCAGTTGACTTATCAATTTTTTAGTAAGTTATTCGCCAAAAGCAATGCAAATGGAATAGCAATGGGCTTGCTATTGTCCTGCGGTCAGATGGGCGAGATTAAAAGGCGCAACCCCAGCCGTTGCTGGAGGGGTGGGGTGAGATAAACAGGCGGGAGCACAGGTTGATAACATCTTTCTGAAAGGCAATTTGGAACTAATTGCTCATCAAAGCTTCGTGCATATGTTTTAGCAGCCAAGTCACTTGGGGGATGTTATTCCTGGGAAAGAATGAGGGCCCAGATATCATCAGTGGGCTAAGCTGTGCCCATTCCCCGACTTCACCTTCCAGGAACTTCGAGTCAGCCATGTGGGAAAAACACCCACGGAAAAGGGCAACCTGACCTTAGCTGTGGTGTCTGATCCTTGTGACCGTCCTGGGAATGACCCCCAGGTAACAGCTGGGAAAACTGGTGTCCAGGGCATGGGGTCCCTGGCCCAGGTGTGTCTACAGATGCCGGTCTCTGTGAGGATCTCGAATGAGAGGCTGTGCCTTTTAGACGCAGGGCCTCCTGCCTGGGGGTCATGGCTAAGTGGGAACCTTCATCTTTGAAAATTCTCTCTTGGGTAGCAGCCGTGGTGGCGTTCAGGGCACAAGGATAGCTCTGACCTCATCAAGACCACAACACAGGCGCCAAAGGGCCTCTAGATTGGCCCACGGCCCCTCTGATGCACAAATGAATGAGGAGGCCCAGGGAGGCAGGGCCTCCTCCTCCTCATCCTGCGGCGATGCAGGCCCGGCAGGGGCGTGGGGAGGTGGGGGCAGGGGTAGCTGTCCCACAGCCCCTCGCACTGCCCTCACCCCTGCCTGTCACCTGCACTGGCAGCCCTGCCCCACCTGCTGTGGCCCAGGTGCCCCACTCCTGGCCCCCACACCACAGTTCAGCCTTCAGCCCCAGCCCAGCCTGACGCTGGTGAATGTGAGTTTGGGGCTGGAAGCTCAAGCCTGGCCCTTTGTCCCCTGGTTCTTAGCCACTCCTGGTCCGGGCCAGCTCCCTGTCCAGAGCCAGTGGAGAGAAGGGACTTTGTATCAGCCAAGCCTGGTGCTGAGCCTGGCTCTCCTGAGAGGCTGGGACAGATGGAGTGGGGAAACCGAGGCAGAGAGCTGAGCAAACTGGCCCAGCAACTTACAGCAGGGACAGAAGACCCCCTCCCCAGAGATAACGTCTAGGCCTCAGTTACATTTCAGTTCCAGGCCCAGAAAAGCAGCCAGAGCAGGTGGGCAACGCCAGGACCAGGTGCCGTGACTAATGACCCTCACCCTGACGCCGACCAATCAGTGGAGACCATGACCCTGAACAAACACACCTGGAAAAGCTGATGGTTATTCTATTGAGATCCTCCCCCTGAACACCCAGCCTTTAAAAACCCTCAAAACCAACAACCCAGCGCGCACTCTCCTCTCTGAGACTCACCTGTGCCTTTCTCTCACCCTTTCCTTCTCCCAGAGGCACACATCTCCAAAACGCTAAGAATCCCCAGGAGACTTGCAACCAGGGGAGCACTGGGCAGTGGCAGCTCACCCCCTGACCTGTCTCCAGGGCCCCCCTTTTCTCTGACTTTCTCTCAGTGAGCCAGAGCAGCCGCCTCGGCTCATTTCTTTCGTTCCTGTAACATTTTTAGAACCAAAGCCGCCCGCCTGGGCTCTCTCCCGCTGCTTCCTCTATCCTAGGCTCTTCCTAGTTTCCCTGTCCCACCTTCAACGAACGTCCTTTAAAAGTCACCTGGACTCGTGCTGGGAGGCCTTTCCTGCACAGAGTCAAGAACCCCCACACCCCGGGGGCCCCAGGCAGGCCCGCTGGGGGCTGGTCCCCTTTCCGCTCGTGCTACTGCTTGCTAGCTGTGCCTCCTGGGCAGGGCGCTTTACCTCTCTGTGTCTCACCTTCCCTAAGACCTGGGGCCCTGGGAACGGGCTAGAGCAGAGGGGAATGGCAGTCATGAAGCTGGCGAATGCAGGGGCTTCTGCTTCTGACCACCGCCGGGTGCTAGCACCTGGCTGTACCCACTTGCCTGAAACGACCCCAAGCCGGACACAATACACAGAAGGACGGTTTCCTACGCTGGGCGGGAGTGGAGGAAGAGCAGTGATCCTGAGGGTCAGGAAACAAAGGGGGCCGAGTTTTACTGCCTTGAGAGAGTGCCCGGGCCACAGCCCGAGGTGGGGGAGGGGAGGGAGCAGGCAGGTCCCGATGGTCTGAGTTAAAGGGATGGAACTGAGAGGCCAGAGAGGCCCAAGTGGCTAAGTTTCCAGAACAGAGTACTGGGCAGGAGAGAGCCGCACAGAGGGAGCTCCGGGGAAACTTGGGGGCCCCTTTACATACTCAGCTGAGCGCTGACCAGCGCACGCAGGCGGTAAACCGTCTCAGCTGGGGAAGAACCTCACGAAGGGATTAGAGGGAGCAGCACCTGGGGCTCCGCGGGGCCGGGGTTAGTGCCGCTCTCCAGCCAGACCGGGCTAGGGGACCCTGTGACTCGGCGTCAAGGAGGTACACAGAGGGTCAGGAGCAAATTACTAAGCACGACGCAAAGCCAGACTTGAAAGAAGGTTGCTGTTTCTAAGTCGGCCTCGGGAGCGAATTACTAAGCACGATGCAAAGCCAGACTTGAAAGAAGGTTGCTGTTTCTAAGTAGTTTAATTTCACCCTAGAACACAGGACTGCAAAAAAATATCCAGTTCCCCACAAGGTCAAAGTCACAGGGTCTGGCATCCGATCAAAAATTTCCAGGCATGTGAGGAGGCAGGAAAATATGACCCGTAATAAGGAGAAAAATCAATCAATGGAAGCTGACCCAGAACTGACACGAATGTTAGGGTTAGCAGACAAGGACGTGAAAACAGTTGTTATAACTGCATTCCATACGTTGAAGAACTTTAATGGAGACGGGGCAGACGTCTAGGGATGAAAAGGACAGTGTGTGAGAAATGGCTCGCTGTGGGATTCGTGGCAGAGGATCGTGAACTTGGGCCCGGCGATAGAAACTATCCAAAATGAACCACAGAGAGAAAAGAGAATTTTAAAAATAGAGCCTCGGTGAGCTGTGGGGCAGCTTCAAGTGGCTTCTGTGCGCGTCTTTAGGAGAGCGGAGGACAGAGAAAAATCTCTGAAGAAATAATGCCCCCCAATTCCCAAGCCCACTGCTCCAACCACACTCGCAAGCTGTTTGTCGTGCTTTTCAAAGAAATAATGCCCCCCAATTCCCAAGCCACTGCTCCAACCACACTCGCAAGCTGTTTGTCGTGCCAGGTGCTGTCCTAAGTGCTTACACCTGTTAACTCATCGACGTGCTTCTCACCAAAGCTCTCTCGTTCTTGATTTGTCTCCATTTTAAAGTAAACGGGCCAGGAGCGTTCATCAAGGGCCCAAGGTCACACAGAGGACGAGTGGCCGAGCCACGACTAGAATCCAGGGACCTCACAGACCGTGCAGATCTTGGCTCTGCCCTTGAATGTTTTCCACTCCAGTCAACAGCGTCCGTGCATTATTTTTAGCGGCTGCATAGTATTCCACTGCGAGAGTTTACTTAACAAATTCCCTGTGGTTGAAATGTGGCTCCTAGGTTTTACCCTTATTAAGAATGTGCCCAGGGCATGCACAGAGCCGAGTCCGGGAGGCTCTGGCCTGATTCTATTCCTGTTTCTAAAAGTGGAGGAACTGGGTGAAAAGTAGACACATTTTAAGGGCTTTTGCTGCTATGGCCAAACTGTCCGAACAAAGTTTGTCCAGGCCCCAGAGGTCTCCCCACCGATTCCCTGTGCTGCCTTAGGCCACGGACTTGACCTCTCTGAGCCTCAGTGTCCTCCATCCCCCACCGCTCGGGGTGCAGTGAGGATTACAGGAGACCCAGGTGCCTCGGGAACGTCACTTACACTGTGCAGCACGGAGGAGGGAGCCCTGTTTAATGATATGAACGGCGTGGCCGGGGGTGGGCGCTTCCCGAGGAGCCGCGTGGGGCGGGGAGGAGCACAGAGGGTGCCTGGCAGCTCCCCCCGAGCCGCCCCATGAGTCTGAGAGAACCGTGGGCTGATTTGAGCGTCTCCAGCTGGAGCGTCCCCCTCCTGATCCGCCCGCTGACGCACGGTCTCGCCTAAGCGGTGGAAAAACAAACCCTTGCTTGTTTCTTTGTGTGGCGGCCCCTCCCCCTTCCCTACACTTGACAGGTATAACACGGCATCCCCACACCACACACACACATGCAGACACACACAGACACAGACACACTCACACACGCAGACACACAGGGTCTCCCCTCCTCGCCTCACTCCCCTGGGACCCATCATGACCACAGAGATTTCTTTTCACCAGGGCTTCTGAAAGGCACAGTGAATGCAAAGAGGGGACGCTAATGGGGGACCCATAGGTGCCTTGGGCACCCCACCGGCATCTGTCCTCTGAGCTGCAGGAGCTGGCCCCGGTCCACCCCCGTTCCCATCATGCCTCTTTGCAGTTCGTGGGATTGGACCCCAAACAAGAATTTCCCTAACTCAAACATCGTTTCCCACTGAGTCAATTTCACAAAGCAATGTCTTCCCTCCCCTCTCTCCTCCCGTGAGCACCGCTTTTAAAAATATGGTGTTAATGTGGTTTTACAAGCCCACGAGCTAATATAGAGACAAAAACCCTGTGAGAACCACGCTCCCCCGAGGAACTAAACTGCATCCTCCTTATTTGCAAAGACAAGGGAGTAAACGTGTGTGGAGCGCCTACTGTGTGCCAGGAGCAGGGCCTGCCTCTCTGCCCCTGATCGCTCACCTCCTCCACCGCGCAGAGGGGGCTATGATTATCTCCCAGATGAGGGATCGGAGGCCCAGAGAGGCCAAGGGACTTGTCCAAGTCACACAGCTAGTTGTGTGTGGGCCAAGCAAGTGGATCCAGGCCTCCCTGGCTCAGACATGGGGTAGCAGTCCCCTCCTCTTGGGGCTGCAGGGGGTCGAATGCATCCTGTGTGGAAAGAGCTAACCCAGGGAGCCACTGTCGGCCTCTCCCCACCCTCACCTCACTCATCCAGGTCCCTCTGCTGGACTCCGCTCCGCACACAGTAGGTCCTTCTTCCCTAAGGACTTCTACGCTTCATTCATCCTTGCTTTTGTTCATTCAGCTACTTGTTGAGCACCTATTACTTGCAGGCCCGATGCTAGAAGCCAGGGATACGCGGTGACCTGATGGCTGTGCTAGCCATCTGCCTGAACTCA
>NW_005370271.1:1182534-1189329 GCF_000412655.1 Myotis brandtii
ACCTCACGCATAAATAAATGCACGGTCCTCTCTGAGCCTGAGGCCTCTGTAAGATCGGGCTCATTCCAGGGGTCATCAGTTCTATAAGGCACGTTTGTTCACGTTTCAGTGAGGTTGAAGTCGGAATGCTTTTACTACTGACGGCATCTGAGGTTTGGTGCAACGCACCTCCCACGGTCACTGTGAGGGTTTGATGGGAGAATGTAAGGGAAGCACCTAGTGTGGCAACTGACACACAGTAGGAGCCCAGAAAGTGTGAGCTCCCCGCCCCCCCCCACTCTCTCTCCCTCTGAGCTTGTCAAAGATTTTGGAAGTTGACTTGAAAATTTCTAAAAAGGCTCCTCCCCTCTCCCCTTCATTCCAGGGCGCTTTATGGCCACAGCCATGCCCTGCGATAACCTGACTTTCCGACAACAAGCTCGGGTGAGCAGCTTGTCGGAGCCGCTGACCTGGCTGGCACAATCGTCTTTATGGGTGGGGCTCTGTCCTGTCACCTGTGGGCTGCGATCAAAGGCCTGTCCCCTCTGCCTGGCACCCTGCCCTGGTTAATTAGGCGAGCTTTGCTCAGCCTTTCACACATGTGCCTCCAGTTTATTCCCGGAGGAGTGAGAGAGGGTTGTGCTCAGGGCCAGGTTCCCAGACCCACTGTGGGGCTCCTGGGGGCCGGGAACGATCCCCACGGACAGGCTGTCTGACCTTGGGCCAGTCACCTGACTTCTTTGAGTCTGTTTCTTCATCTGAAACAGGAAAAATAGCAACAGCATTGCTAAGGGCTGTGGTGAGAAATCGGTCATTCGCTTAACAGATATTTAATGAGCACCTGCTATACATCACTGAAGACGCAGCCGGAACAAGGCAGGAGAGATTGCTGCTCTCGTGTTGCTGACCTTCCGGTGGGAAAGACAACAAATGAGTCACCTTACCAATATGTTTTTTTTTAAACTTTTATTATATGGAATAAAAGCATATAAAAACATTTATTATTATATAGAATAAAAGCATATAAAACAGACTTTAATAAAACATTTCATAAATCAAATTTACAACGCCATCAGAAGAGTCCCCGTCCTGAGCAAGCCTTATTGGACTTCCCACCATCTGAACACACAGCTCAGCAGGGGGGCTCTGGGCCACCAGGAATAGCGGAACCCGGTGGTGTCCCCTCCCCAGCCCCATAGTCACCGCCAGGAGGCCTCGGGCCATAGAACAAGTCTTGGCTCACACTGGCCGTCTCACTGCCTTCACTCTCTTCAGAGGAAGAGGAAAGCGGATGGTCGTCTTGGAGGACGCTGCAGGGCCCTGTGACGGAGTCCCTCTGCCTTCTCCACGGCTGGGAGAAAACGAGCCCAGAAAATGTGAGCTCCTCTCCCTCTGAGCTTGTCAAAGATTTTGGAAGTTGACTTGAAAATTTCTAAAAAGGCTCCTCCCCTCTCCCCTTCATTCCAGGGCGCTTTATGGCCACAGCCATGCCCTGCGATAACCTGACTTTCCGACAACAAGCTCGGGTGAGCAGCTTGTCGGAGCCGCTGACCTGGCTGGCACAATCGTCTTTATGGGTGGGGCTCTGTCCTGTCACCTGTGGGCTGATCAGCAACGGTGGTGACATCTGGGTCTTGTAGTTTCCGTCTCTTGCTTGTGGGGAGGGGCATCGGCTGGGTTCGAATTCTCGCCAAGCCTACGAATTTTGCCTGGTCCTCCTGGTTTTCCTGGGGGCTCTTTTTGTCTCTCCCCCTCTGAGCCGGTATCTCTTCTTCATCCTCTTCTTCATCGGGCCTTGATCGCTGTCCAATCTCCCCAGCAGAAATGTTAGAATTAAATGGCTTCTGTGGATCCTGGGGAGCCAATGGTTTCTGGTTCCCGTTCATCTTATTGGATCCTCGGGGCTGGAGGCACTCAGCCTCAAACGCTTGCCTAGCGGGACAGTTGGGGTTGCCTTGCTTCTGTCCCTCCTCCTGACAGTCCTTGCATTTCAATGTTCGGGGCACAGTCCTCATACCGCTCTGTGCTCCCCTGGTTGTCAGCTGGTCCTCAGGATTATCTGTGCTGGGCGTTATGGACCTCGGAACCTGCCTGAGAAGGGCCAGAAGGAGAGCTTGCTGTGTGGTAGGAATATATGTGGGTGGTGACCATTAAATTAGCATAGTTTCCCAGAAGGAACCCAATATGTTTGCAGAAATTCTTTTTTTCACCCTCATTTATAATTTGAATCAAAGCATTGCTAATTTGTTTTGTTATTTTTTAACTTTCATATATGCACCAAATTTTAATCATGTAAGTCAATTCATTTGGGGGGAAAGAAACACCATCCAGAACTCCCCCTCCAGAATAGAACAATGATGTTCACTCCTCCAAACAGCCAAATTCAAAGTCTACTAAAACAAAAACAGCCCACACAGAAAAAAAAGTAACAAAACCACATCCTAGGGTAGCCGTGGGCAAACTACAGCCCGCGGGCCGGATCCGTTAATCATGTAAGTCAATTCATTTGGGGGGAAAGAAACACCATCCAGAACTCCCCCTCCAGAATAGAACAATGATGTTCACTCCTCCAAACAGCCAAATTCAAAGTCTACTAAAACAAAAACAGCCCACACAGAAAAAAAAGTAACAAAACCACATCCTAGGGTAGCCGTGGGCAAACTACAGCCCGCGGGCCGGATCCGGCCCGTTTGAAATGAATAAAACTACTAAAAAAAAAAAAAGACCATACCCTTTTATGTAATGATGTTTACTTTGAATTTATATTAGTTCACACAAACACTCCATCCATGCTTTTGTTCCGGCCCTCCGGTCTAGGGGTGGTGGGCTTGATCCCCAGTGGGGGCCGTGCAGGAGGCAGCCGATCACTGGTTCTCTCATCTATAATAATAAAAGCGTAATATGCTAATTAGACCAGACGGCCAAACAGCGGAATGACCGTCCGGATGACCTTCTGGACGACCTTCTGGACAAAGCCGGGGCTGCGAAGGCTGAGCCCCTTGCACGAATTTCTTGTTGTTGTTTTTTAATAATAAAAATTGTTTTATTTTAAAAAGTAAAAATTTATACATCCCTTATAAAAGAAGTGGTAACATTTTAACCAATATAAAACATCACAGAATTCAAATCACAGTTTTGACCTTCAAGATTCAAATGTTGTATCCCATTAAGTAAAATGTGGTCAGTTTTAAGACAAAAATTCCTCCTCTGGATATCCTGTTCTCCATCAAGTCTTTCTTTATCACCATCATCTCACACAGTAGGACAGCTGGCCGCGGCGGCGATTCCACAGTGGTTGTTCCGGTCTTTGGCCATCTTTATGTAGCCATTCTTGCCCCAAGTTTCACCCCAGCTGTTCTTGACAATCCAATATTTGTTACTTGAATCTTCTCCTTCAAAGCCATAGCCAACCACCAGAACGCCATGATCTAGTAGATCCACGCTGCTGCAGCGCCGCTCATAATAAATGCCATCTTCATAGGACTGGAAGCTAAGACGGCTTGCATCTATAGCCACCGAGATGGGCCCCACGGTTGCCACTGCCTTCACGAGGGCACTCTCCTGCCCAGGGATGTCCACGAAGCCAGTGTCATTGGCAACGGAGTCCTCAGGCCTGTATTTGCAGGGTCCACCCTTTGCTTGATATGGATAGGACTCCTCTGAGTCCAGGCCCCCGTTGGACTTCACATCCTGGAAGGCATTCTCCATTAGGCCACCACTGCAGCCCTCATTGCCTTGAGCCTGAGAGCAGTCCACAAGGTTCTGCTCACTCAGTGAGATAAGTTTGCCAGTTTTCCGGAACATCTGTCCCTCAAGGGCACCAGTTGCACTAAATGCCCAACAAGAACCACAGTGACCCTGGTCCTTCACGGGAGTGACACAGCCTTCTTTTCGCCAATCCGTCGTTGGGGGGATTTCAGCGAGGTAAGGTTCCCGGAACACTCCTTTTCTTTCACTTCTGGTTTTGATGGCCATCCATCACCTGCGTGAATTCACAATGAGCTGCCTGCCTCGCTCTGGTGGCACGTAGAGCATGGGAAGGTGGGGAGGGCTGTTTGCAGCACACGTGATTAGGGGACACTGATCTTCAAGGTTTAGCTTTCTTCCAAACGGTGTGAATTGCCCACAATGCCAAGGAGGAAGGGGCACGGACGCTCTCCTTTGAGAATCCCACCGGACAATCCAGGTGCCCAAGCTGTTCTCCATCGAGTAACCGAGCTGCTGTCCAATGGACTCGGGTCCCCCGTGTAAGGGATGCCCCACCTGCCTCAGTCCCGTCATGGCGAGGCCGGGAGCCAGTCTGAGGCACCCCCACGGGGATCTTCCCCGGAGATGTGGAGGTCGGGGCAGCTGTCAATCCCCTCAGCACATCATCCAACTCTGCCTTCCTCGGCGCACCTCTTCGGTGCTGGGATGCAGTCCTCCACCGGGCCCTGACCGCAGGCTCCTGTGCGGTTGTCTAAGACGTCGCCACACGCCTTTCCCATGCCTGTATTACATCCATCCGTCACCATTTGGTGACTCTCTACCCTAGTGACCAGCTTAGGTTTCAAGGTGACTATTTCACATCAAATGCCCCCGTCCCCGCCTCCCGGAATCGGCACGCTTTGCCAGCGTACTCGCCTTTGCCACTGCCCAGGACGGCCTGGGTACACGCCCGTTAACATCCCCCTAAGGATGAGAATATTCCCAAATGGCTTCGAGCGGGAATGTTAATGTTCTGATTGGGTGCATCTTCACCAGACACCACTGCGCCTACGTCGGACTCAGCCAGGCGGCCGTCAGCAGTGGGCCGGTACCGGTCAAGGGTCGCTCCTCGAACTATGGGTGGGATCGCTTCACCCGCCCAGCACTGTCCTGACTCAATTCTTTCACTCTTTCTTCTACTTTGTTCAAAAGACTGTCAACTTTGTTGCCTTCCGCATTGCTGTCGGAACTCTGAAGGTCCATGTGGGTAAATTCTCAACGTGGCAAAGCTGCTGATTTTGTGTATGGAGGTCGCTGAATAGCGTGGTCCCGTGAGGCGCACACCAGCTCGGCTGTCCCCTGCCCCTGGACCATGGGCTGGAGGCCGTTTAGAATGGTCTCATTGTCAGCACTGTGCCCTGCTGCCGCCACAGGGCGGCGAGGCCCTGGGCCATGCCTGGGGGAGGAGGGGCAGGAAGGGTAAGTACAGCTAGTCTGGTGGCCAGGATTGCAGGAGCCTCCCTAGGAGATGACACGGGAGCTGATACCCGAGTGAGGAGATAGAGCCACTTCGGGGACCTGGGGAAAGAACATCCCATGGTGCACAGTAGGTGCAAAGGCCCTGGGGCTAGAGGAGGCTCAGTGTGCTTCAGGAGCAGAAGGCTGGTGTGGCCAGGACCGTGGCAAGCACGGGCCAGCCTGGTGGGAGATGGTGGTAAGGTCACAGAAGCCGGGTCAGGGAGGGTCTAATGAGCAGGTCAGGAAGTGGGCTTTATCCACTGGAGGGGACAGCGCGGGAGGGGTTCAGCCAGAGCATGCCACAGAGGGAGGACTGTGAGTGGAGTGGATCCGGGAAGCCCGGCGCAGTAGCTGGTAGACCTTACGATGACTACTGTCCCTTCCCTGGGGGGCCAGGGGAACCCAGATCCCTCACACAGTCCACCAGGATTGCACCCGGGGACCCCCACACACCACTGAGCCCGCCGATCTGTTCCCGTTATCCTGACACTCCAAACAGCGACTCACGGAATCGGACGGTCAATGGCGGGTGCACTGGGTGAAGATGGTGCAGACTGCACGTGACAATCAACTCCCAGGGAGCGTAGCTTTTGAGCACAGGGGATGCCAGGAGGCAGCTGCTTCATGTAAGGTGTGAACCGATGTTTGCCCGAGCTTTTGCTCCCAGGGTGGGGGAAACAGGTACACGCAGCTCAGTTGCTAAAAATAGGGGGATCCTCAGTCTGTTTTCGTGTGACGGGTCCTGAAGTATTGCCCCCGCCGTTCGCACCCCCACCTTGGGCTGAGGGTCGGAGCAGACTCGCAGAGACCTGGCCGGAGGGGAGCTGCGCCGGGAAAGGACTGTGGCCCCGGGGTGGATGCACACCCGGGGTCTCTGGTGTCCAGATCCGGGCTTGGTTCTGGCTCTGGCTCCCCCGTGCGAGCTCGTGCTGGGACGCCGGGTCCAAGTGGCTGCTTCTGCCCCTCGGAGACAGGCAGTCCCGCCCACAGCGAGAGCTGTTGGGAGGCTGGAGGTAGGCACCCTCTGGGCTGGGACCTGCATTTGAGCGGAGCCCTTCAATCCAGCTCCCCTCGGGTGGGTTTCCGTGTGGCCAGGGGCCCTCTGAGCCTGCCCTTGACCAAAGGCCAGAACCGAGCCAGACTGCCAGCAGAACCCACAACGGGCCCATTTCACAGATGGGCGCATCAGCCCGGGAGGTGGAGTTATAGGAAGCCCCGCGGAGTCTGGCCCTTCAGGGGAGAAGGCCACCTTCCCTGTGCCTTCTGCCAGCCAGCACCCTCCATGCCACCTGTCTGCTTGGGCATCCCTTTCATTGCCAGCTGCTCCATTCATTCATTCATTCATTCACTCACTCATGAATGTTTAGCAACTGCTCTTGGTCCATTTCACAGCTAGGTTCGAGTCCTCAAGTGCACGCCTGAGGCCAGAGAGTGGCCAGAGTTGGCAAGCCTGGGGGTCAGAGAGGGCTTTGCCCCTTAGCTGTCCGAGTCCAGCAGGCTGGGCAGGAGCCCCTCTCGCTGAGAGAATAGCTTTGAGTGGCTGGGGTGGGCCAGTCTCTGTCCCCAGGCAGAGTGGTAGGTGGTAGCCTTCCACCTCCTTCCCCTCTTCCT
>NW_005370271.1:1189375-1198499 GCF_000412655.1 Myotis brandtii
ACCTGGTGAGGACAGGGCCAGTGTTGCTGGGAGACCCTGGCAATAGTGGGGGCTGGGAGCTGGTGGCAGATGGGTGGACACCCGACCTTTTCGAAGCAGCTGCCAGGTATGGGGCCTGCTTGGTAGTCTTTTCAAGAGCTGTGGAGTCCTCACCATTTGGCTCAGTGGATAGAAGGTCGGCCTGCAGAACAAAGGGTCCTGGGTTCGATTCTGGTCAAGGGCATATACCTTGGTTGCAGGCTCCTCCTCGGCCTGAGCCCTGGTTGGGGCATGTGCAGAGGCAACCAATCGATGTGTTTCTCTCACATCAATGTTTCTGTCTTTCCCTCTCTCTTCTCTCCCTAAAAATCAATGGAAAATATCCTCGGTTGAGGATTAACAAAAAATAAAGTATATTTTTAAAAGAAGAGCTGTGGCCACACACAATGAGGGGCCAGGGAGTCCCCTTTCCTTGCTACCTCTTTACACCTGATCCTCAGAGGCTCTCAGCCCTGGCCTTTCCTCCCTGCCACCTCCAGCCTCTTTCTGCTCCCCTCCTGCAGACCCAGAGCCTGCTCAGGGCTCCCTGCAGGTGACACCCATCTCCCTCCTCCCCCGTCTCCCCAGCACAGTGGCCTTCCCAGCCTTCCGGCCTTCCTTCGCCTGGGCTCCTCCACCCCAGGGCCCTCCTTGCCTCTGTCCATCTGGCCATCTACTCCTAACACCTGGGAAGACAGTGCTCTTCAAATTTGGGGCTCACATAGCCCCTAAAATAATTTTGGAAACTACAGATGGTGCACTGCTTTAAGCCGGTCCATCCTTGCTGCTTGACACAGTCGCTGCAGGGAAGAAACATATGCACAGCATATGTTTCAAGGGACCTGGCATACTGTTCTTAATATGTTTGCTCCCCTTCTTAGCCCTATGCGTTCTAACTAGGGCCACATCCCTGAGAAAGGTTGTTTCCCCAGGTGGGGATGTTTCTCTGGAGTTAGGGATTAACAGGACTAAGGAAGGGAACAAATCAGTAAAACCCCTTAACTAAGTGCCAGGCAGGTAGTTAATCACCTTAACTACAAACAATCACGCTTAAGCTACATAATCTTTATTTAGGATAATCTCCTTCAGTTACTTCCTTGTAGCTTAACAGAACAGTAGAGTAGTGACCTTGGAATGGAGATAACAAACTAGCCCTAACCTTTGGAATAGAATGGATAGGATTAAAATCAACAGAACTAGATGGGGATGGGATTTTTGGCAAAGGTCAGATAAGAAGCTATGGACATGAAACAAGGAACTGTAGAAGGTCAAGAGAGGACCCAAAACATACCATGATGTGACTATAGAGGCATGCTTATAGGATCAAATGGTATACATACAGATGTAACAGGAGAATAAAGAGAGAACCTGGCTATGCTGATCATCTGAACGCTGTCTCTGTGTCCTTCATTCTTCGCCGACTCCGTCCACACCTTTGGGAACCCCTGGACCGCTGGGGCTGGACCCCGGCAACTGGCGCCCGAACAGGGACCTGAACCCTGGACCCTGGACCGCTGGGGCTGGACCCCAGCAGTGCACGTTTTTAGTTGGCATCTAAATGTGATCATAAATGTAAGCAGTTGCAAAGGATGCGATTTCCACCATCCCTACACCGACCAAGTGCTTTAAACCAAACCTCCTCACCACCTCGGAGCTATTGAGTCAGCTCATTCCCTTTCTCAAAAACTCCACCAGGTGGGCTGAATGGCGAGGCCAGCACTGTCCGCCCAACCACTAAGCCAGGTTGGTGCGACTTTTCTGTCAAGAAACGATACGGGTTTATTTTCCACGTGTGAACCTCTCTGCACCGCCCTCTGTCTGAATTCTGCCTCTAATTCTGGGACGGGAGACGCATCCGACGCCTGGATGACATAGGCCTCGGTGCCCAGTGCTCGCTGACACCATCCGCTTGTCCTGCCCCAGGTGCTCCCTCGGGGGCTGGCCTCTCAGATTGCCTTCCCTCTGGCACCTCGGATGCTCTTTCTTCTTTTCAGTGTTTGATTGTGAAATGGACACACACAGAGAAGCCCACTGTATGCAGCTAAAGCTCACAGCAAAACGAAAATGTGCAGCTTGATTATTTATCAAAAAGCAAGCATCCAGGTCAAGAAATAGAACATGTCTAGCTCCCCAGACCCCCTCTGGGCTCCTCCCCACCGGTACCCCTCCATCCTGTTCCAGGGTGACCACCACCCTGCACTGGATGCTGGTCACTTCTTGCTTTGCTGCATGATCTTACCACCGAACCCTGCCCGGCTTTGAACGTCGTACAAATGGAGTCCCATAGCTCGTGCCCCTGGTGCCTGGCTCCCTTCACAGAACATGGTGTTGGGAGTCACCCGGGTGGGCGTGTGCAGCTCTGCGTCCTTCCTTCTCATTACCGAGTGGTATTCGTTCGTATAGGTACATTCCAATTTATCTATCCATATATCAATCCATTCTACTGGTGATGGACATTTGGGTTGCTCTCAGCTTGGGGCCGTTTCAGATCAACCTGCTATGAATATTCACAGGCAGGTCTCTAGGTTCATCTATGTATGCATTTCTTTGGGTCTATATCTAGGAGGCTTTGCTGGACCATGGGGGGCAGATGTATGATTCACTATAAAAGATACTGCCAGGGTGCTGTCCAGTGTGGGTGTGCCCCTCTGTGCTCCCAGCAGCACCGTGGGAGAGTCCCCGCTGCCCCACATCCTTGCCAATTCTTGGCATTGTAGAATTTTAAAAGTTTAGCCAATCTGGCTGGGGAGCTGTGGTTATCGCGTTGTGACTTTAAATTTTCCTTATTTCCCTTGATGAGACTTAGTACCATTTTTATATGTTTACTGGCCATTGGAATATTCTTGTTTTGAAATGCCTGCTTTTTTGCCCATTTTTATCTTGAGTTGTTAGTCTTTTTTTCTATCGATCTGTAGTTGTGGAAACAAGTAAGTTCTTTGTTGGTTATATGTTTCTGATATATCTTTTTTCACTCTGTAAATTGTCTTTTAATTTTCTTATCAATATCTTTGACAAAAAGAATGTTGAATATTAATGAAGTCAATTTTATCAATCCTTTTTATGGTCAGCTCTTTCTGTGTCTTGTTAAAGAGTCTTTTGACCACTCCAAGGTCATGAAGATATTCTCTTATGTTACTTCCTAGAATTTTTACTATTTTAACATTTAGATCTACAATTCCCCTGAAACTGGTGTTGCAAATGTTGTTAGGTAGGGATTCCTTCCTTCCTTCCTTCCTTCCTTCCTTCCTTCCTTCCTTCCTTCCTTCCTTCCTTTTTTTCTTTTTCTATATAGCTATCCACTTGGTCAGCACTAGTCATTGAAATGATTGTCCCCCCTTCCCACCCCCGTCCCCCACCCCGGCTTGGTAGTGTCACATTCGTCCTAAAACATGTATCCATCTGTGTCCTGCATCTCTCTTCTACCCCATTGGTCTATGTGTCCATCCTTGTAGCAATGCCACAATCTTGCTTACTGAGCTTTACAATAAGTATTTATATCCAGTAGAGGAAATACTTCCACACCCGTTAGGGTTTTGATTCGGGTTGTATGCATTGAATCTGTAAATCAGTTTGCACAGAAATTATTTCTTGAAAATATTGCATCTTCCAATCCATGAACATGGTATATCCTTCCATTTAGGTTTTAGATTCCTCTCAATCACATCTTATCATTTCCTGAGTCGTTTTTAGGTAAAGCCATTTTTTAAGGGAGTGATAGTACAGGCAACATTTTGGAGGTGGCAAAATCATGGTGACAGCAATGTTCCCAGAATGTTCCTTTGGACCCTCAGCCAGCCAGCATGGTACCAAGGGGACTTCCAGCTGTGCCTGTGCCTAGGCCAATGATGGCGAACCTATGACACGCAAGTCAGAGGTGACAGGCGAACTCATTTTTTTTGGTTGATTTTTCTTTGTTAAATGGCATTTAAATATATAAAGTAAATATCAAAAATATAAATCTTTGTTTTAGTATGGTTGCAAATATCAAAAAATTTCTATATGTGACACGGCACCAGAGTTAAGTTAAGGTTTTTCAAAATGCTGACACGCTGAGCTCAAAAGGTTCGCCATCACTGGCCTAGGCCCTCCCTCCATACCCCCTTCCCCTGCACACTCAGGAGCTGGTCAGAGCTGGGACCTCATAAATATTGACGAAGTGAATACTCCCACCCCACAGCATTCAACTCGTTGCTAGAAAATTGGCAACCCCATCCATGCCCACATGCTAAGGACAGATCATACGGCCTGTCAGCTTCCTGATAAAGCTATTTTTTTTTTTTAAAAAAAAAGTAGCTTATTGAGCTCTTTCCCATTAGAAACGTTTCATACCTGCTCATTATAGAGCCTTTAGAAACTGCCAACAGATAGAAAAAGGGGGAAACACACCCATATTTCTCTTATTCAGAGATCATCATTGGCCACAGCCCATGCATTTTCTTTCGTCTTGTTTTCTATACACATTTTGTATTTGCTTGTTTTGTTTTTATAGGCCTGACCTCGTTCTGAGTTTAGAGTTCTCTGTCCAGCCTTTCTCACTTAGCATGAAAACAAAAGCCTTCTCTCCTGTTACCCTGAAGTCTTTGGAAGCAGCAGCCCAAGAGCTCGGTGAGGCTCTGTTGAGTGACACCTGTTTACGGAGCATTTCCCTGTGGTAGGAGTGAGTGTGACTTTACGATGCTGTCCTGGTATGTAACCAACAACTCTGGGCATTTATTCGCTTAGTCCCTGCTTAGCTGGGATTACGTCCTCAGGAGAGGTTCTTAGAAGTGGATTCCAGACTCAAAGAATGTGCACAGAAGCTTATAAGGCCTTTAAAAGCAGGAGTTAGAACCTGCAGCCATGGCTCTTCGTGGGGCCTGTGTTTCTTGAGAACCATCGCCAGACACTTGTATAAACACTTCAGGACTATCGGCTCATTCAGTCCTCACAGCCCTCTCAGCCCGAGGTCACAGGCAGCCAGTGCCCAAGCTGGGATTCGAACCCAAGCACCCTGCCTCCAGGCCTCTCGATCGTAACCACCCCAGGCGGATGGAGGATGCTGGTGGCTCTCTGAGACACTGCGCCTCTTCTCATGGACTCCTTCCTCTGGGCCTAAGCGGCCGTTGCTCCCTGCAGGGGAGGGGTTAGAGAGATGGGGGACCCAGCTGTGGGGCCCCCAGGACAGGCCGGAGTCCACGGCATCCAGCTGTGTGACCATGGGCCAATCCTCCGCCTCTCTGAGCTTGAGTTTCTCCATCAGTGACATGGATAAAGAGGGCCCCACGAAGATGAAAAGAGGCCATGGAAGGGAAATGTCTCTGAACCAGAAGGCACTCCCAGGTGTTGAGTTTCCATGGATGGTCCATCTGCAGGAGCTCTTGGGCCTGAGTCTCTCCGACTGGCTGGGGTATGATGGGGACTGCTTGCTGGTGACTCAACTAGAGAGGCTGCTCAGCCCGTTGTCCCCTGGGCCTGGCAGAGTGAACGCCCCAGCCACGGTCCTGGGATGGCGTTTAAAGAGCCCTGCTGAGATTTCACCCAGTTAAGGGATCAGTGATGGAGAGCAAGGGGGGGCCAGGGATGGTTGCGGGGAGGAGGGAGAAAGGAGAGGACACTTACCTTTACACCTGGGATTAGGGCATAAATGGCCTCCTCTTGTGAACTTGGCAGTTCCTGCCTCTTCTCTGTGCTTCGGTTTCTTCGCCTGCAAAATGGGAACTGTGTTAATCACCATGCTGCTAGGCCGTGACCGCCTGGTGCCCGCTACGTGCTCGGCACTTTGTCACCAGGAACTGAAAACTATTGCTTTTGCGGGTGAAGACCCGCTGGGTTTGGAAATCGAGGGTTTGCTGAAAAGAAGAGCCCTCCTGTAGCAATTTTAAGACTGAGCTTTGTGGTTTGCCTGCAGCCTGGATTCTTGGTTCTCGAGTTACAGGGAGGAGACGAACAAACGCCTTTGGGTTCCCTGGTGCAGCATTTTCAACCGGTGTGTCCCGGCAGGCACCCTGTGCGCCCCGGCAGGCACCCTGTGCGCCGCAAGAACTTTTAAAACATGCAATACCTGACTATTTAGTCGGGGGCACTGACCTTTTCCCTTGGATTATCACATAAAAGAATGATAATACCCAACACAATAACAGCTGTCCTGTATGAATGAATCAAATTGTACCTATTTTTTTGTCAGATTGGCAAAAAAGATAATATATATAAATGTAATATATTTTTATTGATTTCAGAGAGGAAGGGAGAGGGAAAGAAATAGAAACATCATTGAGAGAGAATTATAGATTGGCTGCCTCCTGCACGCCCCCTACTGGGAATTGAGCCTGGGCATGTGCCCTGACCGGGAATTGACCGTGACCTCCTGGTTCATAGGTCAACACTCAACCACGGAGCCACGCCAGCTGGGCAGATAATATATTTTTTTGGTGCACTGCAAATTTTAGTAACTAATGTGTGTGTGCCACGAGATGACAAAGGTTGAAAATCCCTGCCCTGAGGAAGGGTCTTTTCACCAGGTGTCAGCGGGGCTCATACCCCTCAGCTCAGCGTGCACCCTTTTTCCAAGGTGCACCTGACCGCCTGGTATGGCAGGGGCAGGGCCTGCCAGGGCATGCCCCGGGAGAGCAGTGCCAGGGAGCCCTGCCAGGGCCCTTCCCTCTACCCACTGCCATGGGAGACTGTGCCAACACTACACAATCAAGAGTCAGCCCCACCCAGGGGCCCCTGCAATCCAAGCACGAGTCCTGGTGCCAAGGAAGGGTGGCACAGTCTGTGCGCTTCTGGATGTGGTTAAGGGTGGGGGGTGGAAGTCAAAGCTGGGAGGGGTTCTCGCTGAAGGCTGCTGCCCGAGCCCAGTGTGCCCCTGCTGCCATTTGCACCCCTCCTGTGACAGGGATCCCCACTCCCAACGCCACCTGCACCTTGTTCTAGAGACTATGTTTCTGTGTAAGTGTTCCTGTTTGGTTGCTGTGTCTCTCCCAGCACATGTCACTATTGACCATACCAGAGTCCCAGGCGACTCTCAACGGAAACTCATTCCTTTAAACTCTTTCCTCCCCCTTTCTTCTCCTCACCCCACCTTCCTCCCTCCTTTCCTTGCTTCTCCCAGTTCAGAGCAACTCATCTCTGTGTCAGTTTATTCAAATGTGTATTGAATCCCTGTGTATGTCAGTCTTGTGCTGGGCACTGGGATTCGTAAATGAAAACAGCCAGGCCCTAGCTGGTTTGGCTCCATGGATAAAGCATTAGCCTTCGGACTAAAGGGTCCCGGGTTCAATTCCGGTCAAGGGCACATGCCGGGTTGCAGGCTCAATCCCCAGTGGGGGATGTGCAGGAGGCAGCTGATCAATGATTCAGTCTCATCATTGATGTTTCTATCTCTCTCCCTCTCCTTTCCTCTTTAAAATCAATAAAAATATAAATTAAAAAGAAAGAAAGAAAAAAATGGCGTGGTCCTGCCCTCAGGAAGTTTCCCATGTGCCAGTGGAGAGCACAGAGGGGCGACGGCTACAAAACCTGCCCTGAGGGTGCACTGGGACCTCAGGGGGAAAGCAACTTGTGTATATGCCCAAGTATCAGACATATGATGAGTCAGGACTTGGTGGGGAATACCGAGGGCTTCCTGGAGGTGGAGGCTTTGAGCAGATCTTAAAGAAGGAGAACCTTCTGGGCTGGCTCAGGCACTCCTGGCAAAGGACACCGGACAAACTGAGCTGAAGGTGGTGGGGGGAGGGGCAGTCTCTCCCGGGTACCCCCCTTCTTCACACAGCTCCAGGCCGGCCGTTCCCCTTACCAGCGGGGGAGTCTTGGGCACCTCTATTCCACTCATGAGCCTTATTGCCTATCTGGGAAGCGGGGGTAATGGCATTTCATAAGGTCGTAAGGGCTACGAGATCATGGAAAGTAGAGCCAAGGGGGAAGGGGGGCTGGTTTGGAATTGGGTCGCCTGTGTTCCCATCTGTAAAATGGAGCCCAGTGAGGGCAGGAGCTAGCAGGCCTCCCTCCCTCCCTCCCCACCCAGTGTGGTGTGCTTTCCTGCACAGACAGGAGAGGTGCTCACAAATACCTGTGGGGTGAACGAATGAAGGAGGAATGTGTTACTCCCTCTGCCGACCGCTCCCTAGCTCTTCCCAGGCCGATTCCTATTGTCCATCAGATGGAGCTGACACGCCCCCAGCTTCTCCCCGAGTCCCCCGAGGTCACCCCATCACTCTTGTTTTGTTTTTTCTTTCTGGCTATGATCATTACATTGTGATGTTAATGGCTTATTTCTGTCTTCACCACTAAGCATGCTTTGTTTGGATCTGCAGTGCCCAGCACAGAGCCTGGAACATATGCTCAATTTTTTTAAAAAATTGATTTCAGAGGGGAAAGAGAGAGAGATAGATCGAAACATCAATGACAAGAGAGAATCATTGATCGGCTGCCTCCTACTGGAGATTGAGCCCACAACCCAAGCATGTGCCCTTGATCAGAATCAAACCTGGGACCCTTCAGTCCACAGGCCAAAGCTCTATCCACTGAGCCAAACCGGCCAGCGCTTAATAAATATTTTAATGAGAGCAGGGCAGGTGTAGGTCAATGGTTGAGCATCCACCTATGAACCAGGAGGTCATGGTTGCGGGGTCGATCCATGGTGTGCAGGAGGCAGCCTATCAGTGATTCTCTCATCATTGATGTTTCTATCTCTCTCCTTCTCCCTTCCTCTCTGAAATCAATAAAAAATATAGTTTTAAAAAACATATTTGAATGAGTGAGTGGATTCATGAATGTGGGGTCCCTCATCCCAACCTTTGGACTCTGCCGAAGTCTCTTCTAATTGTAGGTACGTGATCCCACTGCCCAGACACCGGCTGGACTGTCCCCCTCAAGCCCTTTCGGACATTGTCCGCGGTGACCTTCTGCCTGTGTGTGCGTCCTTTCCCCGCCCGAACCCCGCATATGTATTCCTTGGTGGCTAAGACGTGGCCCCCTGTGGCCCGGCGCCTGAAAGGGTCTGGCACACAGAAGGGCTTCTCAAACTATTGGACTGAATGAGTGCAAGGTCAGCAGGCTGACAAGCCCGGCACCCAGAGGGCACCCAGCTGCCCGGCGCGCCCTCCTGCCCCGGGCGCGCGGGAACAGC
>NW_005370271.1:1198832-1202253 GCF_000412655.1 Myotis brandtii
CCTGCCCGGGAGGCGGGCGCTGGGGTGCTCCTCTCCCTGGGGGACCAGCTGGGGGACTTCCGGGGAGCCATCCCCGCCTTGGAATCCTCGGCGTCCAGCGGGCTGGAGTCTAGTGCTTCCTGGACCCCATATCCGTGTGCGCCTGGCGGGTGGCTTTGCGCTCCGGGAAGGCGGGTACCGCGTCCTGGTTACCTTGGGGACCCCCATCCTTGTTCTCCCGGCTTTGGCCAGATGAGCGAGGGGGCCGCTGGGGCGATGCTGTGCGCCCCCTCGCCTTTGTTCCAGCCTGGGGGCGCTGATGAGGGAGCTTGGGGCGCCCAGGGGGTGGGGGGTGGGGACTGGAGCCGGGCTCCCCAGGGCTTCCGACGGCCAGAGCCAACCGTTGTGTGGAGACTGCAGCTACTGAGAGTGGGGGCTGCTCTCAGGAGCACCCCAGCTTACTGCTGCCCAGCGCCTCCGCGGCACAAGCTGCCTCGGTTTGGCCAGGTTCCCACGCGCACCCCCGGCTGCGCCCCCCTCTGGTGTCCGCTCAACTAGGGACTCTAGTCCCTCGGAGTCGCCACTGCAGAGCGCATTCCCCTGTAGTTAAAACCAGCACAGAACCGCGGGGGGCAGAGTAAGGGGATTCCGAGGGTGGGAGTGGGGGCAGTGGAGGTCTCACTGCTAGATACCCGGTCACCATGGAACAGATCAGCGCGCTCGCGCGCGGAGGCTCTGTGCCCGGCACTTTGCATGTCCTCGCCTTTGCACAGAGGGTATGCAAAGAAGCTTCCCTGGAAGGGTGTGGGTTTCAGTTTCACAAGTGAAATTGAGGCTCAGAGGAGGGGAAGTGACTCGCCCGAGGTCACACCACCAGCAAGGGGAGAGTCTGGGTGGGGACCCCAGTCTGTCGGCCAGCCCTTCTCCCATCCCCCATGTCTTTCGAATGAGTCTTTATTTTGGTTGACGGCTGGGCATTTGTAGCATCCTTTATGCAGAAGGTGAGGGGTGTGTGTGTGTGTGTGTGTGTGTGTGTGTGTGTTGACAGTACAAAAGCACACACACACACACACACAGAAAGTACAAAAGCACAGCTCGGTGGGGAGGCAGTCAGCTGTGGGTAAATGTAGTGTGAGGCTTAGGAGGAGAGGGACACATTGCCCATCTCTGCTCTAACACTCCCAGAGAGCCCTCCCTTCTAGGTGTTACCAAGCAATCATTGTTCCTTCCCCTGGAGGGGACTGCAGTGGCCGGAGCTGAGCCGGGGATTCCCAAGGCCAGCTGATGGAGGAGGAGCCAACTCCTTTTCTACGCCTTTGGGCAGCTTTAGGGCCACTGCACTCAAACCTCCAAATCCTCAGAGAGGCGAGGTCACCCGTGCGTCAGTGGCAGATTTAGGACTTGAACCCAGGTCCGCTGACTGACAGGGCTGTTGCCCCCTGGGGGGAATCCACCCACCCAATCAGAGGTGTCCGGGGTGATGGCAAATACGGCAGCACCTCCCAGCCAGGCCCTTTTCAGGATTTCTTAACTAAGAAACGTTCATGCTGTTCTAGTGAAAAAGCCATTCTGCCACCTGTGGGTCAGGTTGGGGTGAGCGAAGGCACAGAGGCTGCGAGGTGAGCTAAATATAGCTGGAGGTTTCTGTGGTCTCAGTCCACTGGGCCTGGCTCTGGCCTGGGCCACGCTGGGCTGGGCCGGGCTGGGAGCGGGGGGTTAGGCGGCTCACCCGCTGCAGTACCTAAGTGTCTCCTGAGCCACAGCGACCTGCCTGCGGTTCGTTTCTCACATACACTGTGCCGTTTCAGTCTGTGATGCTCCCCACCCCTGGACTATCCTTTCTCGCCGAGTCCGACTTTCAAAACCCAGCCTAGCCCTAGCTGGTTTGGCTCAGTGGATAGAGCATCGGCCTGTGGACTGAAGGGTCCCGGGTTCGATTCCGGTCAAGGACACGTGCCCAGGTTGCAGGCTCAGTCCCCAGTGGAGGGCGTGCAAGAGGCAGCCAGTCAATGATTCTCTCTCTTCATTGATGTTTCTATCTCTCTCTCCCTCTCCTTTCCTCTCTGAAATCAATAAAAGATAAAAAATACAAAATAAATCCAGCTTAGTTGCCACCTCCTCCAGGGAGCCTTTCCTGACCACCCACACCCGATCCCATCCTGCGGTCTGCTATCTAGATCCCTTCTTAGGTCTCTGCTGGTACGTCTGCCCGCGCCGCGTGGCCGTCACCCACCTCCACGACTCGCCTTGGGGTGTGTGAGGTCAGAGACCAGGTCTGGATCATCTTGTATCTCTGGTTGTCCAGCTCAGAACCTGGTGCCTGGCAGGGGCTCAGAACCGGCAGTGGAGCTGTGTCGCCTGCATCTGAAAGAACACTTGGCTCAGTCCTGCCCTGTAGAAATCCTTGTTTCATTCTCAGGGAAAGGACATGCGTGGGGTTTCTTCCTCGGGTCTTGAAATAGAGAGCTGGCATTTGCCGAGCACCTGGATTCTGTGCCAGGCTTCCTGCATATGTGGCTTCATTTACATGCCAGGCACGCGTCTCCGTAAGGCTCCTGCACTTGCTGAACCCTCTGCCTGGAACCTTCTTCCACCAGCCCCCCCATGACGCTCCCCACCCCTTGCTTCCGTCAGGGGCCCTGTCCCCAGCACTCCCCCCTCCCTCCGCCCTCTTCGCATTTCTCCTTAACCTGGGTCACCACGTGCCGGCTGTGTGTGTAGTCGTCTGTTTATTGTCTAAAGAGGGAGGGTTTTGTCCATCTGTTCACTGCTCTATGGTCAGCACCTGGACCAGTGGCTGGTATACAGTGGATGCCCAGGAAACCTTTGTTGAATGAATGAGTGCATTTAATTCGTGCGACGGCCCTGCAAGGTAGGGGTTTTCGTCTCCACCTTACAGGTAAGGAAGCCACAGCTCACACGGCTCATCCAGTTGACAGACGAGGATTGAAATCCAGGTTTATTTAGCTTCAAAGTCCTGCATTCTTCCTCCCACATGTGGTGCCTCCCCATCCATGGCTTAGATAACACCTATGGGCACCCAGTCCACCCGGCATGCCATTGTGTACAATAAGGAAACGAAACAGCAAAGGAAGGAATGTGCTTTATGATCGATTGTGGGGCCGTCCCTGGCAGAGAGCATCGGCAATTCCGATGAGCACAAGTGGGCCCGGCTCAGCGTGGGAACCCACGTTTGCTAAACTCCTGCTGTGTGCACGACCCATTCCTTTCTAGTTGCAATCCTGCACGGTCAGGGGCCTGGCTCCATTTTACAGATGAAGAGACTGAGGCACAGAGAGGTTAAGGCACTTGCCCCAGCTCACACAGTTAGGCAGTGGCAAAGCTGAGCTTAGAAGACCCAGGTCTGTCTTATTGCTAATAACCACGTGGGCCTTTTCTCCGACTCCATCAGCCTTCTTCTGGATTTTGTAAGGGGGAAAAG
>NW_005370271.1:1202275-1219237 GCF_000412655.1 Myotis brandtii
ATTCCTGGGGGGAGGAGAGGGGAGGGTCGAGGCGGAGGAGCTCTTCCCTGTCTTCTCACATCTCGCCCCTCCCTCAGCGCGAGGCTCCGTTTGGAGAAGAGGCTGAACTTAAACTCTCCGTTGGGCTGGTTAATCATTCAGTCTGTCCATTGAGCAAGTCAACCACCTTTTTGGTGTTAGTTCAGTCGCCGGCATCCTGGAGCTTTGGCGGGAGAGAAGTGTTGACCTTGCTTTATGCCAAGCTCTGGTTGCCTATTTCAAATCCTCCGAACCCCTTTGAGGGGCTCTAGCTATCCCCATTTTACAGGGAGGCAAATGGAGGCTCGGAGAGGTACCGGACAAAGGCACTCTCCCTGGAGTAAGAGGGGAGCCAGTCTTCCTCATCCAGCCGGGCAGTCTGCAAACGCTGGCCAGAGCGGGCGGCCCTGCTCCTCCCTGGGCCCCTCGGATGCCACCCCTGGCCCGCAGAGCTGCTGGGAAAGGAGAGCGTGGGTGCTGGGCCCTCGTGGGTCAGCTCCGCTCCCTGGCAGTGGGCGGTGATGCTCTGAGGGCCTGGCAGCCACTCCTTTCCCTGGATCTGGACTTTCTTGGAAAGACAGAAGCCTTTGTCACTCTCTTCACAGCCATCGCAATGGCTGTATGGGTGACCCAACGGTGACGCTCTCCGCTCCCTGCACCTCTCTCCCGTCGTCACCCAGTCACGCGTAGTTAGGCCAGGCCTGCCTGCCTTCTCCCGCCCATCCGCCTCCCTCCCACCCAGTGGAGCAAGAGGCCCGAGCTGAGCCTCTGAGTGACAGTGGTCCCACCGGCAGCCCTGAAACCCACAGGCTGTGGACACGTTGCCGGGGCCTGATGCGGCAAGGCCCCTTGGTGATGGCCCGTGAGGATGCTGGGGCTGGGGTGGGGCTGGAGGGTGGCGTGGCTGGTCCAGCAGTGCAAGTGAGGAAGAGGGAGTGGTTCTGTCCGGTGTGCAGGACAAGTGGAGGAGGTGCCCAGGGAGAAGCTGGAACCAGAAGGAACTAGGCCCATCCTCCGTTTCTACCCTCGTCCTGCTCCCACCTCTGCTCCCATCACTCTCCCCTGGCAGGAGAGGAGGGAGCTCTGGGGCTGTGAGAGTCGGGAAGGCTGCCTGGAGGAGGTGCCATCTGAAGGCATCCATGCTTTTGTTCCGGCCCTCCGGTCCAGTTTAAGAACCCATTGTGGCCCTCGAGTCAAAAAGTTTGCCCACCCCTGGACTAGGCCCATCCTCCGTTTCTACTCTCGTCCTGCTCCCACCTCTGCTCCCTTCACTCTCTCCCCTGGCAGGAGAGGAGAGAGCTCTAGGGCTATGAGAGTCGGGAAGGCTTCCTGGAGGAGGTGACATCTGAAGGAAAGTTCTAGATGTCACCTCTACCCTCAAGCGTCATCTCCTTCGGTCTGCCTGTAGGTCTTCCTGTGGCTCTGTCACCCTAAGGTCACCCTGATCTCCACCCCAAGCTGGGGTGACCCTGTATTTAACTGTGTGCACCTTCATTCATTTCCCTGACACCTATGGGCACCAGTCACGTGCCAGGCACTGGAGGGTCAGTGGTGAATGGGATGGTCAGCCGCTGGCGGAAGAGGAATAGAATGTTCTAGGACAGTGGTTCTCAACCTTCTGGCCCTTTACATCCTCCGTTTCTACCCTCGTCCTGCTCCCACCTCTGCTCCCATCACTCTCCCCTGGCAGGAGAGGAGGGAGCTCTGGGGCTGTGAGAGTCGGGAAGGCTGCCTGGAGGAGGTGCCATCTGAAGGAAAGTTCTAGATGTCGGCCTCCACCCTCAAGCATCATCTCCTTCGGTCTGCCTGTAGGTCTTCCTGTGGCTCTGTCACCCTAAGGTCACCCTGATTTCCACCTAAGTGCCGCATGCCAGGCTGGGGTGACCCTGTCTTTCCTGTGTGCACCTTCATTCATTTTCCTGATACCTATGGGCACCTGTCACGTGCCAGGCACTGGAGGTTCAGCGGTGAATGGGATGGTCAGCCGCTGGCAGCTCTCATGGGGCTGGCCGCTGGCGGAAGAGGAATAGAATGTTCTAGTACAGTGATGGCGAACCTTTTGAGCCTGGCGTGTCAGCATTTTGAAAAACCCTAACTTAACTCTGGTGCCATGTCACATATAGAAATTTTTTGGTATTTGCAACCATAGTAAAACAAAGACTTATATTTTTGATATTTATTTTATATATTTAAATGCCATTTAACAAAGAAAAATCAACCAAAAAAATGAGTTCGCGTGTCAGAACCTAAGTGTCATAGGTTGGCCATCACTGTTCTAGTAGCACGGTACAGCTTTGATCAGGCTACCGGAGGGCACAGGGCACAGGTACCTAAGAGAGGGAGGGGTTCGGGTCCACTGCCCCGAACAAGGCCTGGCCGCCAGACCAAGTGAGCCATCTACTGTGGGTCATGCGCAACCAGCTTAAAAACAATCTGAAATGGTGTAGAATAGAATGAAGATAAAATATTGAGTGATCTATGCAGTAAGAGTGCTTCTGCTTCATAAACTTTTGTTTCAGGTGTGCGTGTACATGCGTGTGTGTGTGTGTGTGTGCGCACGTGTGTGTGTGTCACAGTGTGAAATGCATTTCTCTCCACGGGTCGCCGTGTCTAAGGGTCATAAGCCCACTCATTGGTCAGCCGCAGCCGGACGTCTGGTGTCCTGGTCTGGAACGTGGATCAGGCTGCCTGGGTTCAGATCTCAGCCCAGCCGTTTGTCAGTGGAGGGACTTTGGCCAAGGACCAGCTTAAAAACAATCTGAAATGATGTAGAATAGAATGAAGATAAAATATTGAGTGCATTTATGCAGTAAGAGTGCTTCTGCTTCATAAACTTTTGTTTCAGGTGTGCGTGTACATGCATGCTTGTGTGTGCGCGCGCACGTGTGTGTGTGTGTCACAGTGTGAAATGCATTTCTCTCCACGGGTCGCCGTGTCTAAGGGTCATGATAAGCCCACGCATTGGTCAACCGCAGTCGGACGTCTGGTGTCCTGGTCTGGAACATGGGTCAGGCTGCCTGGGTTCAGATCTCAGCCCAGCCGTTTGTCAGTGGAGGGACTTTGGCCAAGGTACTTCCCTCTCTGCCTCAGTTTCCTCGCTGTGAAATGGGGAGGGTGGGTGGCTCCCGCGGTTGGTGGGGGTGAGAGTGAACTGGAGTGGAGCAGGCAGTCTTTAGCACATGCCCAGGGCATTTGCTGTCCTCATGGTAAGGAGGGGCTTTGGGCCTGCCCTGGGGTGCCCGGCGGGGCTGGCTGACGGGAGCCCTCATTTCCTGCCTTGAAAGCCCAGGTGACCATGAACCGCAAACCCAGGGCTGGCCTGGGAGGCACCCTCTCATGTGCGCTGACGGCAGTCCCATGGGTTCTTGAGCTCTTTCCAGGACACCTGATGTCTGATGAGTTTTTATTTGTCCACCAGCCTTCAGGCTGGGCTGTGCTGGGCCTGGGGTCACAGCCTGGGTTTGGGGACTCAAGGTCTAGTGGGAGAAAACTCGAGGACAGGCAGGTACAGCAGTAGCTGGGGGAGGGGGATCCCAGAGGGGTGAGAGTTTAGAGAATGCAGGAAGGCTTCCTGGAGGAGGTGCTGTCCAGCTGAGCCCAGAAAGCAGAGGAGTTAGCCAAGAGGAGGGACCAAGAAAGGCTGTGCAAGGCAGAGGGGCTAGATGTGCAAAGGCCTGAGGGGACGGAGAGCAGGCCATATGTGGGGAGCTGTGGCATTCTGGGGGTCCCAGTGCAAGTGGGGGTAGCATGTGGAGTCAGAGGCCAGGCCGGCACAGTCGGGAGGCTTAGGTTTCCAGCTGCCTCCCTCCCTGGCTGGGGGATGAGACGTGTTCGCCAGCAGGGACGGAGCATTTGCGTGGGGCGGCTACAAGGACCGCTCAGGACACAATGTCATCTTCCCCGCGGACAAGAGGCAGCTCTGCCCTCCTTTGGACCAAGGGGCTTCTGTGCTTGGTGGTGCTCTGCTGGCTGGGAACAAGCCCCGGAGCCAGGCGTGTGCTAGCGCTGAAAGCAGAGAGGGAACGGGGGCAGGCCTGGCTGCTCACCTGGGCCGTGCGGCAGAGTGGTCAGGGCTTCCGCCTGCTTGCCCTGCGCCAGACCTTTACCTGCTCCGTCCCATTTACAGCAGCAGGGCCAGCCCTCCACGGGAGCCTCCCATTTCACAGGTGAGGAAACTGAGGTCACAGGGCCGAGATCCGCCTTGGGTCAGGCGGCCAGGAGGTGGCAGAGCAGCATCTGACCGCAGGCCTGCCTGGCTCCAAAGCCCCTTCGCCTCCGTCACCAGGGGGCACTGCCCCTCGCCCTCCTCCTGCGCCCTGCGCCCCTCCAGTCCTTCCCACAGGCCCTCATCTTGGCCGTCCTGGGAAGGTGAATGACAACTGTCCACAGAGCCAGGATGAAGCTGCCCCCAGAACCGGTCTGTCCCCTCAGGCCTCACCCTTAATCTGCAGCTCAGAAGGGGGAGTGGCCTCTGGGAAGCCTGCCCTGGAGGAAGGGTGAACCCCTTCTTCCTGCCCAACTGGGGCTCGGGCTTCTGACGTGTCGCCCGGTAAAAACTGCCCTGCGGTCAGCCACCCACACTCGCCACTCGCCGGTGCTTCGCCCACCCGGAGCTCCAGGCAGCACCCACCAATCCGTGAGCAAGGGCGCCCGCCGGGGAGACCCCTGTCGCCCTGCACGCCCCGCACACAGGCTGTCCTGCAGGGAGGAGCGTGCTGTCCCCATCAGGAGGGTTGGTAGGAGCACAGGCTGAGCTCCCCCCACCCCATTATCGGGTCTAGGCCCTGCCTCTCCATTAGCCAGATAAGCAGCCTGACCCCTCCAAGCTTCGATCCCCTTTTCTGCAGAAAAGGGCGGTGATGTGACCTCCCGGGCATGCACAGCGTCCGACAGACAGTAATGTCCACACGGGCCACCTGTTAGGACTGGATTCCCTGGGCCAACGAGCCCCGGCTCCTCTGAGCCCCGCGCTCCCCAGGGAGACACACACGGAAAAACAGTAACAACCGCTAAGTGGTATCGCGCAGCCAGTCTGTGCCGGGCACTGTTCCAGGCAGGTGCCTGCATGGAACCCCAGGATGAGCCCTGAGAGACGGCTACTGTTACTAGTCCCGTGTAACGGTTGAGAGAGCAGACAGAGGCACAGAGAGGGACAGTCACCTCCCAGGGGCACACAGCTCGGGGAGTCAGGCTGGAAGGAAGGGGTGTTGGTGTGGGGTGGGTAACTGCCAGGTTGGGGTGGGGGCTCGAGCTGGAAGCCCCCTAGTAGTGAGCAGGGGTCTATAAGCGTTTAGAAACCCTGGGAGGCTTGTGGTAGTCGCTCACCTGCTGTTTTACTTGTTTCTCTCACACCTGCCTCCCGGCATGGCAGGGGGGCAGGCTCCAGTGGCTTGTGGTTCCCGGTGGGGACCCCAGCTGATATCCCCCAAGGCCTTTGAAAGGCCTCCAACTGCCTTTCAGAGCAGATCAGGGGACAGCTGATGTCCTGAAGTCTCTCTGGACAGCAAAGCGAGGGCCATGTCACCCCACAGGGAGCCACGGATCCCCAGCAGCACGGCCTGCGGACCTGCGGCCTGAGAGCTGTCTGCAGACCGTGAGGCCAGCAGGCAGGCAGGATGGGGACCAAATGCAGACGTGACCCGTGTGCGGGCCTCACATGGAGGCACATTTCAGCTTAGTCAAGGGAAGAGCTTTCTAACTGTGAAGCTGCCTGGGAGTGAAGAGGGCCGGGGAGGAAGCGCCCGTTGCTGGAGGGGCATCGGTGTTTAGCTGGGGCTGGACATGGACATTGCACCCGTGTGTGGGCCTCACACGGAGGCACATTTCAGCTTAAAGGAAGAGCTTTCTAACTGTGAAGCTGTCTGGGAGTGAAACAGGCAGGGAGGAACCGCCCGTTGCTGGAGGGACATCGGTGTTTAGCTGGGGCTGGACATGGACATTGCAGAGGCAACTCGAGCACCAGATGGGTCTGGGATGATGGTCCGTTAAGGTGCCTTTGACCCTGAGGTCTGATGGGGAGTGCTGTCCGGTGCTCACCTGCTGAACGCCGGCAGGGCCCTTCGCCATCTCTCACTTCTACAATCCTCCCGCCAGTTCTGCATGTTGGGAGATTGTAGCCCCGTTTTATAGATCGAGAAACGGAGGCACAGAAAGATGAAGTCACGTGCCCTGCCCAGGTCTGTTCCCTCCCCCCAACCCCCCATCCTCGGCATTTTTGCAGACGTGGCGACAGGTATTTCTGAGTGGGGTTAGGACAGCCATTCTTGGACGTCACTCCCGGCTCGCCCTCACCCCTTCTCTCTTCATCCTTCTAACCAGACTCGGGCAGCTCAGCCTCACCTCTGGGCGACCGGGGAAAGTTCTTTAATGAGTAAGCCATTGGGGGGAAATGGTGGGGTGGGGGTGGCTGGCACTCGGAACTGGCAGAACGCCCATCGCTATTAACAAGCGTGTTTTGTTTACATCCTCAACATTACACATTGTTTATAACATAATTATATCCCTCGGGCACATGTTTTCTTTCTTTTCCCCCCAAGGATGATGGATTTATGAGATGGGTGGGCACACGCATACCCCGTGTCTCCAACGCCTGGTCGACTGGGTAACTTTCCACTAACCAGTGGAGAGCTTCCGTGCCTTCGAGGTTCCGGAGATTCAAGGGCAGGAGGTGGGACGGTGGCCTTTCCCTGCCTCTGAAGGTGGCGCAGACCTTCATCCCTGCACGCAGGTCACCAGGGCTTCGTTCCCCAGGACCAGTGGGCGCTCGGAATCGCCACACCCCACCTCCCATTCGGCGGCTGAGGGCTCTGTGCAGGCTCACACGATTACAGATGTGCTCTGTGGCTGGAACGCCAAGAGACGTGGTTAGAAAAAGAGCACTGGTTTTGGAGGCAGTCTCAACTTCAAACCTCGGGTCTCTCTCTAGAGAAGCTGTGTGACCCTGGGCAAGTCACTCCCCCTCTCTTAGTCTCAACTTCAAACCTCGGGTCTCTAGCGAAGCTGTGTGACCCTGGGCAAGTCACTCCCCCTCTCTGAGCCTCCATCTCCTCGTCGTGAGGATGGGCGTAATGATAGCCCCTCCCTCACCGGGCTGTGGTGAGGAATAGGTAGGAGACTCTGTGAGAAGTCCGAGCCCAACACAGTCCGGAAGTGGCCACTGAAGGCAAGACAGCGGTGCTCCTGGAATTGATGGGGGGAGGGGACCGATCAGACCACGTCTTCTTGCTGTGTCTGTGGCACCTCTCCAGGGCCTGGGAGAGACGTCTAAAGTGCCCTCTGGTTGCCTAGGGAAGCAGTTCTGCGTTCAGGCGCACCTCGGTTTATTGCGCTCTGCTCTCTTGCGGTGATCTGGACCTGACCCCGCAGGAAGTCCGAGGGGTGCCTGTGATGGTCAACAGCTCACATGGGCATTGGATTCAGGTCTGAGTTGAATCCTGACCCAGCTGTTGACCTGCACATGATCTTGGACCAGACTCTCCCCGTCTGGGCTTAATGTCCTCGTCTGTGCAATGGGTCCACAGGGCCATAGAGACATGCCAGTGAGCCACTACTCTCAGATCGTCAGCGCTTAGGATGTGTGGATGGAGATTCTTATCGGGGCTTCAGAGTTTGCATTTCCAACACATATCCTTGACTTCTCAGGGAAGGGGCCGAAGCCCGCGCAGACTTCCTGCACGCCTGGTCAGCCCACACCCACAGGCTCCCAGGAGCCCTCGGGCATCTGGAGGAAGGCCAGCGCGACGGAGGAGGGGGAGAGCAAAGAGAAAGCTGGGTCTTCAGAGAAGGAAGCGGGTGGAAGAGGCACCCTTCAGAGTCACTCCTCGGGGGGCCTTAGAGCCAACCGTGGCAGGGAAGGAACGGACATTCGTTGAGGACTGACTGTGTGCCAGGCCCTGTGCGCCAATCTTCCGTGCAGGGACGACCTCTACACTCTGCCCAGAGCACCACAGACCCTTCTTCCTCGCCCTGGGAGCCAGGCTGGTATGGGTTCAAATGCCAACGCCACCGCTTCTTGGCTGTGTGACCCTGGGCACTCTCCCAACCTCTCTGAGCCTCCCTGCCTCACCAGCAGGGGGTCTTCAGGAGGGTCCCAGGCAGCCTGTGGATGGAGGGCCAGTTTCAGTCTCCCCATTGCCCCCTGGGAGGTCTGCCTCTCAGACCGTGCCCCGCCACGATTCCTGTTTCAGACCTCAGGGATGTCGGCCCGGGGCTCCATTCCCCTGCCCCTCCGAATCAGTCACCGCTCTCCTTTTTTAGATGCCTGGCTTATTGTTCATCCCAAGTTCCACCAAACCAAGGCCTTTGAGCAGCTCAGAACAAGCTGATTGATGATCTCCACCCCCACCCCTGCCCCTCCCTGAGACCAAGGCAGGGCCCGGCTCACCCCCTTCGCCAGAAGGTGGCTTAGGCTACTTGTACATAGTCTTGCTCTTTTCTCTGTGGGTCGGGGGGTGAGTGAGGGACCTTGTGGGGGGCAGGGAGGCATGAAAGAGGAAGGATGCAGCCTTCGGGATCCGACTGAACTAGATTGACACAGGCACTGGCTCCGCGGGCTGGGCGGCCCCTGGCAGGACACCCGCCTCTCGGGGCCTTGGGCTCCTCATCTGGAAGCGTCGGGGCAGGGGTGGCGACAGTGAATGGCTGCGGGCGAGCCCCTGGCACACACTGCCAGGGCCACAGAGGTGGGCTCCCGCCCCCGGGGCCGGCAAACACTGCCCAGCGGTGGGGCCTGCGGAACATTTCCTGGGCTCCCGGAGTGAGAGCAGGGGTGTGCCAGGGAGCTTTCTCTGCGCCAGCTGCCTCTGACCCTGGAAAGCAGGGGTGTGGCTCTATTGTTCCAGAGTCTGGACAGGGCCTGCAGGTGCTCCCGGGGGGGCGAGGTTAGTGAGCAGCCAGGCTTCTGGGCACCACCCAGGTCGGGGAGTGGCTCCCCTCGAGGCAAAGAGAAGGAGAAAGCTGGCAGACTCCGCAGGCAGCTGCCCCGGGCTGCCCAGAGGAGAAGCCGGTGCTGAGGGGCAGGGTGGGGCCAGCCCTTTAAACCTGGAGTGTGTGTCTCCCACTGCGCTGGGTCGTTTTGATAGGGGAGAAGGAAGGAACGGTTTCTATGGGAAGATGCGGGGCTTAATCTCATTCTTCAGACAGGTGGGTTCTCGGGGTTCCTCTCCTGCTCCAAACACGTCAGTGGCCCTCAGGGCCTTCTTGAGGCCCCTCGCCTCTTTTGCCTTGCCTCTAAGATCTTTTGTGACGCGACCCCTGACTCCCTGTCCACTCTCCCCTTTCCCTTCTGCCCTGAAGTCCTTGCAGTTCCCCAAATGCCCTCAGCTTGTCCTCACGTCCTGGCCTTTGTGCTGTTCCCTCCGCCCGAAACACGCTTCCCCATCTTTTGTCATCGTCCCAGTCACTTCTCTCCGCAGAGTAGCTTCCCTGAGAAGTGTCCCCTGGGCCCCTGTCCTTCGTGCTGACCACCCTGTGCGGCCTGTGTCTGTACTGTCCCCGGCTGTGGGGGGTGGGGACTGTGTGTGGCTCGGCGGGACCTGTGTCCCTGCAGCTAGCACAGGCCCTAGTACGGAGTGGATGTTTCCTAAATGTCAGCTGAAGGAGGAAGTGATGTACTCGGGAAAGAATGAGGGCATGTTCCCAGCCCCCGGGTTATCAGGAGGGGCCCAGCAGGGGGTCCGACAGGCTTGGGAATCCCGGGGCCACTGAGAACTCTTTGAGGGGGTGTTGGATGACCTCATGCCCTGGGAACTCGTGCATCCAGCCCACTTGAGCGGAAAGGCTGCCGGCCTGGCCTGGAAGGAGCCGGCTTCTCCCAGCAGCAGCGTCCCGTGACCTCTGGCCTCCCGCCCGGCCTCCCCGCCGCCGACAGGAGTGTCACTGGCTGCACTGAGGTGACCGCACTGAGGGTTTTGTTTGCAAAAGGGAGGGGAGGGGAGCGGGTGGCAGTTTCCAGCGCGGGCTGGCCCCTTTCCACTCGGGGTGCTGGCTGACCGGGCCTCTGAGGCAGAGAACAAAGTCCCATTAAGCTGGCGGCGGCCCCTGGGCACATGCCGCTGCCCCACTTGGCAGGGTGAGGCGCGTGGGCTATTCTGGTTCTAGCCCACGTTCAAGCCCGCCAGTGGGAGAGGCGCGCTCGGGGCCAACGGGGACCCACATCCTTGCCCCGCTTCGGGCGGTGGGGGGCCCTGCCCAGGACCAGCCTTGCCTTTTCTCTCCAATGCACATGCCACCACACACACACATGCACATGCACGCACACGCACACACATGCACACGCACACACACACACATATGCACACACACGCGCGCGCGCACGCACCATGTGGCTTCCTGCCGCCCGCGCTGTTGGTTTGCACTGCGGACTTGGGCGCATGTCGCTTGGATCACAGACTTCTCTCCTGCGCTCCACAGGCTGAGGCGGGATGTCGGGCAGGTCCCGGAAGCCCATGTCAAATGGCGCGTGGATTGTGGGTACGTTTCGGGAAAAGAGGCCTGCACAGCTTTCAAGGCCTGTGACGGGGCCCCACGGGGCTGCCTGGGAGGAGGGCGCACCTGCCCAATGTTGCTGCTCTCAGAGCCTTAGTTTCTTCATCTGGAAAATGAAGGGGGTAAACCCACCCTGAAGGGTTGTCCTGAAGACTGCACCCAGCACACGCAGCCCGTGCCTGCGTGATCAGGGCTCTGTCCACGGCTGGGTGCGGGGAGGGTGCAAAATAGACTGGGCTCCCTGGCAGCTCTCGCCCCCTGTGGAGCAGAATCTGCTGAAAATTTCAGTCGAATGCCATCTGCTCGAATGCCAACGCTCTGGAAGCTGTCGTCTCGGCGGCCAGAGGAGCAGGAGCTGTGGCTTCCTGCCTGCCCCGCTCTGGCGGTAAACGCCATTTCCCGGCTCTTTTTGGAGCAAAGGAAGGCCGGGCCAGGCTGGGCTGGGCTGGGGTGAGGAGCGGGATCCGTTCAGGAGGTGGCCCAGTGCACATTTGGGACGCTGCTGGGATGGCTTAAAAATAGGCCTGTGTCCTTGGACATCAAGGGAAAGCAACCCCAGGGTTTGCAAGGGGCCTTTCCTGGCCAAGGTCGCTGGCCCTCCCTGGGAGAAACCGTTCAGGACGTATTCCCCAGGCCCACAGTAGGTATCTCTGACCTGGGGAAAAAAACCTTTTCTCTAATAAGGTGGTTTTAAAAAGAGACCGAGTGTTTAGTGAACACCTACTATGTGCCACATACTGAGTATCTGATGAGTTGGCCTCCTTTTTTCTCAGCAATCTTGCAGCGTGCCGATGACTCTTACCGGTTTTCTAGGTCTGGTTGGGGGGGACCCAGAGACATTAAGCATGTACCTCAAGATGACACAGCTAAGATATGACAAAACCGGAATTAAACCGGGTCTGTCTGTCTCCAAGCCTGTGTTCTTTCTAACTGCCTCTCAAGCTGAGATTTAGAAAATAAAAACATTTAGTGAGCATCTACTATGTGCCAGGACTCCCGCTGGGCTCTCTCTGTGCTCTCTCGGGGACGTGAAAATGCAATGCGGGGTAGGCTGTGCATGTGGGGAGACCGAGGCAGTTTTTGTCCTTTCTGAGCTTTCCATAGTGTGGCTGCAGCGTCTCCTGCAGTGATTTAAAGGCTGAAGTCCGGGTTTTCCGCGGACATCTCCCAACTCGGATGCCACTCTCCCTGGGCCGAGCTAAAAGCAGGTGTGGGTGTACAATTTGGAGGTTGCCTGCTCTTTTATGTTCAGCATTTTCAACTTGTGTAAATAACACATCTTCTTAGAAACGTTTTCCCTCTGTTTTCTTTAACGCACATCAGGGCTCTGGCCTCAGAGAGGGGGAAAAAAGAGTGTTTATCCCTCATTCCCTGAAGGAAGTTGGCTCATATCATCAAGATTAAACAAATATGTAAACTTCGCTGGTGACTTGGCTGCAGTGCACCCTAACATATAGTTGGATTTGCAGGACTCTTCCCCTTATAGTAACAAAGCAGAGTTTCGCCCAGCCCAGCATTCACTTCCATCATGAGGCCGCTCTGAAGGAACATCTGCTTAGAATTCCCAAGTCCTTTGGTATGGAAACTCTCCGATTAAGAGATAAGGTTGGAAAAGCAACAGTGATGTCAGGGGAGCTCAAAATAATCAAATAAGGGTGGCTTGTGGTCTCTGGGGCTCCGAAGGGCTTTCATCTGTGGTCGTATTTAATGTTTCCTGGAGAGTTTGCCGGCTCCGAGGACCTTGGAGAGAATCCGGCCTGTGGGACGCGGAGGAGGCGGCGGCCAGGAGCTGGTAGCTCGGACGGACGGACGGGGCCGTAGCATGCGTGCGCGAGGACCTTGGGCTGCCTCTCCTGGTGGTTTTCACCGGTGGCATTTCCCCAGTCGTTGATTTCTGTCCGAATGAACTAGCTCTCCCGTGGGCCCTTGCTTACCCTTGTGGTTCAGAGCTGGCCGCAGCCTGGCTCTGCGTCCCGGTCCTCGCTGCCGGGGGCCCCTCCCTGGCGGGCAATGCTGGCTGCCTGGCTGGAAGCCCTTCTGGCTCCCTGTCCCCCACGCTGTGCAATCTGAGCCTCTCGGGCTGGCATTTAGGGCCTTCGTGTCTGGTCCCTGTGATGTCGATGGCAACCTCACCCCTCGCCCCTACTGCGGACTTGGGCGCATGTCGCTTGGATCACAGACTTCTCTCCTGCGCTCCACAGGCTGAGGCGGGATGTCAGGCAGGTCCCGGAAGCCCATGTCGAATGGCGCGTGGATTGTGGGTACGTTTCGGGGAAAGTGGCCTGCACAGCTTTCAAGGCCTGTGACGGGGCCCCACGGGGCTGCCTGGGAGGAGGGCGCACCTGCCCAATGTTGCTGCTCTCAGAGCCTTAGTTTCTTCATCTGGAAAATGAAGGGGGTAAACCCACCCTGAAGGGTTGTCCTGAAGACTGCACCCAGCACGCGAGGCCCGCGCCTGGGTGATCAGGGCTCTGTCCACGGCTGGGTGCGGGGAGGGTGCAGAATAGACTGGGCTCCCCGGCAGCTCTCGCCCCCTGTGGAGCAGAATCTGCTGAAAATTTCAGTCGAATGCCATCTGCTCGAATGCCAACGCTCTGGAAGCTGTCGTCTCGGCGGCCAGAGGAGCAGGAGCTGTGGCTTCCTGCCTGCCCCGCTCTGGCGGTAAACGCCATTTCCCGGCTCTTTTTGGAGCAAAGGAAGGCCGGGCCAGGCTGGGCTGGGCTGGGGTGAGGAGCGGGATCCGTTCAGGAGGTGGCCCAGTGCACATTTGGGACGCTGCTGGGATGGCTTAAAAATAGGCCTGTGTCCTTGGACATCAAGGGAAAGCAACCCCAGGGTTTGCAAGGGGCCTTTCCTGGCCAAGGTCGCTGGCCCTCCCTGGGAGAAACCGTTCAGGACGTATTCCCCAGGCCCACAGTAGGTATCTCTGACCTGGGGAAAAAAACCTTTTCTCTAATAAGGTGGTTTTAAAAAGAGACCGAGTGTTTAGTGAACACCTACTATGTGCCACATACTGAGTATCTGATGAGTTGGCCTCCTTTTTTCTCAGCAATCTTGCAGCGTGCCGATGACTCTTACCGGTTTTCTAGGTCTGGTTGGGGGGGACCCAGAGACATTAAGCATGTACCTCAAGATGACACAGCTAAGATATGACAAAACCGGAATTAAACCGGGTCTGTCTGTCTCCAAGCCTGTGTTCTTTCTAACTGCCTCTCAAGCTGAGATTTAGAAAATAAAAACATTTAGTGAGCATCTACTATGTGCCAGGACTCCCGCTGGGCTCTCTCTGTGCTCTCTCGGGGACGTGAAAATGCAATGCGGGGTAGGCTGTGCATGTGGGGAGGCCGAGGCAGTTTTTGTCCTTTCCGAGCTTTCCATAGTGTGGCTGCAGCGTCTCCTGCAGTGATTTAAAGGCTGAAGTCCGGGTTTTCCGCGGACATCTCCCAACTCGGATGCCACTCTCCCTGGGCCGAGCTAAAAGCAGGTGTGGGTGTACAATTTGGAGGTTGCCTGCTCTTTTATGTTCAGCATTTTCAACTTGTGTAAATAACACATCTTCTTAGAAACGTTTTCCCTCTGTTTTCTTTAACGCACATCAGGGCTCTGGCCTCAGAGAGGGGGAAAAAAGAGTGTTTATCCCTCATTCCCTGAAGGAAGTTGGCTCATATCATCAAGATTAAACAAATATGTAAACTTCGCTGGTGACTTGGCTGCAGTGCACCCTAACATATAGTTGGATTTGCAGGACTCTTCCCCTTATAGTAACAAAGCAGAGTTTCGCCCAGCCCAGCATTCACTTCCATCATGAGGCCGCTCTGAAGGAACATCTGCTTAGAATTCCCAAGTCCTTTGGAATGGAAACTCTCCGATTAAGAGATAAGGTTGGAAAAGCAACAGTGATGTCAGGGGAGCTCAAAATAATCAAATAAGGGTGGCTTGTGGTCTCTGGGGCTCCGAAGGGCTTTCATCTGTGGTCGTATTTAATGTTTCCTGGAGAGTTTGCCGGCTCCGAGGACCTTGGAGAGAATCCGGCCTGTGGGACGCGGGAGGAGGCGGCGGCCAGGAGCTGGTGGCTCGGACGGACGGGGCCGTAGCATGCGTGCGCGAGGACCTTGGGCTGCCTCTCCTGGTGGTTTTCACCGGTGGCATTTCCCCAGTCGTTGATTTCTGTCCGAATGAACTAGCTCTCCCGTGGGCCCTTGCTTACCCTTGTGGTTCAGAGCTGGCCGCAGCCTGGCTCTGCGTCCCGGTCCTCGCTGCCGGGGGCCCCTCCCTGGCGGGCAATGCTGGCTGCCTGGCTGGAAGCCCTTCTGGGACCTTGGAGAGAATCCGGCCTGTGGGACGCGGAGGAGGCGGCGGCCAGGAGCTGGTAGCTCGGACGGACGGACGGGGCCGTAGCATGCGTGCGTGGAGACCTTGGGCTGCCTCTCCTGGTGGTTTTCACCGGTGGCATTTCCCCACTCGTTGATTTCTGTCCGAATGAACTAGCTCTCCCATGGGCCCTTGCTTACCCTTGTGGTTCAGAGCTGGCCGAAGCCTGGCTCTGTGTCCCGGTCCTCGCTGCCGGGGGCCCCTCCATGGCGGGCAATGCTGGCTGCCTGGCTGGAAGCCCTTCTGGCTCCCTGTCCCCCACGCTGTGCAATCTGAGCCTCTCGGGCTGGCATTTAGGGCCTTCGTGTCTGGTCCCTGTGATGTCGATGGCAACCTCACCCCTCGCCCCTAGGAAGCAGGGGCTGCCCAACCTCAGACACTCTGCCACGCCAACCGTAGTACTTACTCTGCAAAGTCTGGCTCCCCCCGCTCTGCCCCTAGTGTTCCCTCAGCCTGGAATATCCCCTCTCTTCCCTCAGGACCTGGCTCTGGTGAAGCAGGGGCTGCCCAACCTCAGACACACTCTGCCACACCAACTGTAGTACTTACTCTCCCTGCAAAGTCTGGGCCCCCCCCCCAGTCTGCCCCTAGTGTTCCCTCAGTCTGGAATATCCCCTCTCTTCCCTCAGGACCTGGCTCTGTGGGCATCACCTTCTGTCCGGTCCCTGGTTGAGTCTGGGGCCTCTGGGCCCCGTCGTCACCCAGGCCTAAGGGAGTCTGGAATGTCAGCACCACCGAGTGGGCCCCTCATCTGCCTAGGTGGCTGCTGTGTTTCCAGTGCCCGGCATGGTGCCTGGCACATACTAGGTGCCCCCTAACGTTTGACAAATGGAGGAATGGCTCTTGTTCCTGAAGTGCCTTTTCTTATGTGGGACCGTGGCTTCATTCCTTGTGTTGTGTCTTCTATGGGTCAGTGGCTTCTGTTCGGAGAGAGGTCTTCCCTGCATGGTTTCCTCCCTCGGTGCCTGGGGCCTTCCCCTTGGGCCCGGGGAGGGTCGGCCATGGCGTGCCTGCCTCCTCATCGCCTCTCCCTCTTCATTTTCTCCTGCCCTCCCTCCCATTAGCCTCAGTAGTAATTGACCCCCCTGATGTGCCCAGAGCACTGTGAGCCCCGTGGCTGGGCGTGGGAGGAGTGGTCCCTGCAGTGGCCTGCCATGCCCTGGGGTGCCATTCTTCTCCCACCACTAGACCATCGTGTGCCAGGGAGTGCCTGCCATTAATGAGCAACAGCACAGACTCATGCAGTAACCACCCACCCGCCACCCCCAGGCTGAGGGGGCCCCGGGAACTGCCCCTGGGATGGAGGAGGAGGAGGAGGAGGGAAGGATGACGCTTTCACCTCAGTCCCAGGCCACCTGGATGCATGGCCAGCAACCAGATCCTTTCAAAGAGACCATCCCGGCCCAGCCGGTGTGGCTCAGTGGTTGAGCATCAATCTATGAACCAGGAGGTCATGGTTCGATTCTCGGTCAGGGCACATGCCCAGGTTGTGGGCTCGATCCCTAGTAGGGGGCATGCAGGAGGCAACCAATCAATGATTCTCTTATCATTGATGTTTCTCTCTCTCTCTCTCTCCCTCTCCCTTCCTTTCTGAAATCAATAAAAACATATTTTAAAAAATAAGAGACCATCCTAATATTCTCCAAGTCCTTTGGGGCAAAGTTCCCTAAGAAATGCATCCTGAAAGGTGCATGTCCTAGAAAAGTCACCTTGCTTATAAAGGATGTCTTCATTTTCTGTGGTAAAGGGAAGGGCAGGCACAGAATTGTAGCCTCGGTCTCCTTGGCTATATCAGGATATTATTAGTTGCCTATTAAGCACATACTTTGCGCCAGGCCCTATTCTAGAAACTGCAGCCACAGCTCTTTCAGCAGCTGTGCGAGTTAAGCAATGTCCCCATTTCACAGGCGAGGAAACGGGCTAGAGAAGTGACCAGCTCTCCCACCCATCCCAGCCAGGAAGGGCCGGCGCCTGGCTCCAGACTGGACTCTATTGTGAAGCCAAGGTCCCACCTTTCATTCTCTTGCCACGGGATCCCTGGACCTCAGTCTTTCTGTTGCTGTTTCTGAACAAAAAATTTCAGAGAAA
>NW_005370271.1:1219429-1219837 GCF_000412655.1 Myotis brandtii
CCACCACACACACACACTTCTCCCCAAGAATCCAAGGCCCTGTGGCCTTTGGACAGACTGCAGCCGGAGTGGCCCCTGGAGGACCTGGAAGGATTTGATGGGGATGGAGAAGTGGGTTGACCCCAGCCTGGCTGCTGGGTGATGAGCTCATTGGTATTGGTCCATCAGGGGGTGAAACAGCTCTGAACAGTGCTTCTCCCCCGACACACACCCAGTCTCATTTTGCTCATCTGTGAAGTGGGTATAGTGACTTTGCTGTGGGAGTGCTGGGCTGATTGGGGTGGCTGGAACCTTCTTAAGTTCACCAAGTAGTGGTTTAATTAAGATGGAATTTTTATTAAAAGATGAATCGGGACGGCACAGTTCTGAGGGGCCCTAACCCTCCTGCCTGTCTCTTCCCGCAGACTC
>NW_005370271.1:1220441-1223243 GCF_000412655.1 Myotis brandtii
GTGGACCGCCACGGCCGCGTCTTCTACAGCGTCAACGACGGCGAGCCCGTGCTCTTCCACTGCGGTGTGGCCGTGGGCGGCCCGCTCTGGGCGCTCATCGATGTGTACGGCATCACCGACGAGGTCCAGCTCCTCGGTAGGTCCAGGGCCGCCGTCCCTGCTGCGAGGGGCCAGGCGATGGTTCTCCGTGCGCCTGCTGTGTGTTTATTTCACACGATGCAGAGGGCTCACTTCGCTAGGCGAGGCATAGTCCTAAACAATGGATACATTCTAAGTCATTCATCATGACAACTCATGATCCCTGTTCTACATTTGAGAAAACTGAGGCATGGAGGGGTTAAAGGACTTGATTGGTTCAGAGTCCATGGTCTGGCCCAGGTTTATTTGCTTACTCCTTCATTCAATTATTTGCTCATTCACTCACTGATTCTTTCATCCATTCTGTTGCTCATTCCGTCACTCCTTTGTCCACTTGCTCACTCCTTTATTCATGCATTCACACATCCACTCACTCAGATTATAATTTATGCCCTAATCCTCCAGTGTCTACACTTGTCAGGCAGTGAGCATTCAGCCCACTGGTAAGAGGCTCCAGGTCCACTGGGGAGGCAGCCAGGCAGACAGGGGTGGCGCTGGCTCTATCAGAGGAGGCAGCGGCCAATGCTGAAATCCTGGTGGTGAGAACTCAGGGGGAGTTTGCTGCCCTTATCTTGAGGGACATGCTGAAATTTTTTCAGGTGAAGTGGCATGTCTAGCATTTGCTTCAACATAATGTAGGAGGGACAGTTGGTGGAGGTGTCAAGATTGGCCATGAATTGTTCAATCTGGATAATCAGCGAGTTGGTGGAGGTGTCAATGAAACAAGATTGGCCATGAATTGTTCAATCTGGATAATCAGCATTCATTATACTATTTGTATAGGTTAGTTTTTCAAAAATAGAGTTAAAAAGGGAGGGGGACACCAGGAGGCCAACCACAACAGGTCTGTGAGCCAGGGTCAAAACTGGGATTGCCAGTTTGCCAAATCTGCCCTGTATGGAGCGGTAGGTTGCAGAGTAACATGTCAGACTCTCACCAGGGGCTCGGGCAGGCTTTTTGAAAAAGCATGTTCAAGATTGACTTAATTTTATATTAGGAAAACTGAAGAGGAAGAAAAATTTTATTCCATAACATAAACTATAATTCTATATGGTGATATTTAACAAAATCTTAGCCAGAGGGACCTGGTTTTAAAGTTTGAGAAACACATTTTCTTGCTTTAATTATGGTTAATATTTGTCACTTAAAAAAACCTTCAAAATATGTTAATGACTTTTTCTTTTCAATTTCTTTGTTAAGAGTCAGTCTGTGCTAGAGACCTCATTCATTCATCATCCAATAAACCACATAATAATGGGGGCTACTTGCTGAGTACTCTGCTCACCCCTGGGGACATGGTGGTGAGCAGACTGGCACAGACCCTGCCCTCCAGGAACTCACATTCTAGCTGGGGAGACAGTCAACTATTCATCTACCAAAGTATAAAGACCTGTTACCTGGATGATAAATACCTTTATTTTGCTTTTTTACTTAACTGTAATATGTTGTATCAAAACATATTTTCATATCACTAAAAATTATTCAAAAATATTTTCACGATTGTCTTGAAAAAAACTCCTCCTTAGTTTCTTGTTTTTAGAATGAGTCCATCTCTTTCTTTAAAAAAAATATTTTTTTATTGATTTCAAGAGAGGAAGTGAGAGGGAGAGACAGAAACATCCGTGATGAGAATCACTGATGGGACGCCCCCTACTGGGGATCAAGTCCACAACCCCCACACGTGCCTTGATGGGGAACTGAACTGTGACCTCCTGGTTCATAGGTCAGTGCTCAACCCCTGAGCGACACCGGCTGGCGGAATGGGTCCATCTCTTATTGAAACCCTCTGCATTCGGTGTTTGGTGCCACCAGGCTGTGCTCCTGCTGCCCTGGCTCAGCCGGCAGGTGTTGGAGGCCTGGACTCTCGTCCTGGGTTCTCGTCCTGCTTTGCCGAGTAGTGACCCCGTGACGGTGGTCACACTCTTGAACCCCTCTGTGCCTCAACTTCCTTCTCCGCTAAATGGCGAGTAACAACAGATAATAACAGACCACACCGCACAGGTGTGTGAGGACTGCAGGAGCCCCTCCTGAAAGGAGCTTAAAGCGGCCCCTGTCACAGACGAAGGCCACATGTAAAGAGCAAAAGGGGCCCTCTTTCCCTCGCAGCTTATGTTCTGGTTGGGGAGGCAGAAAACAAAGCATTTCCAAATGCCCTTTACAGCTTCACGAGTATGAAAACCTCCGAGGGAAGGGAGGACGAAGGGAGAGAGGAGGAAAAGAAAGAAGAAGGGAGCGAGAAAACAGGGAGGCAGGAGGAAGAGAGGAGGGAAGAACGGGAGGAGAAATAAAGGGCAAAGGGAGAGGAAACGGGTGGAGAGAAGGGAGGAGGGAGCACAGAAGGCGGCAAGGGTCTTACCTGCCCACCCCCAAGGTAAGGTGTCACGGAAACGAAGGGTCATGCTTAACCCAATCCTGTGCAGCTGTGATGATGATTTTTAAAATACGTTCTTATTGATTTCAGAGAAGAAGGGGGAGGGAGAGAGAAACATCAACGATGAGAATCACTGACCCGCTGCCTCCTGCACGCCCCCTACTGGGGATGGAGCCCGCAACTGCGACCTCCTGGTTCATAGGTCGAAGCTCAACCCCTGAGCCACTCGGGCCTGCCTGGCCATCCAGGATTCCTAAACCAACCCACCGACACATGAAACAGAAAAAGAATAG
>NW_005370271.1:1224052-1239969 GCF_000412655.1 Myotis brandtii
GCCGGGACCCAGAGGGCCCAGCGGGGGCGGGAGCTGGAGCTGGAGCTGGAGCCACCGCTGAAGCCCAGCCCGCGGTTCCCAAACTTGAGCGCGCATCGCACCGCGCACCTCCACCTAGAGCAGCGGTTCTCAACCTGTGGGTCGCGACCCCTTTGGCGGTCGAACGACCCTTTCACAGGGGTCGCCTAAACCATCCTGCATATCAGATATTTACATGACGATTCATAACAGTAGCAACATTACAGTTATGAAGTAGCAACGGAAATAATTTTATGGTTGGGTCACAACATGAGGAACTGCATTTAAAGGGCCAGAAGGTTGAGAACCACTGACCTAGAGTTTCCATGCAGTAGCGCTGGGCCCCGGGAGGATGTCTTTCCAACAAGTGCCCCAGGGATGCCCAGGTTGCCGGTCCCTGGACCACATTCTGTCTGCACCGACCTAAGTACCCGCGGGGTCAGGGTGTGGCAGGCTTTATGCAGTCGGCCAATGCTCAGTGCACCCGTTATTTCCATTGCTATGGTTACATGATTTACATAGCCGATGCATAATAAGTGTAGGAGAAACAGTATGTACAGTTACACTGAAAAAAGGAAGTGAGAACAACACCGTCCACAGAAAATGGAATGCGGGCTTGAACCACCCTATTTTGAGATGATTCTTGCCTTCCTTCATTGCCCCAGACACGGAGCACCCACCAAATGGGCCAGGCCCTGGGCTCCAGGATGGGGCGGGGCAGAGGACCGGGCGCAGACGTGGGAGTGCAGAGCTGCAGGGCGTGGTGTTTGCGGGGCAGAGGGGGTGTGGGGAAGGTTCACAGAGCACAGCTCCCTTCTCATGGTTCGGGAAGTCGAGTCCCAACGCTAACAGACACGATGACCATGTCCTCTGTCACCTCGTTCCCTTCTATCCTCCTGCCGATGGTAGGAAACCCGTTTCATGATCCCATCTACAGAGAAGAAAACTGAAGCGCAGAGAGAATTAACGGCTGCCGCAGTCTTTGGCTGCTCAGCCATGAAGAGGCGGGGCAGTCAGAGCCTCAGCTTCCTTCTGTGCAGAAGGGCAGGGTCCCCTGCATCTGGGGTTGTGAGGGTGAAAGGATGAGATGCGCATCCTTTCAGCAGGTGCCTGTCGCCTCCCGCATGCTTAGCAAGTAGCGATCATAACAACGGCGACTGTTGCTTGGTCCAGATGTGGAAAGGACGTCAGTAGGACTTCACCCCTCTTTCCATCTCGGAGTGCACTTTCTCTGTGCTGGCTTCACGCGGGCCGGGCCTGCGGTGCCAGGCTAGCCTGCCAGTGAGCCTTCCTTCCCCGTAGTTGGAGTGAAAGTTCTAGGGCAGGCCTCACTGGCCTTCGTTGGGTTATGCGGCCTTCCCTAAACTGCCATTGAGACCAAGAGGGAGACGTTCTTACTGGCCTGGATCGTGTGAAATAAAACCCCAGTACTGCTTCCCAGAAGTAAACGGGAACGATGGCGGGGCAGGCACATAGCAGATGTCCACCACGCACGTACGACTCCATCGGAACCCTGTGAGGCGGCTCTTGCCCTCCCATTAGACAGAGTGGGAGGCTAAGGTGCAAAGCAGCAGAGAGCCAGGGACTAGCAGGGCAGCGCCCACCTGATGGAGTCTCTTTGGTCTCAGGCACCCTGCAGTCCAGCCCTGTGATCCCGTCTCCGTCGGGGTCCCTCAGCGGCTCCCAGGACGATAGCGATTCCGATATGGCCTTCAGTGTCAACCAGTCCTCCTCGGCATCCGAGTCATCCCTGGGTAAGGAGATGCAGACCTGGGGTGGGGGCGGGGGCAGGGGCTGGCCTGGCTCCTTCCCAGGGCTAAGCAGGGTGGTCACCTTCCCCCCAACCCCCGCATCCTCTTCTTCCTCAGCTGTGCATTCAGCTGGCGGGAAGAGAAACATCTAGATATGGCACCCAAAGGGTGATAGTGGTGCCTGATGCTTGGGAGCAGGAAAGGGGGCAAAACCCAGACAAAAAGCCGAAGTTGGTGTCTCCCAAAGTTGTTCCCCCAGAGAAACTTTGCCTTCTTGGGGTTGCCCCAACGGAACCCACCTGAGAACCACATTACTTAGGTCTGGCCTGGTCTTCCTCTCTGCAGTGACAGCCCCCAGCTCCCCGCTGAGCCCCCCGGTCTCCCCCGTGTTTCCCCCACCGGAACCGGCAGGCAGCAAGAATGGCGAGTGCACGGTGTGCTTCGATGGCGAAGTGGACACGGTCATCTACACGTGTGGACACATGTGCCTGTGCACCAGCTGCGGCCTGCGGCTCAAGAGGCAGGCTCGGGCCTGCTGCCCCATCTGCCGGCGGCCCATCAAAGACGTCATTAAGATCTACAGGCCGTAGCCTGGCCCGCCGCTGGGCCTTGGCCAGAGCAAGGTCACCTTTCTGAAGCCCCTCTGGGCCGGGCAACCACCATGGCCACCAGGGAGCCTGAGGGCAGTGGCCATCTCGTCTGTCACTCTCCGTGGTGGGCGAGGCGTGACAGTCATGGAGACGAGGCCCTGGGGGTCTGAGCCCAGGCGAGGTTGCTTCTGGCTCAAGAGTGCTTCGCCCCCAAAGGCCGACCCCAATGCAAGCTCAGGAACTGCCTGGCAGACCGCCCGTCCCTCCGGTGACCTCTCGGCTGGGAAACGGCGTCCTCTGTGCAATGCTTTTTGCTGGGGGTGGGTTGAGGTGTGTGCGTGAGTGCGTGCGTGTGGGGGTGCGGGGGAGACTGAGCAGGGAGAGGGCATGTGTGAGAGAATGAGAGAGAACGCATCGGTATTTATACAGGGATCTTGGCTCCAGGAGACTAAGGAATGTGCGACCTGGAGCCCAGACACTAGCAAGGCTAGAAGCGGCTGGCTTTCTGGGGCTGTGACGTCCGCTGGCTTTGAATGTGTGAAGCCTGCACCTGAACAGACTCCCTCGGATGGTATGGAAAAGGGGCCGCAGACTCCCTAGGAGCAGAGCAGGAAAAAATAGCTCGTTGTTTACAGCCCGAGCAGCAACTCCTTGGGGGTCAGGTGGGCGGAGAACATAGAAGAACAGTTTGCCTCTCTGGTTGCTAACCCGCCCTGGAGAGGCGCTGTGCTGGGCGCTGCAGCCATTTGAGGGCTCTGGGCAGGCCGCCCCCAGAAGCCTTTTCCCCCCTTCGCCCCAGGCAGCCTGATCATAAGCACACTGCCCCTACCCCTGTCCCTGCCCCTGGCTGCTTTGGGTCTGTGCGGCCCCACTGTGTACCAGACAGCGGGTTATCTTTTCCTGGGGAGGGAGAGAAGCCTAGAGGCAGGGACTCGCCTGGAGCTGGAAAGGCCACTGTGGGGCACAGGCAGCTGGTCACGCTTCCACCCATGCCTGTGGCATCACTGGGACAACCTGCTGGCAAAGTAGGAGGGAACCAGGGCTTTGCAACCTCGTAGTTCTGATCCTCGTCCCCCCCCGCCCCCCTGCTGATCACTAGGATGTTCACTGACCCTTAGAATGTTAGGGAAATTGGGGTAGTGACTGAAGATGCTGAGTTGGGACTGTCCCCCTTCCCCAGGCTATTTGCTGGGCATTTCCTGGGACCCCGGCCCTGCCCTCCTCCCTTCTTGCCCCCAGGGCTGCCCCCCCAGCTGCCCTGTCTGGTGCCGTGCCTTTAGGCACCCCCCTGGGCCTCTCTGTTTCTCAGTCCCCAGTGCAACCAAGAGGGAGCCTCGTAGCTGCCCCTGCGGAGCTCTGGGAGGACCCACACAGCGTTCTAAAAGGCCTGAGACGCCTTGCCAAGAGCAGGTGTCACTTTTATTACCACTCCTAACCTGTTCATCTGTGAGGGCGGCGGGGGAGAACACTCGGACTCAGGTATTCATATAACAGGTGTTGGCTGGGGCCGGGGTCGGGCGCGGAGCCCAGCGGGGCCACGCCCTCGGCATAGGAAACCGCCCGGTGGTGCCCTGGGGCAGCTGCAGGTCTCAGCCCCTCTCCTGTGTCTGGAAGTGGCCCAGTTTTCTGACCTCAACTGCAGAAGCGCTACTCTGGCCCCTGCAAGACCCCCTGATTGGTCCTTTTTCCTAGCGAATTTGGGAAACATGCCCACATTTTAATTTTGCAGCAGAATCTCTGGGAGGAGGGGTGGCTACTGGAACCCCAGTGTTTGCCATGTTAAGAGCTTGGGAATCCAGGCAGCGCCCAGTGCCCCGCTGAAGTTGGTCCATGGGAGCCTTCCGTCCTCCAGGTGCTGGGTGAGGGCACAGGCGCTCTGTGAGAGGACTCCCCCCTTCTCCCCTCCGGCCTGTGGCTCTCCAGGCAGCAATCCTCCTGACTGGCCTGCGGAGCCAGCTCCTCTCTGCCCCCTGGGTTCCAGGCGGGTCATGTACAGACGCCACCAGGAAAGCAGTGACCAAGGGCCTGGCCCAGGGTGGACCAGGCCTTGCTCCTGGGACGAAAGGAGCCGGGGCTTGTCTGATGCGCTCACAGTTGCTATAAATAGCCTCCTGCATCCAAGAGGAACGAAGAGGGTGTTTATCTTCTAAAATCCAGACATTTCCTGATGCTCTACGCTGGTTTCTTCAGTGCCCCCAGGAGCCGCTGGCCTGGCCCTCGGGTTTTGTATCCAGAGGGGCAGGAGGGAGGACAGGGGCCCTTTTTTGTCTCTTGTCCTCGGCACTGGGCCAGGGAGGGGCCCCCACGTTCATCCGAGAGGCAGGTCCTATCACCAGGCCGAGTCGTGCCTGAGACGGCACCGGCTGTAACACACGCTGCGTTACTAGGGGAAAACCGCTGCCAGTGTGAGCTGTCAGGTGCACAGCTGTACAGCTCATCCCAATCAGATGCTGAAATGGGGGGTGGGGGCCCTGTTACTGGAATTGATGAAATAGGGGATTGTCCCCACTCGGCCGGTGAGAGAACCGAGGCCCCGGGAGTGAGCGAGGTGGAGCCCGAGCGGGAGGTGCAGGGCTGGGACCCACACCCGGGAGTGTGTGGTGCTGAGTCCCCTGCTCTCTGCTGCTTGGCCCGAGTTCCAGGAAGGTCGAGACTGCCTGAGTTTCCTTCCTTTAAACTCATGTGACCGCCCCCCAGGGGTCTGGCCCCTGTGCCCCCACAGCCCTTTTAGGCTCCTCTGTCCACTGCCGCCGCCTCTCTGCTAAGCTGAGCTGGTGAGAGCTCGGGTCCACCCCAGGGCCTCCGCCTCTTCCCTCGGGCACCCATGGGGGCAGCTTTGGGGAGGGGAAGGCCTTCTACCCCCTTCCTGGGCCCCCAGGAGTGGGTTGGAGACCCGAGGATGCCCCTGTGCTGTGGGCTTGTGCCTGTCCTTTGGAATCGCTAGAGAAATTGGCCCATTTCCAAGTCAAAACAAGCTCCCTCTCCTAGTCCAGCCCCAGGACTGGGCCTTCTGGTCGGCGGGGCCTGTGTTTGGACACAGGGTTGGGAACATTTCCGAGCTTTGATTCGATCCCTCTGTGTCGGGGTCTGTGCTCGCACGTGGTAGGTACAAGAGGTTTGCAGAGTAATGAGAACCAGGTTCTGAGTTTCGGGGGTTGACAAAACATGCCCACGCCCCCAAAGTCCCTCCTCACACACCTGCTGAGTGCCTGCCAGGTGTGGGGAGCTGGGAGGACGGCCCTGGGTCTGAGGTCAGAGGCGGAGGCAGTAAGAGAGTGATGAGACGATGGGGGCAGGTTTCATGGGCCTCGCTGGCCACTGTGGCCTCGGGGTCTACCTCAGTGAGTGCCCGGCCGCTGCTTCTGGACCAGAGCCTCCTTCGGGCTTCGCAAAGCTCCTCTGCATGGGAAGTGCCAGGCGCCATGCAGCCCATATGTCGCTGCCAAAGGCCTTGGGCTGAACCCCAAAGTCCCCACCAGCGGATGACCACCCTCAGGACCTCCCAGGGAGACGTGGGGGGCGGGGGCTATCTGCTACTGGGGACTGGTTCCTGGAAATCGGTCCCCAAGGCCCTGGAGAACCCCGGTCAGTTCCTGTTGAGAGGGGCAGTGACCTCCCTCTAGACCCCGTCTCTGCCCCATGTCTGGGGGGACAGCGGCCCGGGATACAGGGCTGCCTGGCATTGCTTGGTCTTTGTCTCACCGTCTCTCCCAGGTCCCTGATGAAATGACTTGTACGACAATCTGTCTGTGCCTTATGAGAGTGTCTGTGCACTTTTTATCCTTTTCTAAAGCAACTCTCCCCAGTGGGCAGGGGCTGGCAGACATCACCGTGTCCCGGACACCTTACGGTCACTGCGGTTCCACGTTGTGTTTCGGGGTGGAGTGAGGTGCCCGCCCCGCCACGCCCCCACTACCTGTGTACAGACCTTTACAAACTGTCTCTTGCTCTCATTTTCCTGATTCAATACTGTGACCTCTCCAATGCAGTCTCATCTTTGGGGAACTGTAAGAAAGGTTGTAAAACTTGGGGCGAGTGGGTGGGAAGGGTTTGCACTGTCCTGTGTGTTGTGCTTTTGTGTGTGGTGTGTTTTGATTTTTTTGTCTGTTTTTATCTGTTTTATATTAACATAAGTTTTCTGTTTAAGAAAAAACTACACAAAACAAAAAACAAATACAACTCTGGCTTGTTAAAAAAGAAAGCTCTCCAGACTCAGTTTGTAAATCCCAGGGGTGTGCACCTCTGGGGAGGGGAGGTTCGGACACGAATCATTGCCCGCCTTGAGGAAACGACTCGCAAAATGTCTCTAGGCCCCTGACAATGGTTGGTCCTTTGACCAAGTACCTCCTGCAGAATATTGCAAGGAAATCATTCCAATCAGAGATTAAGCTCTAAATATAAAGGTGTTTATGGCAGCATTATCCTATATAATCCTATATAATAAAATCCTATATAATAAAAGGCTAATGTGCAAATTGACCGAATGGCAAAAGGACTGGTCGCTATGATGCGCACTGACCACCAGGAGGCAGACGCTCAATGCAGGAGCTGCCCTCTGGTGTCTGTGCGTTCCCACAAGGGGAGCACCAATCAACCACAAGCCTCCGCAGCAGTGCTACATCCCCCAAGGGCTCCTGGACTGCAAGAGGGCACAGGCTGGGCTGAGGGCTTATGCCTGTTTTTCGGAATTACTGGAGAAATTGGACCATTTCCAAGTCAAAACAAGCTCCCTATCCTAGTCCATCCCCAGGACTGGGCCTTCTGGTCAGTGTGGCCTGTGTTTGGACACAGGGTTGGGAAATCGTGCTCCTGAGAAAGAATTCGTGCACTGGGCCTCTAGTTTATAATGATAAAAAAGAAACTATTCCAACCCTAATGTCCAACGACCAGAACTCTCGGTCACAAGTGACAGAAACCCAACTCGCAATGGCTTCAGGGGATTAAAAAGCTCAGGTGATGGGAAGTCCAGTAGCAGAACCCAAGAATCCTTTAGGGCAGCTGGACCCAGAATTGGAAATGCTGCAGCAGGACCTGGTCTCCCCCCCTTCTCCGCTGCCCCCCTGTTGAGTGGGGTTCCCAGGCGGGTTCTCACACACAGCCAGCCTGTCAGCAATCCCCACTCACACCAACCTGGAAACCTGGATCACGGGCAGTATCCTGAACCAATCACGGAGGCCAGGGAGAGAGGGGGCTCTGATTGGTCAGACAGGATACCACCCACCTCCATCCAATAGCTGCCCCCAGGGCACTGAGCAGTGGGGAGCAAAGAAGGAGTGCTGGGCAGGCAACAGCGGCAGCTCCCTAAGGGGGGGTGAGTAAACCATTGCACAGGTACAGACCGGGTTCATAGCTGGGCCTCAGCACCCCACGGGCCAGACACTTAAGCTCTTTGTGCCTCAGTTTCCTCATCTGCAATGCAAGAAGAGTAAGACTCTGACTTAGGGATGGGTGTGAGCATCCCTGAGATCCTGCTGGTCGTTTGCTAGGCACATGTCTGCACTCAGCAAAGCGTTCATAACAGGAACATCCTCATGTTAAAATATGCTGGGAAAACCAAGGCATGAAACTACAAACACTCCCATCTCATGGATGTAAAAAGAAATGAAAAGAGCCCAGCCAGTGTGGCTCAATGGTTGAGCATTGACCTATGAACCAGGAGGTCATGGTTGCAGGCTTGATCCCCAGTGTGTGGCGTGCAGGAGGCAGTCAACCAGTGATTCTCATCATTGATGTTTCTCTCTCTCCCACCCTCTCTCTTCCTCTCTGAAATCAATAAAAATATATTTTTTAAAAAGAAAAAGAGAAAACAACCAACAGTCCACTAACCTGACCATACATTGGAATGACCAGCAGAAAAGCAGCAAAACCTCTCCAGGTCCCAGGGCTGGACGAAGGTGTTGCTGGTGATTTGTTCCCGAGTTTTCCAAATTTTCTATAATGACCAGTGATTACTTTTAATTTAAACTGTTACTTGAAAAACATTCTCCCTGCTCTGCAAAAAGCCAGGAGACTCTCTGGCCCTTGCTGGAATTCGTCAGGAATTCCCAGGCTGATGGAGTTTGAGGCCCAAATTTAGTCACGGGGGAGATTAGGGCCTGCGAGTTTCTGGCGGAGGCCAGGCCAACACCACCAATTTGGTTTCCTCCTCCAGGCCAGGCTTCAGGGTCAGGTTCCTGGGAGAGGCCGAGGGTGAAGGGGCTGCCCCGGCTGTTCCTCCGGCTGCGGAACAGCCTGGCTGGGTGACGCTCTTCCGGGAGCCGTGGGGGAAGAGAAATGAACCGGCATGGATCGAGCAGAAGCAGCCCTGACTTTCACACATTCTCTGAACGAAGCTTCACCATGAGCTTGTCTCCTCGTTTTGCAGGCGAGGGAAGCAGGGCCCCTCCAAGGTAGAAGTCGGACTGGAGCACAGGGCGCCTGCTCCGGAAAAGGCAAAATCTTCCAGAAGCATTTTACACCCTTCCCTGCATCTCGGTTAGAGGCAGTCTTCCCAGGCCTCAGGCTCCATTCTCCACTCCGAGGCGTCCTTCCTGTGATAGCCACTTCTTCCGGGCCAGGGGACATTTTCATAGGCGCTACCTAATCATCAAGACTTTAAAATAATTATTATTATTATCATAAAGGTGTTGGGGAGGGGGAATTATTAATCTAGGCTTTTTTGATTATAAGAGATTGAAACCCAACGCAAGGAAAACCTAATTTACAAAACAATTCACACAACTGAACAGGTCAGCTCTAGCTTCAGGAATGGCTGGATCCAGGTGTTCGTGTGATGTCGTCAGGCGTGTATCCCTGTCTCTCAGTTCTGCTCTCTTCTGGGTTTACATTGCTCTCAGGCAGGTTCTCCCTCTGTGGGAACCAAGACAGCCTCCAGTGGCTCCTCACTTATGTCAGCTTAGTGACCCCTTTAAAAAGTTGGAGGAAAAGTCCCTGGGCTGTCTTTCCTTTGACCCCTTGGATCAGCAACCTAGTTTCTCAACCAATCTCTGTCACATGCCCACACTTGATTTAAAAACACACAAAAACAAAACAGCCCAACCAGCGTGGCTCAGTGGTTGAGCGTCAACCTATGAACCAGGAGGTCATGGTTCTATTACCGGTCAGGGCACATCCCCAGATTGCAGGCTCGATCCCCAGTGGGGCCATGCAGGAGGCAGCTAATCAATGATTCTCTCTCATCATTGCTGTTTCTATTTCTCTCTCTCCCTCTCCCTTCCTCTCTGAAATAAAAATCTATATATATAAAAGCCTAAGTGACCAGCCCACTGGCCGGTAGCTATGACATGCACTGACCACCAGGGGGCAGACGCTTAACGCAGGAGCTTCCAAGCTGCAGTGACTTGGCAGCTGCAGTTCTCAGGTGATGCACCCAGAACCAGAGAGGAGGGAGCCCAATTCCGGGGTGCATTACCCGAGAACCGCCCTCTAGCAATACGTGACCCCTCAGGGGATGTCAGAGATCTGGTTTTGGCCCAATCCCCACAGGGCAGGCTGAGGGACCCCACTGGTGCACAAATCCATGCACCAGGCCTCTAGTGCAGTGGTTGGCAAACTCATTAGTCAACAGAGCCAAATATCAACAGTACAACGATTGAAATTTCTTTTGAGAGCCAAATTTTTTAAACTTAAACTATATAGGTAGGTACATTGTTATTAACTTAATTAGGGTACTCCTAAGGCTTAGGAAGAGCCACACTCAAGGGGCCAAAGAGCCGCATGTGGCTCGTGAGCCGCAGTTTGCCGACCACGGCTCTAGTGTATCATCTATAATAATTAAAGCATAATATGCTAATTAAACTGGACAGCCAAACGACCTTCCGGACGTCATTCTGGACGTCCTTCCTGATGAAGCTGTGGTGGTGTGGGCTGAGGCAGAGGCGGTTAGGGGTGATCAGGCAGGCAGGCGAGCAGTTAGGGACATCCAGGCCGACAGGCAGGCAAGTGGTTAGGAGCCAGCGGTCCCAGATTGCGAGAGGGTGCAGGCTGGGCTGAAGGACTCCCCTCCCCCCCCCACCATGCACGAATTTTGTGCACCGGGCCTCTAGTCCATAATAATAACAACAACAACATATCATTTAATGAGCACTTACTATGTGCTAAGGCATCCATCATATCATTGAATCCTCATGAATTCAATGAGTTCCCCTAGCTCTTTGAGGTAGGTCCCACTGTTACTTTAATTTTATGGGACAGAAAACCAAGACTCCGAGACATCCAGTAACCTTATCCACTCTCCATGGCCTCTCAAAGACAAAAGCATTTCTGCTCTTTTTGTAATTATTTCCCAGGACCTAGACTCGGTGGTTTTTCAGGGCAAATGGGCTGGAACATAGGCACCTGGGACTCACTGACCCCACAGCCTGTCGGGTGGGTATCACTGTCGCATTTTACAGAAAAGAGAAGAGAGGCTCAGAGAGGGCAGTGACCTGTCCTGAATCACACAGCTCGCGAGCTGCGGAGCCAGGATCTGCACCAGGTTGGCCTCTTTCCTCAGCATCATGGCTTGTCTGCAGGTGAATTGTCAGAAGGAAGAGCAGGAGAGAGAGAGAACAATGGGGAGGGGAGGGAGCCAGGCTCAGCACTTAAAGGGACAAGAGAGGAAAGCCATCAAGTCCTGTCCTTGGCTTACACCAGGGCCGTGACTCCATTCCAGGGAGGGAATCTGCCTCTCCCTCAGGCTCGTCTCTCCTGGCTCTTGGAAGCTGGTTTTGGCTCCCACACAGGGATACGGGAAACATGAATATTCCAGGCATCCACTGTGGGAACAGAGCCCCAACCTTGGCTGTTAAATGCACCCGGGGAAGCTTCCAGAAGCCTGGGGGCAGCTGCATCAACAGAGTGCCTGGGGCAGGCTGGTCCCCTTCCCCGGCCCCTCCCCTCCTGGCCAGGGCTGCCAGGGCTAACCCTTCCTCTCGGAATCCAGAGCCCTACCCTCGCCCGTCCTGCACCTCCGCCTCCCTGGGGAAGGCTTCGGCCCCCTGAAGGGTTCCACGAGCCTACTGAGGCCACATGTCCACACCCTGTCCCCGGCAAGAGGCGCACTTGGCCTCGCCAAGGGGCCTGGACTTTGTGTGGCCAGCCCCCTGGAGTTATGCAACAGGGAGACGCCCCCCTCTCTGCATCTCACTTCCCTGCCTCTAGGGGGGGCCTGTAGGTCCTTTGGAGGCTGGGCCCTGGCACCTCAGCTCAGCTCTGAGCAGGTGTTTTCAAAGTGATGGAGTCCAGCCACTGCTGTGAGGGCTTGGGCAAGTGACTGACCCTCTCTGAGCCCCGGGTTCTGCATCCCTGCGGTGGAGGGTGTCAGCCCCCTCGTGGACTATGTTGGGGTGTAGTGTCAGGGACTGGCAGGCACCAGGAGGGGCTCAGTGATGATGGTCACTGTTTTTACCGGGATTGGAGGGCCTGCGGCACCCGCCCCCATCCTGGCTGGGCTCAGGGCTGCCCCTCTGACCCCCACAGCCCCCCGGGCCTCCGTCGGGCCCTGTACTGCTCGGCGAGTCAACCCCGTCACCGTTAGCCGTGAGCATCTAGTGGCATAATTTGTGAGCGAGTATCTGGACTCTTCTGCAGTTTGGGCTCTGGCCCTGCTCGCATGACCGGGCCGTTGGCAGTTCACACTCAGCTCTCCACCCAACCAACTGCATTCTCCTCGTTGTCCTCTTCACTACAGAAGTCCCTTCACTAGTTTATCTTGCAGACTCCGAGAGAAACTGAGGCATCCGCCCCTGCCTTGCGAGCCCTCCCTCCCCCGCCACCCGCTTTGCTGACAGTGTTATGACTCCAGCTGTTGGCCGCATCCTGTGACTGCCTGCTGAGCGTGCGTCAGTAGGAACTGCCCACTGTTCTCATCTCATGACCCCACTTGCTGACCACTGAGCCAGCCGACCCTTGAAAGTCCAGTGGCCCCACCCATCAGAAAATGAATGATGTCAGTTGATGCTCTTGTTTCCCTAGCAACCCATCCTTTTGGTCAGTGGGCCACTCTCACCTTTAAAACCCTTGTGTGGGGGGGGGGGCGCGGAATCGGGGTGGAGAGGATCAATAGGGGGAGGAGGAACGGGGGCATCTGTAATACTTTCAACAATAAAGATAAATTGCCCGGCCGGCGTGGCTCAATGGTTGAGCATCAACCTCTGAACCAGGAGGTCATGGTTCGATTCCCGGTCAGGGCACATGTCCAGGTTGTGGGCTCGATCCCCAGTAGGGGGCGTGCAGGAGGCAGCCGATCAATGATTCTCTCTCCTCATGGATGTTTCTATCTCTCTCTCCCTCTCCCTTCCTCTCTGAAATCAATAAAAAAAAATTTTTAAACCCAATAAAATTCAAAACAAGCCATAACCAAAACCCCCTTGCCTAACCCTCCCTACCCCCTGAGAGCGTGTCTGCAGTTGATGCCGAGGCTGCACTCACTGATTTGCAAAGAAGAAAACTCTCTTTGCAGCAGCATCTGCAGGTGACCAGCTCAGCGTCTCCCCAGCAGCAGAGCCCTGGGGTTCCCGGCCCCGCCTTGTGAGCCCTCCCACGCCCACTAGTGCGGAACTTCTGGCATCAGACACCCTCTTCCCGAGAGGAATGAAAGCAGGAGCCATCCGATGGCGGGGTTGGGGCCTCTGAGCTTGCCGTCCCCTCGCCCCTGCTAGTGTTGGCTCCTCGTCAGGAATGCCGGCCGGGCCTGGGAGGCCGGCTGACCTCAGGCTCCAGAGGGAAAGTCGCACTTCTGCTCAACTCCCAGGAGCAGCCCCGCATTCCAGGAGGGCGTGGGAAGGGCCCGGCCTTCGCAGCACAGCTGAGAACTGCCCGCAGCCCGGCCATCCCGCAGCCCAGGCCATCCCGCAGCCCGGCCATCCCACAGCCCGTCAGGAATGCCGGCCGGGCCTGGGAGGCCGGCTGACCTCAGGCTCCAGAGGGAAAGTCGCACTTCTGCTCAACTCCCAGGAGCAGCCCCGCATTCCAGGAGGGCGTGGGAAGGGCCCGGCCTTCGCAGCACAGCTGAGAACTGCCCGCAGCCCGGCCATCCCGCAGCCCGGCCATCCCGAAGCCCAGGTCCACCTCACTCCTCAGGGAGGTCCGCCCACCACAGTGGGATGGAGGCCGGCGCTGGGAGAAGACTCATTGCCACCAGGACAGTGAGCGTCCGCTGGCCTCCCCCCGCCGCCCACTCTCCCATCCACCCCCTTCTCCGGTGCCAGAAGACCTGCCCCTGCCTTCCCTGGGGTCACCTCCCACCTGTGACACTGAGCCCCTCCACTGTTCTGAGCAATCCCCGCTCCCTTACACCTCCGCCCCCCACAGGGGTCCGGGGCTGTCTAGACCCACCCCAGGGCCACCCCTCCTGCCGGCCTTTCTGGATCTGCACCCGGGGGTTGTTTCAGCTCCCGGTCGGGGGGGGAGGCTTCCCTGAAGGGGTCCCACAGGAGCTGGGCCTGGAGGGTGGGCAGCAGCAGGTCCCACGGAGCGCGCCCTGCACGAGGGAGCAGGCTGCGCGTCGGAGGAGCAGCCCAGGGTGGGGGCAAAGGTGCCCAGAGACAGTTCCTTCAGCTCTAACCAGCCTCTCTTCCTCCAAGAGGTCCCCCCACGCCACCGGCTGGCGCAGGCTGCACACACGTGGGCAAGGGGCAGCAGGGCGGCCTGGACACGGGCCTGGAGGCAGCACAGCCATGTGATGAGGCCCTGTCCCCTCAGCGCCTGCTCCTCGCCTCACCCATGAGCAGTGAGCCTGGCAGACCTGAGGGCCAGAGAAGGGGGCTTTCCGGGCTCCACCTTGGGAGGGACTGGCCGTTTCTTTCTAGAAGGTGGGGCGCTGTCGCCCTCTACTGGTCGCCATGAGAGGCCGCAAAGGCCTGAGCAGAAAGAAGCAGCTGGACAGACAGGCAAGGTCCAGGCGCTGACCGCCCCCAGCAGATCCTCGATGCCCCCAGGTGACCTGGGAAGGCAGCTCTGCAAATGGCCTGGTGGTCTGGGTGAGCTGGAGGGGGCTGTCTTGGGTGACAGTGGGGCTGGGCTGCAGGGGGAGGACAGGGACCAGGACCCTGCAATGCCGGGAGGATGGTACCTGAGCCCCAGTTTGGCCCCCATCTGACCAGCTCAGGTTTTTAAAAATATGTTTTTACTGATAATTAGAGAGAGAGAAAGGGAGAGGGATAGAGAGATAGAAACATGGATGAGAGCGAAACATCACCGATTGGCTGCCTCCTGCACGCCTCCAACACGGGCATGCGCCCTGACTCTTGGTTCATGGGTCGATGCGCAGCCACTGGGCACACTGGCCGGGCTGGCCGGCTCGGTCTAACCCACACATGGGCCCTGTGTCGGCACATTGACATAAAACAAGCAGGGGAAACGCAATGACCAGAACCCTCGGGGCCGTGCTCAGTGGCAGAGCCTGTCACAGGAGACACATCTGTGCGATTCCGCATACATGAGGCCCCAGGAGGACTCACGTGCATAGAGATAGGACAGTGCCCCCGCCTTCGCAGATGCCCACAGGCAGCCTGCAGGTAACCCAGTGAGGGAGGAGGGTGGAGGGGGGCAGCTAAGACAGCGCCATTTCTGCAGGAACTGGCTTCAGGCCGGGCCCACGGGTGGGCTCTGGCCCTTCCTTGCCTCCCACCTGCTGCCGTGGGGGGAGCACCGAGACCTGCAGGCTGTGCCAGGGGAGGACGTGGTGGGATTTGGAAAAGAGCTCAGAGCCCAGGAGTGGGGGAGGAAGGCAGGAGGTGACTGCCTGGTGACTGAGAAATACAAGGGGAGGAATCGGGCGACCCTGACAAGTGGTTCCCTGGACCGCGGTCTTGATCCCAGGGGGCTTTTCTTGGACTGGACGGCGGGGACCGTGGCGTTGTGAGCCTGACATCCGAGAGGAGCCGTGACAGGTAGTTCCTGCCTCTTCCGCACGCCTCCTGGGTCCGCAGAAGGGAAGAGAGCCCTCTCGCTCCGGCACTCACAGCCTTCGTACTAGGCCTGAGCCAGCTCTTCATTCAATAAACGCTCACTGACATCAACCGTCAGGGCACATGCCCAGGCTGCGGGCTCGATCCCCAGTAGGGGGTGTGCAGGAGGCAGCTGATCAATGATTCTCTCTCATCATTGATGTCTCTCTCTCTCTTAAATCAATAAACATATCTATAATAATTAGACCAGACAGCTGAACAGCCTTTCAAACGTCATTCCAGACATACTTCTGGACGAAGCCGCCGCAGCAGGGGGCCAAGGCAGAGGTGGTTAGGGGCAATCAGGCAGGCAGGCGAGCAGTTAGGAGCCAGCAGTCCTGGATTGTGAGAGGGATGTCCAACTGACAGTTTAGGCCCGTTCCTGCAGGGATCGGGCCTAAACTGTCAGTCAGACATTCCCCGAGGGGTCCCGGATTGCGAGAGGGTACAGGCTGGATGAGGGAACCCCCACCCCTGTGCATGAATTTTGTGCACCGGGCCTCTAGTATTTTAAAAACAATAAAAAAGTAAGTAAATAAATAAACGCTCACTGAGCCCCCACACATCCCAGGCCTGGAAGGTCCTTCACTTTCTCATGCTCTTCTTCTCCCAGCCTTTCCCTCTGATAC
>NW_005370271.1:1240426-1241042 GCF_000412655.1 Myotis brandtii
ACCCCTCCCCACACACCCCACCCCGCTCCTGTGGGGCAGGAGGCTGAGCTCATCCTCTTGGCTGAGAGCTGCGCGTGGCTTGGCCAATCCGTGCTGTCCACCTCCCCTTGACCCCACCCCACCCAATCCATTGTCAACGCAGCAGCCGGAGGATTTTCTTCAAACCTGAACCAGATTAGATCATTCCTCTGCTCCAGTCCTTCAGAGTTCTCTCATCCGGCCCAACGCTCCTTGCTCGGGCGAGTCAGGCCCTGCCCCCCTCAAAGGTGGGTCTTGAACGTCAGTTGCTTGGAAATACTCCTCATGACCATGTTACACAGCCGTGGTCTGTCTCAGCAGCCGCTCACTTCTCCATGGCATGGACCGCACGTTGTCCATTTGCTCTCACTCCCCCACCCCTCGCCCTAATAGAAGGTGAGTGGAGGCAGGCACGGGTGTACTTTGTTCAGTTCTATCGCCAGCACCTGCGCGTGGTATGTGCTCAGTCACTCTCTGAAGAAGGCTGTGGACCAGTGGTTCTCAACCTCGGCTGCACATTGGAATCACCTGGGAATCTTTTTAAAATCCTGATTTCTGGGCCTCATCCTCTGGAAATTCTGTTTCTTTGTTACTAACG
>NW_005370271.1:1241261-1258123 GCF_000412655.1 Myotis brandtii
ATCGGGGTGTGGGCCATAGACCCTGTGCACAGAGGGGTGTGTGTTCCAGGTTGGGGCAACAGAATGTGCTGGTGGGTCGGACTGGGGGGGAGGGAAAGAGAGAAATGGAGGATGGCCCTCACCTTCCAGCTGGAGCCGCTGGGGAGCGGGCCGCAGACTTGCGACGAGGGGCAGTTTTCGGGGAAAGCCTGCGCCTCTGTATGGGACGCATTCCTGTGGAGGCGTCTGGGAAACACTCAGAGGAGGGGCTGCATCGGCGGCTGGAGCCAGGGAGACGGCCTTGACATAAGGCACAGACAGGGCCATCACAGCAGAGGGAGGGTCTAGACCAGTGACGGCGAACCTTGTGAGCTCGGCGTGTCAGCATTTTGAAAAACCCTAACTTAACTCTGGTGCCGTGTCACATATAGAAATGTTTTGATATTTGCAACCATAGTAAAACAAAGATTTATATTTTTGATATTTATTTTATATATTTAAATGCCATTTAACAAAGAAAAATCAACCCAAAAAATGAGTTCGAGTGTCATCTCTGACATGTGTGTCATAGGTTCGCCATCACTGGTCTAGACTCTAGAGCAGCCGTGGGCAAACTACGGCCCGCGGGCCAGATCCGGCCCGTTTGAAATGACTAAAACTAAAAAAAAAAAAGACCGTACCCTTTTATGTAATGATGTTTACTTTGAATTTATATTAGTTCACACAAACACTCCATCCATGCTTTTGTTCCGGCCCTCCGGTCCAGTTTAAGAACCCATTGTGGCCCTCGAGTCAAAAAGTTTGCCCACCCCTGGTCAAGAGCCACGGGATGGTGTGAGTGGAGAGCACGGAGCTCCGATCCCTGGGGCCCGAGGTCAGACAGAGGCAGGCGGCCGGGCCCGCGGAGGAGCCTGCGTGTCACCAGGACAGAGAAGTCACCTGGGAGGTTGCTGCTGAGCGGGCCAGGTGGCGAGAAACAGGCGCTAGTAGACTAGGAGGTCCTGGAAGCTCGACAAGAAACTTCGAAGAGTAGTGGACACGGGTTCCTGGTTAAAGTGACTTAAATGCGGCCTGGCTGGTGTGGTGGTTGAGCGTCGACCTATGAGCCAGGAGGTCACCGGGCACATACCATGATTGCAGGCTCAATCCCCAGTGGGGGGCGTGCAGGAGGCAGCTGATCAATGATTCCCTCTTATCACTGATGTTCTTATCTCTCTCTCCCTCTCCCTTCCTCTCTGAAACCCATAAACATATTAAAAATTAAAAATAAATAAGAGAAGCAGGGAGAATGCACGCGGAGGGTTTAGGCTGAGCGGGACTCCGAGGAAGGAGGGCCCTGAGCCAGGTGCTGGTGGATCCAGGAACTGGACCCCAGGGCCCTGCCCAGCCGCCCCGCCCCAACCGGCCATGCAGGTGAGCTGTCCTGGCGCCCAGAACCAGGCCGCCCTGCCCACCTCTGCACCCTCTCCCGCAGGGGGTCCAGGGGTCGTGTGCCCTCCTGGGCATGGCCGGGGGGAGCCGACCAGGAGACGAGGCTGCAGGGCACGGAGCCCAGAGGGTGGCCCAGGAGAGGAAGGGAGTCTGGGTCACCTGTGTGGGCGGTTACTGAAGCACCCTCCCCATCTGTCAATTAATCCATCCATCAATCCAGGAACAGCCCCCTGGGCCCTATCTCCTGCTCTACCCAGTTGGGAAGTCCTGGGTCTTGGGGGTCATGTTGGGGCCTCTCTATCCCTCACCCTCATATCCAGTCCATTACCCAAGCCCCATTGACTTTGTCTCCTTCATTTCATCCGGAATGTGTCCTGGTCCAGCGCCCTGGTCCACGTAGCCGTCCCCTGCCCTCCGGTGGCTGCAGCCCCCCCTCTGACCTCCCTGCTTCCATGCCCCGTCAGGCCACCCCCTCAGAGGCCGTCCTCCTGCCGGCGGGGTTCTGGTCCTGTCACCGCTCCCCTCCAGTAACAAGACGACAAGAATAACATCTGCCAGCACCCCCAGGGCACCCCGAGAGCCCGCACCGTTCCGGAGCAGCATTGTGCAGGCTCACTGATTCCTCCCTCACGGAGTCCTACGGAGGACGCGGCTACCTGTTACCGTCCCAAATACCGGAGCGCGGAAACTGAGGCACAGAGCGCTTAAGCAACTTGCCCGAGGTCGCCCAGCTGGCAAAAGGCAGAACCAGGGTTCAGACCCAGGCAGCCTGAGGCCAGAGCCCATGCTCTCAGCCGTGACACCGTCTTTATGCATCAAGGAGATCGGAAGCCTCCTCACCCCCACGCAGAAAACCCTGCAAAATCGCACCTGCCCCCACCCCACCCCCAGCCTTTCTCCCACCGCTCTGCCCCCCACCTGTCGCACGTGGCTCAGCTCCGGCCTGCACACGCAGCAGGCTTCCTCCCCACTCAGGGCCTGGGCACCGGCTGTGTCCTCTGCCCGGAACTCCCCCATGATGCCCGCCCCCCCCCTTTAACGCCTAAGGAGGCTCTCAGCTCAGGAACCTCGGCTGACTCAGCCACAGGCGGTCCCTCAGGCGCACACCCTCGTGCACCCTGAATTTCCCCCCACACATTTCTGATACGGCTGTCTATGCATCTGCACGGGTGTGTGAACAGCTCTGTCCTCCTCCCGGGAGACAGCACGTGTGGCCAGAGCAGCCATCGTGTGTCTTAGTCCCCGGTGGGGAGCACCCCGCTGCGGGAATGTGTGTGAAACGGATGGATGAATCCGGGGATGGATAAATCCCTGGCCCCGGGGAGCCATCAGGTCTGGAGCCAGGCTCTGTTCCTTCCTCGCTTTGTCCGCTGACCACCAGAGGGCGCTGTGACCTGAGAAATCACCCAGGGGACTCGGGTCTGAGGTTCCCACGGGCGCCTGGGGCCTCCCCACTCAGGGGGTGAGCCCCCTGAGCTCCCTGACAAGCTCTGTAGGCCACTAGGGACTGAACCCCGGTTTGGCCCCCTCCCATGCGGTTCCCCAGCTGTGTGACCGGAGGACACTCCGCCTCGGTGTCCCCATCTGTTAAATGGGGTTGTTGAACCAGCCCTGCCTCCCCCACAGAGCTGGTGCTTCACGTCCCACAGAACTCCCGGTGATGGCAAAATCCTCCCTCCTCAGTGGGAACCGGAGCCCGGGAACCGCAGGGAGAAACTACATTATTTACTCAGAATCATGCGTGGAAGAAAACCACCCGGAGAGAGACTTCTGAGCAGGAAAGAAAAACAATTACTGGTCCCTTATTCTCATGTGCCCTTCAACCCTCACAACAACCCTGAGAGGCAGGTCTTGTTGTCCACCTGTTTGATGGACGAGAAGACCAAGGCCCAGCTGTACCTGCTAAAGCTGGTGACCCCCTCGCCACCCCCTACCTGGTGTCCACCTCCGCCCCCACATCCGGCCTCCGCCCCACCAGGGGTTCTCAAAGTGTGTTCCTCAGGGCAGCAGCAGCATGGCCAGAGCACTCCTTAGAAATTCATGCTCCCCCAACCACAGGCAGGCGGCCCCGGGACCGGGCATCTTCCCACACTGTCTATCTTAGTGGTACTCAGGGGATGCTGGTGAGGGCACAGGCCTCTGAGATCCTTCGGTGTCGGCACCTGGCAAGACCTTGACACTAAACGGAAGAGTCCTATGTGGAGGTTCACCTTGAATGACCCAGAAATGACTGCTTTGTACCATCAGCGGCATGGCTGATGGGTATGGCTGGAGAAAGAAGCCATGCTGGAAATTCTAGAAAAGGCCCAGAAATATATCCTCAATAGAGCTCATGGTCAGTTATTGCTAAAGGTATACAGTACTACTAACTTAAAGGTCCCTGTTTAAGAATTTGGAGAATTTGTGCTTTTAGTTGAAGGGAATTATAGGGATATAAAATGGCTTCTCACACACACACACACACACACACACACAGACAAAAAGAAAAATGAAAAAAAGAAAGAAATGCATGCCCTGAGGTCCCACCCAAACCTCCAAATCTGAGATCCGAGGGTGGACCTGGCCATCTGTGTCTCACAGCCCCAGGGCATCCTCACCCTGGCCCGTGTGGCTCAGTGGTTGGAATGTCACCGCCATACACCAGGAGGTGGCGGGTTCAATGCCTAGTCAGGGCACGTACCCAGGTTGTGATCCCCAGTCAGGGTGTGTGAGGGAGGTAGCCTATTGCTGTTTCTCATGTTAATGTTTCCCTCTCCCTCCCCTCTCTCTAAAATCAATGAAAATGTTAAATAAATAAATAAATAAATGAGGACATTCTCAAGCACCAACCAGTGTGACAACAACTCTGCACCAGCCCGTCCTCAGGTGTGGGGAGCGCCTGCCCTCGGGAAGGTGAGGACAGGGAGGAGGGGAGCAAGGAGCGGCCACTAGTGGTTGGATGTCACCGCCATACACCAGGAGGTGGCGGGTTCAATGCCTAGTCAGGGCACATACCCAGGTTGTGGGTTCGATCCCTGGTCAGGGTGTGTGGGGGAGGTAGCCTATCGCTGTTTCTCATATTAATGTTTCCCTCTCCCTCCCTTCCTCTCTCTAAAATCAATGAAAATGTTAAATAAATAAATAAGTAAATGAGGACATTCTCAGGCACCATCCAGTGTGACAATGCATCTGCACCAGCCCTTCCTCAGGTGTGGGGAGCGCCTGCCCTCGGGAAGGTGAGGACAGGGAGGAGGGGAGCAAGGAGCGGCCACTTCGGGGCCCCGTGGGAGAGGAGCGAGATGTCCCGGCTGCTCCACGGAGAGGTGGCCCCTGGCTGACATGAGCCCGGGAAGGCAGGGCCCACCCGCTGGACAAGCCCAAAGGATGGAAGTCCGATCGCTTCTGTGGCAACTGGGCCCCCAAACACAGGCCTGGGGGCAGCAGAGGCTTGGGGAGCAGAGGTGCTCAGACTCACCGGGGCGATGGCTGGCCATGCAGGTGCCCAGGCCCTGCCTCTCCCAGGCTGGGCCCAGGAAGCTGCCATCACATTGGGGAGCCTCAGGCACAGGGGCTTCGGGCAGCCAGACCCCGGGTGAGCTCTGACTCTGCCCTCCTGGGCTCTGTGGGCCTTGGAGTCCTCTCTATAGGAGGTGGTCAGAATGGAGACACGAAGCTGGTTTCTGGAATCAGAAATGGCTCAGTGCTCTTAGAACAGGACGGTTGGCTGGGGAGTGGGGCGGCAGGAGATAAAGGGCGCGGATTTTTGTCTTTGGGAGGGCTGAGCGGGGAGAGACATGGCCAGGTTAGCAGGAACAGGGGCTGAGGTGGGGAGCAGGCCTTGCCCCGGGGGCTCTGAGGACCAGCTCTGGGCCAGACCCTCGGGGCCCAGGTCCCTGCCCACGAGTCACAGCGGATTTAACCTGCTTCGGTTGCCTCATCTGTCACAGGAAGATAAGACGATTGCTCCTAAGAATGGAATGAGAGAACCGGGTAGAGCTGGAGCGAGTGCTCAGTCATGCTGGCCATCGCTGTTAACCAGTGAGCCGACCCTCATGTCCGCGTGCGCAGTCGGTGAAGACCCAAAGGGAGGCCATGCCTGAGGGCCCTGTGCTGGTGCCTTAGGGACAGTGTGGCCCTGGGGGGGGGTCATTAAACAGGACCCCCCGGCCCTCCGTGGGGGCCAGAGCCAGGCAGGCGCCGGCGGGGAACTGACGCCTGGATTGGACTCCCACCCCCTGTCCCAGGCCTGGCCCGGACCCACCCGCATGACCAGCTTCCTGTTTGCGATGCCAGTGTTGGAGGGAGGAAATCGGTGCCCCCGCCCTGGGGCTCGAGGGCAGGAATGTGGACGTGCTGACGTCAAAGCGTGTCCTAGTTCAGGGAAGTCGGGATGGGAAGGGTTTCCTGCTGCTGCTCAGCCTTTGATCCCAGGCCTGAGCTGGGGCAGAACCAGCCCCGGTGGAGCAAGGCGGCCCAGCTTTCTCTGCTGGACACGGCAGGGGGCGCATCAGGTCCGACCCCAACACGGCCGGTGACCCTGGGCAGAGCGCCTCCCCTTCCACGCCCCCGTCCTGCATCTGTAGAGTGGGGAGGAAGGCGCATCTCCCAGCTCCTTCATTCCTCAGGCACATGTGACAGGACTGAGCCTGCCCGGCTGCGGTGGGCTCCTTTCCTTAACATGCCTGGCCGGGGGCCCCGGTGGGGGGCGGGGAGGAGGCCCGGAGCCAGCACAGAGGCACGCGGCCTTGCTGGAGGTGGCAGGGGGCGGTTTCCCAGCACTGGCTGTGACTCAGGCACTCCTGGCCCGGTGACTGTTTCCCAGACTCCGCGGAGCCACCACACCTGTACCTGCTTCGCAGCCGTGAAGCCGCCTTGAGGCACGGCCGGTATGTGTCCGCCGGGGTCTGTGGTGCCATGGACCTCACGCTCCCCAGGCACTCAGGGCTCTTATGTGTGTGTTCTCACCGGATTCCCAGTGGAGCCTAAAGAGGTAGGGACTGTGAATGGTCCCATTTCACAGAAGGGTAAACTGAGACCCGGAGAGCTGGAGGAAGCTGCCCAAGATCACAGAGCTCGACAGTGGCAGAGCCAGGAAGAGGGCGCTGACTCTCTGACACCAGCGACGTGCTTCCCATTGGAGACACAGCCTGGCGTGGCAGAGAGGGCCCTTGACCGCGGCAAGGCCGTCATTCCGGAGCACACACCCAGAAATCTGTCCCTCCCACTCCGCCCACCTGACCTCAGGCCTCCAGAACATGGACCACAGAGACCTGTGTGCAGATCTGCCTTCCCTTCTCCAGGTCGATCGCCTGGGTCCCTGAGCACCGGGCTCAAGTCCTGGAGTCTCCTCAGCTCCACACTCCCTGAAGGCCGCGGTCTAGGTTCTCCACCCCTGCGCGCCTCGGTTTCCCCGCTGTGATGTTGGCGGAGGGCGTGCACACCCAGGTAGCTTGGAGGATGTCCTGAGGAGGGCTCGGAGCAAGGCCACGGGACAGCACGGGTGCCTGAAAGTCATTGTGAGCGAGCCTTCCTGGGACGGCACCAGGAGTTCCCAAAAGCCCTTCCTTGGCCCTCCCGCCTTCCCCGTCTGACATAGAGTAATCATGTAATAACTCCTGGCTGTTGTTATTGCTGTTGTTGTTGGCATTTATTTATCAACTAGAGGCCTGGTGCACGAAATTTGTGCACGGGTAGGGTCCCTAGGCCTGGCCAGCGATCAGGGCCGATTGGGGCCTTCCAGCTGCCAGCCAGGGCCTTCCTTCATTCTGCGCTACCCCCTGGTGGTCAGTGCATGTCATAGCAAGCAATCAAACCCCCGATCTCCTGGTCAAACTCCCAAGGGGACAATTTGCATATTAGGCTTTTATATATATTGACCTCCAGACAACAGGAGGGACTCCTTGGGTGACTGTAAAAGCCCTTTCCCCATATGCCCAGTAGGTGGCGGCAGAGGCCCCTCGTAGTGCCCATGTGAGGGCTCCTCGATGAAACCTTTCCGGGGCAGGTGAGAAACCAGACTTAGAAGTGAAGGTGCCCCTGAGTTTCCAGGCCAGTGAATCCCATCAGCAGACGCTTCCCGAGCTCCCAACGACGTGTCTGGTCCAGCCACAGTGGGACTGGGGAATGCCGGTGACTGCTGGCCAATGGACACCTGGGGAAGGAGAAAACTGGCCACGTGGACAGAAAGCTTGGTTGCAATTCTCTTGGATAACCCCCAGAAGTGGAATTGCTGGATCGTATGGTAGTTGCACTTTTTATTTCTTGAGGAACCTCCACCTGTTTTCCGCAGTGGCTGCCTCATGTCGCATCCCCACCAACGGTGCCCCAGGGCTCCAGCTTTCCCACACCCTCACGGACTCTCATCGTCTCTGTTTGTTTTATAACCGCCATCCTCGTGGGCGTGAGGTTTGATGTGCATTTCCCTGGTCATTGGTGATGTTGGACATCTTTTCTTTTTTTTTTTTTTTTTAACAAAATATCCAAATTTTTTTTTAACATTGTAAAAGTTATACTTTTTTTTTTTTTTGCTAAAAGTATTACAAAGGGTATTACATATGTGTCCTTTTTTTCCCCCCGCCCTTGACAATCCCCTGCCCTCCCTTACCCCCCAGTGTCTTATGTCCATTAGTTATGCTTATATGCATGCATACAAGTCCTTCGGTTGATCTCTTACTCCCCTCCCTCCTGCCCCCCAACCCTCCCTGGCCTTCCCACTGCAGTTTGACAATCAGTTTGAGGCAGCTCTGCCTGGACATCTTTTCATATACCTGTTGGCCGTCTGTGTGTCTTCTCCAGAGAAATGTCTCTGACGCGGCAAATCTTCAGCCCGTTTTTAAATCGGGTTATTCATTTTCTTGCCAATGAGTTGTGGGAGTTCTTTGTATATTTTGGAGATACAGCTCTTAGCAGATACATGGTTTGCCAACATTTCCCCCTCCTCTAGGCTGTCTTTTCACTCTGTTCATTGGTCCCTTTGCTGTGCGGGAACCTTTTAGTTTGATGCTCACACTATTCACAAGAGCCAAATGCGGAAACAACCTAAACGCTCCCAGACAGACGGCTGGACGCAGAGAATGTGGCCCATGCACACAACGGAATGTGGTCTATACTCACACAGGAAATCTTGCCAATGCAGCAAGATGGATAAGCCAGACACAGAAGGACAAGCACCCCAAGGCGTGACCTAGAGTATCTTCTGGAAGGGGCAGGAGCAGGTGGGGTCTGGAGGGGGAGGAGGGGCAGTGAAGCGCGTCGAGGCTCTGACTCAGCCAGGCGCTCTGGGCGTCTGAGAAACTGGGTGCAAGCCCCATGCGTGGACCCGGCCCTGTACACGGCAGGAAGGACTCGCTGTGGCCAGGGTTGAGCTTCCCCCGGTCCCTGGAGCGGGTGGGGTTCTGCCCATAGTGCAGATGAAGAAACTGAGGCTCCCAGCACCACCCAGCCAGAGCATGCAGGGCTGGGTGAGGGGACCCCGACTTTGCTTAGTGTGCCCTCTGCCGGGAATGGCTCTAGGTGCTTTTGCTGTAGCGTCTTCGCTGTAGGGAGTTTGCCGCACACATTTTTGCTGCATAACTAATTGGCCATAAGACAATATTTTCCAAAAAGAAGATACAGTAACTGGTTGGCTGTTGGTTGGTTGGTTGGTTTCATTTCTCCGTTGACGGGAATCCGTCAACCACCTCCGGCAGACGGGATGTATTTAAGCTGGAGTAAGTTTGGTTTCCTTTCTCCATGGACAAAGTTCTCACAATTACCCCCATTTTTATATTATCCATAAATCTTGCCCTAGGCCAGTGGTCGGCAAACTCATTAGTCAACAGAGCCAAATATCAACAGCACTTCTTCAAAATAGACTCACCCAGGCCGAAAACCGACTTCTGCGCATGGGCCAGGAAGTTTCAATCCCACTATATGTGCGCCCGCACGTGGTATTTTGGGGAAGAGCCACACTCAAGGGGCCAAAGAGCCGCATGTGGCTCACGAGCCTCAGTTTGCCGACCACGGCCCTAGGCGGTTTGGCTCAGTGGATAGAGCGTTGGCCTGCAGACCAAAGGTCCCAGGTTCAATTCCAGGTCAAAGGCGCGTACTTTGGTTCAAGCTCCTCCTCGGCCTGGGCCCTGGTCGGGGCGCATGCAGGAGGCAACCAATCGATGTGTTTCTCTCACATCGATGTTTCTGTCTTTCTCTTTCCCACTCTCCCTAAAAAAAAAAAAAAAATCAATGGAAAAATATCCTTGGGTGAGAATTAACAAAACAAAAAAAGTTTAAAAATATATCAATATAAATCTCCGCCCTCAGGATGGTGTGCACAGTGAGGAGGAGGTGGGTGGGAGGGATGGCCTTAAAGCCGTTAGTGTTTCTTTCAGGGCACGATGATTTGCCCGACAGCTGGTTTCTGGTTTTGAAACCCAATTGGGAGGAGAAATAGAGGCCAAGGGTCTCTTTGAAGGCACAGAGTTGAACCCACATTTCCCGTAGAAGACAAGTGCTCAGGTACAGTCCACAAAACGAAACCAGTTCTTTGCACAGTGTTACCATAAATCCACACACATTTTCAAATGTATTCATATAGTTTGCATTTTGCAATAAAGTCTTTTTAATTTTGTTATGGCCTTTTTAATGGCCCTTTTTTATTTTATGTGATTTTATCTTTTCTTTTTTGGCACAATTGCATTCCTGGTAGTTACATGGCAAAAATGTTTGCAGCAAAAATGCTTGCGTCAGAGCTGTTCGCGGCAAAGATGCCACAGCGAGGAGACTGGACACTCTTGGGCACACCTTCCCCATCTTCTTCTTCACCCCAGCAGTTCAGACAGGGTCTTCAAGATGCAGCTCTGGCCTGGGGAACAGTACGGGCCCCGCCCACCGGCACCCCCACTGCTGTGGGAGGCCGCCCCACTCCCCTCTGCTCCAATTACATGCTAAGCTGAGCTCCACCATCAGAGCAATTACCACAGGTAGTAATTACCTGGTTACTGGTCTGCCTCCCCGACTAGACCGACTAGACCGTGAATTCCAGGAGGAAGGCTTCGCGACACACTCACCCGGGAGCTGCAGTGCCAGGCACGGCACCTCGCTGGTCCTTGCTATTGGCGGGAGGAGGGCAGAGGGAGGGAGACGGGATGCAATGTTTACATCATTTTATTGAAAAGCTGGGCAGCAAGGAAGCCTGGAGGGAAGGGCCCACACCTCACACCGTGGTGCTTTGACGAGTTTTGCTAAATCCGCAGAATACTTGTCTTTTCCACTGGCTCACTGAACTCAGTGAGTCTTAAAAGGAAATGTTGCGTCCGCATCCTGAATGGAAAGCCCGATCACTTCCCATCAACAGAAGGTTGTCATAAAAATGGATATCACTAGCCCTGGCCGGGTGGCTCAGTGGGTTGGAGCATCGTCCCATAAGCTGAAAGGTCACAGGTTCAATCCCTGGTCAGGACATGTACAGGAGGCAACAGATAGATGTGTCTCTCTCACACTCTCACATCATTGCTTGTCTCTCTCTCTCTCTCTCTGAAATCAATTTAAAAAACATATTTTTTTTTAAAAGAAAGGAAGGAAAAAGAAAGGGCCCAGCTGGCATGGCTCAGGGGTTGAGTGTCAAACTATGAACCAGGTCATAGTTCCGGTCAGGGCACACGCTTGGATTGCAGGCTCCATCCCCAGTGTGTGGCATGCAGGAGGCAGCTGGTCAACGATTCTCTCTCATCATGGATGTTTCTCCTTTTCCCTTCCTCTCTAAAATCAATAAAAATATATTTTTTTTAAAAAAAGAAAGGAAGGAGGGAGAAAGGAAGAGAAGAAATGATGAGGGAGAGGAAACTCTTCCTTACAGAAGAATGCCAGGAAGATGACGGGGAAGTGAGGAATTTATAAAACCCGTTGACAACCATCATAGTGAACACTAATTCATTTGTCACCAGTGGATGCGGGGAGTCACCCTCCAGGGATGACGGAGTTAGAGAACCCTTTGGCTCCACAGCCTGCACATTGATTTGGGTAAGAATCGCCAGTGGGGGGAGGCTTGCTGGGGGTGGGCAGGATTTGCACACAGTCTCACAGTGTCAGCCTCCCGGCTACCCACTAGTCCCCCTTTACAGCAGAGAGATCTGGCTGACACCAGCTCAGCCAAGAGATCATTTGGGACCATCTGAGGTCACGTGTCTCCTCTGTGATGCGCTGAGGACTCACACGGGGCCATCCCAGCCAAGAATCCAGGACCTGGCTCTGATGGTGAGCAACCGGCCTGGCAGACCCGCCAAAGGATGAGGATGGTCTACAAAATGATGGGCCCGTGTTCCGCAGAAAGGTCAAGGTCGTGGGAGACAGAGAGGGCTGAGGAACGAACTGTCCAGATTAAAGGAGAGAATAAAGACAGGACATCTGGATCCAGGCCCAATACTGGGCTGGATTCCAGATGGGAAGAGAAATGGTCTCAAGGGTGATATCGGAACAATCGGCAACATCTTACAGAATGCATATATTCCATAAGTAAGCTGTACTGTAGCAATACGGTATATAAGATGATCGTATGAACTGTACATAAGATAATCATGTCACGTCAAATGCAGATTATGATTATGTGGGGTGGGTACTGAATATTTAGGGGCAAAAAGTCATAATATCTACAATATACTCTCAAAGCATTAAGCAAAGGAAAGAGAAGAAGGGGGGAGAGGAAAAGAGGGAGGAAGGGAGGGAGGGGGGAGGAAGGAAGGAAGAAAGGATGGAAGGAAGGAAGGAAGGAGAGGATGGCGATGAGCAATCGGGTAGAGCCAGAGGGAGGAGGGTGTCATGATTCTAGAGCAGCGGCTCCCAACCTTTTCTTGACCACGCCCCACCTAAGCATCTCTAAAACCTGGATGCCCCCCGTGACATAGAATTCTTATTATTCAAAAAGTGAACTGCTATTCGCATGGTGGAAGCCTAAAGGGCCCTTCACTTGGTCTAAACAAGCTTCCAAAGAACATGGCATCCATGAAAGAGAAAAAGAAAAGAACGAAAGAACAGTTGAAGTACTGGGGAAGAAATCACTAAGAAATTGGTTAAAAATAATAATAATAACATGAAGTGATATGAAAAAAATAGCAAATAAAGTTTCAAAACATATAATAGAGAACTGAAATGCATAAATATGTCACAATATATGTTTATCTTCTGTATTCTGTATGTGAGACCCCTAGAGCCATAAGAAATGCGAAATATTCACTGTTAACTCACTTTCGAATTGCCCCCCTGTGGGCCGCGGGCCCCACGCTGGGAACCACTGGGCTAGATGTATTTGAAGGGGGAGCCGACTGGGTTTCCTGGGAGTCGGGTGATGGGGTGAGAGGAAGAGCAGAGTCAAGGATGCCCCTGAGGATTTGATCTGAGCCCCTAGAAGAACAGAGGGGTCCCCTTCTCTGCAGACAGGAAACGAAGGCGCAGAGAACCAAGTAACCTGCCCGCGCTCACACAGCCGGCCATTGGCCGAGCTGGGATTCGAACCCAGGCCTCTGGCTTTGGATCCTTTCGGCTCAGTCTGCTGTGCTGCTCAGCGAATGTTACTTTGAAAGAAACATTTTGAGAGAAAGAGGTAGAGAGACAGACAGTCAGTTCCTGGGTTGGCGTGGAAGGCGTAGCTGGGAAGCACCCAGGCCTGGGCTCAGCGGGCACCCATGTGCTGGGCCCTGGGAAGGCTGGTGTGCGGAGGCCCAGCTTGCCCTGTGGGTGGCATTGGCCGTGCCAGCCCAGGTGAGCGGCCTGCTTCCTGTCGTGTCCCAGGGACAGCACCTGCGGGTGCCTGGCACCGGCACTCCCTCGCCCCATCCCGCTCAGGGTGCTGTCACCATGGAGAGGCACCAACAGGCCTCCGCAGTGTTTGGGCAACACGGGCTCCTCCTGCGCCCAGGCCCAGGCCCAGGCAGGTGGGTGTGTGGGCCGGGGGTGGGGCCTGGGGAATTCTGGCGCTCGCTGAGCCGGAACCAGGCAGGGCGGCGCCTCCCCAGGACCCAGCACCCTTGTCTCACTGCTCCCTCCTCCAACGCTGCCAGTGAACGGCTGCTAATCCCAATTTGCAGATGGGGAAACTGAGGCTCCGGGAGGCAAGGTCACTTGGCCAGAGTGAAATAACCGAAAAGTGGTGGACGGGCTTGGATCCCGAAGCTCACGTTCTCTCTTTCTGTCCCGGGCCTCTCTCTGGGCCCAGCAGGAGCGCGGTTCATTTCTGAGAACTAAAAGGTTTTTTATAAATTGGATCCCAAAACTCACTCGGCAAGTCCCGACCCCAGCACTTAGCTGTGAGGCCCCGGGCAGGTGCTTTCATCACCCTGAGCCTCAGTGTTCTGTAAATGTTCTGTAAAATGGGAGAGTGACCACGCCCTCCCTGAGGCCAGAGCCGCCGTGGGAGGAGCCCGGTGGTCTGTGTTTACCCAGCCCTCCTGGGGAGGCTGATGCCCGCTCGCAGGTGGGCACCACTTTCTTCGGGCATCAACCTGACTGTGTCACTTTCCTGTCTAGAGCCTTCGATGGCTCCCCATTACCTTCTGGAAAAGTCCAAGAGCCTTCGCATGGCCTGGACTAATGGGAAACTATCTGTGAATAGTCTATTGTCTGTACGGACTTGGCATAGGTATACCCTTCGATGAGAAGCATCAGTGTGCTTGCTTCTGGAAGACCCCCCGTGGGAGCTGTCATGTGATAAATGGTGTCATTCCTTTTGAAAATCTTATAGAATCCTGAAACCTCCAGCCCCAAGAGTCTGGGGTCAGGAACTGGGGACTCTTGCTTGAAGGCGATTGCCAGGCGGCAGGCTGAACGCTTGCACAGGTGACTGTGTTTAACCCTTGCGGTAACTCAGCAGACAGTGTTGTACCCATTTGACAGATGAGGACACTGAGGCTCTAAACAGGAAAGTGACTTGCCCGGTTTACAGTAGCAGAGTGAGGGCCAGTATGTGAACACCAGACTGCCACTGGGAGCCACTCACGTAGTCAACGCGTGGCATCGTTTCTCCTGCCCTCTTCCCAGTCCGCCAGCTGCTGGGGGCCAGGCACACAGGCCACAGGCCCGAGTCATCCCACCGGGGAAACAGGCCGGGCCCCTCCGGACACTCAGGGCCACCTGGGGTGGGCTACGAACACAGTAGAGCCCTTGGACTTTACCCAGAGGCCATGGGGAGCCATGGAAGGGTGTAGCGCAGGAAAGTGATACAGGCAGGTTGATGCCCTAAGACAGTGGTCAGCAAACCGCGGCTCGCAAGCCACATGTGGCTCTTTGGCCCCTTAAGTGTGGCTCTTCCACAAAATACCACGTGCGGGCGCGCACGTACAGTGCGATTGAAACTTCGTGGCCCATGCGCAGAAGTCGGTTTTCGGAAAGGAGACAGACGAAACAAGTATACAAAACGAGTGTGGATGGGAGAGTTGGAAGGGGTCGACCTCAGCGAACGTACCTCAATCAGATTGAGGACGTTTTTAGCAAAGGCCAGCTTAGGAGTACCCTAATTAAGTTAATAACAATGTACCTACCTATAGAGTTTAAGTTTAAAAAATTTGGCTCTCAAAAGAAATTTCAGTCGTTGTACTGTTATTTGGCTCTGTTGACTAATGAGTTTGCCGACCACTGACCTAAGAGAATGACGAGAAACGTGAGCGAGTGGGCACCCCCACAGGGTTTGTTAAACAGGGGCCACCGGGCCCCACCCCAGAGTCCCTGGTTCTAGGTCTGGGGTGTGTGGGGCTTGGGAATGTTCATCTCTAACCGGCTCCCCAGTAATGCTGTGGCTGGTGGTGTGGGGACCCCACTTGGAGAACTGCTGCTTGAGAATGACCCCGGGGGGAGAGGGTGGCAGGAGCAGCCCGGGATTTACCGTGTGGGGGGTACCAGGAACCTGCCACCTGGGTCACTCGCTCCGCACAGCTCACAGGTGATGAAGCGCTGAGACCCAGGAAAGAGACAACCTGCTGGGCCACCCGGTGGTGGTGCAGGGACTCCATCCTGGGCACGTGGGGTTCCCGGGGACCCCCACTTGGAGAACAGGGTGGGTCCTCAGTAAGCTGCTCTGACCGTCACTAAGTCAGAGTCCGTGGTCAGCAGACCAGATGGGGGGTTGCCGCGTCCCCAGACCCTGCCAGCCGCCGCACCTCTGCCCTAACCTCCTGCCCCTGCGGCTGGGCAACCAGTCTCCCAGGCCAGGTCCTACCGGGCTGCTGCGGAGAGAGAGAAAGGGGCACCTTGGTGAGCCCAGAGCCCCCCATCCCTGGAGAAACCCCTGCCTCAATTTCCCCAAATGACTGCATCAGGGAAATCAGGGCGACTTCCCTCACAGCCCCTGTTGGCCGGTGGGTTCTTGTCCTCAGCACCCCTCGGAGGGGCCCAGCCTGGTGATGGCCCTTCCCCCTGCACCCCCAGAAAGGGACGGCACTGGGGGACCAGTGGCTGTCCTCTCTCTACTCCCAACAAGACTCATCGTCCTGGTCTCTTTCCTGGACAAGTGGCCTCAAGCCCCATCTGGCCTCAAGCCTCAGACAGCCTGCCTCATAGGGAGGAGATGGGATGCAACCATATCAGGGGAGCCACTGCCTCCTGAACACCTACTATGTGCCAGGACTGACACCACTACTAACCGTGGCTGTGCTCACACAGCGGGACACCTGTCTTATTTCAAGAAGAAGTGAAAGTTCAGAAGCAAATGAGGCAACTGGGGTTCAACAGGAGGGGGCCAGGGTTTGCAGTGTGAGTTTCTGAACTCTTCCACGTCGGAGACATCTTCCTGCTGGCCCAGCGAGTGTGAGGCTGGCCTGGGAGGAGGGAGGCGGGACGGAGGAGCTGGGGCAGCAGCGGGCCAGGCTCCTGCTGTCCAGATGTGATGGTGGAGAAGCCCAGAGGCCGTGACTCACCGAGAGATGCCGGGATCATTGGAATATTTCTACAACTCTGAATCCCCCGTGCCCTGGCCAGCTCCCGCTGAGTGGGCCAGGAGGCCCGAGGGGGCCGAGCTTGGGGATGCCCATCAGCGGTTCTTTCTCGGGCTCCCCGCAGGGAGCACAGGGGAAGGGTGGGAACTCGGGCCATTCTTGGGAACCCGTGTGGTTCCACACCCATCTCATCCTGACGTCCAGTGGGGTGGCTTTGGGCCCTGCAGGCCCGCCAGGCAGCAGAGCCCGCTCCCAGCTCCCAGTTCCCAGCTCCCAGCTCCCAGCTCCCAGCTCCCAGCTCCCAGCTCCCAGTTCCCAGCTCCCAGCTCCCAGCTCCCAGCTCCCAGCTCCCAGCTCCCAGCTCCCCGGCGGAAACCACCAGCTGCAGAAGTGGGCTGGCGACGGCTTGTTGTGCTGTTGCTAAGTTCTGAGCGGATCAGTGTGGGCCTTGGGTTTTTCCTCTGGTTTCATGTTCTGACGGGAACTGGGCGAATCCGGAGGGAGTTCACGGAGCCACAGCATTCCAGGGCGGGTGACGCGAGCTCTGGCCCCGGATCCGAGTCCACGCCCGCCCGCCCG
>NW_005370271.1:1258280-1258559 GCF_000412655.1 Myotis brandtii
TAGGAGGGTGGTCGGAGGGCCGCTCAGAGGACCCCGGGCCCGGGCCCTCACTGGCCTTTCTAGAAGCATTGCCTCCAGGGAGAAGGAAGAGGTTTTAGGGTCCAACCTGAATTCTGCTTCTGGTTTTCACACTTCCCTTTTCTGGTATTGGAAGTTCTATATGTTTGTTCCCAAAATTAACCACCCCCCACCCCCCGCCCCAGTGGCCACAGTGCCTTGTGCCATCTCTCTGAGCCAGACCTGCTGTCCGAACATCCTCACACCTGGGCTCGCCTGTCC
>NW_005370271.1:1258574-1267830 GCF_000412655.1 Myotis brandtii
TCCTTCCCTCCCTCCCTCTTTATCTCAGACAATAATTGTGCTCCTGGTGCTTACACTTTAGAGAGACAGATGATATTGTAGAAATGTAAAATTATTTACACACTAGAGGCCCAGTGCACGGATTCGTGCACTGGTAGGGTCCCTCAGCCTGGCCTGTGCCCTCTCGCAATCCGGGACCCCTCGGGGGATGTCGGACTGCTGGTTTCAGCCGGATCCCCCTGTGTAGTGCACAAAGCAGCATGCGGCCGGGGAGGAGCTCAAGCCCGGGCAGGGCACCGCACTGCTCCCGCTGCGCCTGCTGCCGCCGCCCTGGTGGCACTACCGCGGAGGCGGGAGAAGCTCAGCTCACACCGCCGCAGCTGTGCTTGCCAGCCGTGAGTCCAGCATCTGGCCCTGGTAGGGCAGCTGAGCAGCGCTCTCACTGTGGGACCGCACTGACCACCAGGGGCAGCTCCTTCCTTGAGTGTCTGCCCCCTGGTGGTCAGTGCACGTCATAGCGACCGGTCGACCAGCTGTTCGGTCGCTTAGGCTTTTATATATATAGATTTCATAAATAAAATTAAAATGTCACTTCAGGTAGAAATACGCACTTTGAAAAAATAAGACGGGAAGGGGTGAAGAGGAGGCCAGGGTGTGCTGTCTGACAGAGCTGGGGCTGCAGGTGCGGCCAGGGGAGGCTCGAGGAGGCGATATCTGGGCAGAGACCTGGAAGGGGCAGCGTTGCCGTGGAAACTTGTGGAGAAGGACGTGGGGAGGGAAGGCAGGTGCGCAGGCTCTGAGGGAACCACGAGGAGGCCTGTGTGGTTAAAGCAGGTGAGAGCCACCGGGGAGGGGCAGACAGGAGGTGGGTGGGGCCCTGGCCCTGAGGCTCTGGGGCTCGGGACTGTAAGGATTTGGGGTTTCCTTGCAAGCATAATGAGGAAGCCACTGGGGAGGGCAACACCAAGAGGTGCACTGTCAGAGTGTGTGGCTGGGCCCAGGGTGCAAACAGAAGCCGGGGCCCAAGGTGGAGGCTCCTGCCACAGAGACGGCGACGGGCCAGGCTGGGGAGGGGCCGGTGCAGGCCTCGGAGGTGCTGGGGTGAAGGACACATTTTGGAGGGGCCCCAGGGATGCAGGCTATGAGGATGAGGGAGCCAGCCACAGCGCCAGGATGTGGGGCTGAGCCTCTGTGGGGGGCCTGGGCTGGTGGGGCCAGGGTGGGGAAGACGTGAGCGGAGGAGCAGGTTTGTGGGACAAAATCAAGTGGGTAGCTTGGGCCCCAGACAACGTGGAGCCTCGTGAGCCACGGAAACCGTAAACAAGCCCGCGCTGGTCGGCTCTGGGGGGCAGGAGAATTCCAGAGCAGCCGGACGCCGCCGCGGAAGAGCCGCCCTGCGAGTGGCCGCCCCTGGTCATCAGTTCCTTCCTCTTCCAGCCTTGACTCAGTTTCCCCGCTATTGTGCATCACCCTGAGATCTGTGGCTGTGTGCTGGGCTCCAGGCCGGCTCCTGCACCAGCGCCGCTGCGTTAGCTAGGAGGGAGAGGAGGAGCCGGCACAGAGAGGGCGGGAACCGGGCCGCGGTCACACAGCGGGACAGCTGGGACTCGGACCGGCAGCCTGGCTCCGGAGTCTGCGTGTGAAGCCGCTGCACCTACCATCTGACCGCCTGTTGCCCACCCCACCCCACCCCACCCCACAGAGCCGTGCAGCCACGCACGTCCCGGCCGGACCTCCAGGCGTACCTGCCGCCGCGGCAGCTGCAGCCCGGCCTGCTCTTCGTGTTTATGAATTCCCTCCATAAATATTTACATGCGAAGGCCGGGCTGGGGCCTCTGGGAAGCCGGTGAGGAGCCTGCGGTCCTGCCAGCGCAGGGATGGAGGAAGGCGGGGAGCGAGGAGGGGCGGGCGGAGGGGGCTGGGGCGCGAGTATCGCATCCTGCAGGGATGTCAGAGCCTGGAAAGCCGGCCCGGAGGACAGGAGAGCAGAGGGGGGCACAGCGCCTGTCCTATAGTCACCCCAACCCTGTGGGACCGCGGACAAGCCACGTGTCCCGCCTGGCTGGAAAGGACAGTGATACCCGCGTCCCTGAGCTGTCACGAGGGTCTGCGACTGTTCGCAGCGCCAAGCCTCTCCTGGTGGCGCTTTCACGTCGAGCGTGTGCAAACTGGCCACGGACAAGCCATCGGGAGGACCTGGCCCGCGCGGCCCAGGCGGGTGGGGTGCTCTGCGTGTCCGCGTCCTTTCCTCCGGAAGGTCCTGCTCAGAGATGCGCAGGGTGGCGAAGGCTGGGGGTGGGTCTCGGCTTTCCAGGGCCCTCCCCCATGTCCCTCTGGGCCGGAGACAGAGGACACTGGGCCATGGGATTCTCAGCTGTCACTTGACACAGCAGATTCCAGGGCCTTATTTAGAACCCTTGCTGGGGTGGGGGGCCCGCTCCCCCCACAATAATTCACCTGCTCCCCCTCCCCCTGTCCACCCCGGTGAGCAAGGGCTCAGGTTCTGGAGCCAGCCGGCTCCCCGACCTTGGGCACAGTCTCAGAGCCCTCCTCTCAGGCTTCCAGAAACCCAACCCGCCACCGGGCTGGCAGGCTGTGCCCCGGCACCCGAGTTCAGTGCCCACGAGGGGTGAGCTGGAGACCGGACAGGAAGAGCATCGAGGCCTTCCCCTGGGGAGAAAGGTGTAGAGACTTCATCCTCCGAAACCCCCAGGCCCCTGCTATAGCATTCGAATCACATACGGGTAAGACTGTGTGTGACTTAACAAGAACATGCATGATATCGCATAGCGCCAGGAGAAAGACTAGCAGGAAAGAGCAACTGGGTGACAATTCTGTCTCCGGGCGGTGAGGTTGTGAGCAATTTCTACTTATGTGCTTCTTCCTTCCATAGTTTCTAAACTGTCTCTGTGGAAAGCACACTGCCATTCAAATCATGAGGGAAAGGCTTTTAAAAAAGAGATAAAATGTATTTAAAAAATGAAACTCGCCTGGCCGGTGTGCCCAGTGGTGAAGCATGGACCCACGAACCAGGAGGTCGGGGCGCATGCCCGAGTTGCAGACTGGAGCCCCAGTTGGGGGGCCTGCAGGAGGCAGCTGATCAATGATTCTCTCTCCTCATTGAGGTTTCTATCTCTCTCTCCCTCTCCTCTCCTCTCTCTGAAATTAATAAAAACATCTTTTAACAGAAAAAAGAAAGAAACTCAACAATATAGTAAAAAGCCATGAAATACCTTTTTTTTTGGATGAGCCAAGTAAAAGTATAGCATTGTAAAGCAAAACTAACGTATAAAATTACACATAACCCAGATGAGAGCAGACTACAGGTAAGATGTGTGACTAAACTCATCCCTATGTGTGTTTATTATGGATTCTAAATGAGAAAATCGTGTGAGAGAATAAAAGGCATGTGCTCCTTGCCCAGCCCCCATCCCAGCACACACCCAGGGCTCCGTCACTTCCTGGTCTTTCTCTTGCTGGATCACCTGTGAGGCACTCAGGGCGGAGACACAGTTGTACTTGTCCCTGTGTCCCTCTGAGGACCTGGCACATAGTAGGTACTCAATAAATGTTTGTGAATGAACAAATATAAAATAAGGATACACGTTAAAACTCTAAGAACATAAAGGAGCCCTGGCTGGTTTGGCTCAGTGGATAGAGAGCGTCAGCCTGAAGACTGAATTTGATTCTGGTCAAGGGCACATGCCCGGGTTGCTGACTCGATCCCCAGTGTGGGGCGTGCAGGAGGCAGCCGATCAATGATTCTCTCTCATCACTGATGTTTCTATCTCTCTCTCCCTCTCCCTTTCTCTCTGAAATAAATAAAAAAATATTTTTTTAAAAAAAGACAAAAGGAAGTATACCAGGAAAGGGTATGGGAACACGTCTGACAAGGTGATAACACATAGAACAGCGGTTCTCAACCTGTGGGTCGCTACCCCTTTGGGGTCGAACGACCCTTTCACAGGGGTCGCCTAAGACCATCGGAAAACACATATATAATTACATATTGTTGACAGAAGCAAAATTACAGTTATGAAGTAGCAACAAAAATAATGTTATGGTTGGGGGTCACCACAACGTGAGGAACTGTATTAAAGGGTCGCGGCATCAGGAAGGTTGAGAACCACTGACATAGAAGGTTGTAGCTTCGCAGACAGGAGCCCCCAGGCCAGTTCCCATGCCAGAGGCCTCTCTGAGTCCGCATCTCCCTCTGCGATGCCCGTGGACCCTGTGTCTTGCAGACCAGGTGCCCGGCACAGCCTGGGCTGGACTCAGGAGTCCAGTGGAAATATATCCAATCAACAATCAGAAAAGGCAACAGGCAAGATGTGCTTTATTCCAAAAAAGGTTCTCAATATCAGACAAAAACCCAGGAGCCGGGGTGCCCCAAGGACCGGGCCTCAGAGGCAGGTCACAGCCAAGGTCTCCTGCAGGCGGAGCCTCCCAGGCCCACTGCTGCCTCGGCCCTGGGGGCCAGGGGCATCCCACGTCGGGAGTTGGGGGACGTGCCGTTGGCTCAGGGAGGAAGCCCCACAGTGACAGGAGACAGAAGAGCCCTTTCTCTCTTCCTGTGCCAGGAGCGGCATCTTCCCTTCCCGGCGGCTTGGAGCTTCTCCGTTTTGTCCAGGAAACTGGAAACAGTTGATTAAACTCGCCCGGGCCGGTTCAGCCCAGTTCATAGTGTCCCTCTCACATCAGTGTTTCTCTCTCTCTCTCTCTCTCTCTCTCAAAATTAATGGGAAAGTATGTCCTCGGGTGAGGATGAACAACCAGAAATAATTTAAACTCAAGCGACATTTAACTGCCCTGTGCTACTATATTTACTGAATGAACGACTAGATCGAGACCCATTTTCGTCCCGATCCCACCCCCGAGCCTCCCCGCTGAGGACACCAGGATGAGTAAGAACCTGGCACGCATTCAAAAATGTTCGCGGCTCTGCGGACGTGCCCGGCACAGCTGTGCTCATGGCGCTGCTCGCTCTGCAACTGCCACGGGCGACGTTTTAAACCCCGTCCACGCCGTGTGCGTCTTGACCTGGGGAGTTTTTCCTTCGAGAAGAAAGCAGATTCCGCTCCTAGATGTCTCCCCAGGTAAAATGAAGGCCTATGTGCACACAGCACCTGCCCGGGTGTGCTCACAGCAGCAGCATTCATAAGACCCCAAAATGGAAACCACCCCAGGGTCCGTGGACCGATGAATGAATAGGTAAAACATGGTACTATGGCCACACAATGGAATATTATTCAGCCGTAAAGAGGAAGGACGGACGGACACGCCCTGTAGCAGGCACCTGGAAAACATCACGTTGCAAGAAAGATCACGGATGATTCCATGTATCTTGTGTCCCAAGGAGATAAATCGATACCAATAGAAAACAGATTCGCGGCGGCCAAGTGCTGGTGGGAAGGACTACTGGGGAGCGACTGCTAATGGGAGGGGGTTTCTTTTGGGGGTGAAGACAATGATTGTGGTGATGGCTGCCCAACTGAGACTCTACTGGGAACCACTGAGTCATACATTTTACCCCGGCCGGCGTGGCTCTGTGGTTGAGCATTGACCTATGAACCAGGAGGTCATGGTTCGATTCCCGGTCAAGGGTACATGCCCGGGTTTCCGGTTCCATCCCCAGTGTGGGGCATGTAGGAGGCAGCCGATCCATGATTCTCTCTCATCATGGATGTTTCTACCTCTCTCCCTCTCCCTTCCTCTCTGAAATCCATAAAAATATATTCTTTTAAACAAAAGAGTCCGTACATTTTAAAAAGGGGGAATTGGCATGTGAATTGTATCCCAATGAAGCCGTGATAAAACAGAAAAGAAAGAAAGGAGAGAATTTCCCCTTTCAAGCATACAAAGTGTCATGCAAGGGATTGCACAATCGAGTGGTCTGCTTTGGTTTATGAGTGGAATTTTTCTTTTTCATCAGCTTTCAAGCTCATTTTTTTTAAGGCAACTTTTCTCAGCGTTTGTGCTCAGAAGTCCCCGCTCCACCCCCCTGGCCCTGACCACTGCCTGTCTCCAGGCCAGGCGACCCTCTCCCCCCCACCCCCCGTCCGTGGCCCTTGGCCTAGCCCATTCCACACGCCTCCCCGCCTGCTGCGCCCGCAGTGCTCAGCTGCTGCCAGCTTCAAATGCCAGAGCTGCCACCTGGGCCCTGGAGACGCGGGCCGCAGTGTTGTGATGTGTTTGGAGGGGGAGTGTGCTCGCTGCCAGCGTTGCCAGGCTCTGGGGTGACTAATCCCATCTGCATTTCTGCTTTCGGGTGCCCAGGCCGTTCAGCTGGAGGCCCTCAGCCCTCTCAGCTGTTTCTGGAGGCGCTCGCCTCCCAGTGATGGACGCCTGAGCGCGATTAAACCCCTTCCGCAGCCCCCGCAGCCACGCTCGCACACGCATGTGTCCAACGAATCTTTACTGAGCACCCACTGTGTCCTGAACACCGTTCTAGGGGCACAGCAGTGATAAGACAGAGTTCTTGCTCGAATGGAACAACAAAAAAATACACAATTTTTTTAAAGGAAAGAAAAAAAATGCAGATCATGTTAGAGGTGCCGTTCAGACAAATGAAGGGGCGTGAGGTGGTTGTGAGTCCTTAGAACAGCTCCTTCTGATTGTGGGGAGGGGAGAGGGCTCCTCTGGGGAGGTGGCTGAGAAAGAGGCCCATGTGTGAAGAACTGGAAAAAGAATGGTCTAAGCCAGCGGTTCTCAACCTGTGGGTCGCGACCCCTTTGGGGGTCGAACGACCCTTTCACAGGGGTCGCCTAAGACCACCGGAAAACACCTATATCATTACATATTGTTTTTGTGATTAATCACTATGCTTTAATTATGTTCAATTTGTAACAATGAAATTGGGGGTCACCACAACATGAGGAACTGTATTAAAGGAGCGTGGCATTAGGAAGTTTGAGAACCACTGGCCTATAGCCACACCCCAGGCTTCATTTCAGCACTCGGGTTCCAGACCTTCCCAGCGGGAGGAAGGCACTCACTTCACGTGCCTGAAGGCAGCATGTGCAAAGGCCCTGAGGCAAGAATAATAAGGAGGCCAACTCGAATAGAAAGAACCCAGAATGTAGAGTAGATGGCCGTGGGCTGGGAACCTCTTTCTACCTGTGGGAACGAGGGCCATGGCTTCCCCCATCTGTGACATGGCAATAAGGTACCCACGGGGGAGAGCGAAGTGAGACGGTGTGACTGGAGGGCGGGGCACAGGCCTAGCTCACAGTAGGCACTCAATGCCAGGCTTCCTGGTTCTGGCCTCCCCACCCCCACAGCAGTGACGGGAGGAAGGAGTCTCCCGGTTGGCATGCCCGGCCCAGCCGGTACCCAGACGAGACCGGGTGAGCCAGCCTGTCCTTCCCCTGCCCCCTCTGCCTTTCTCCACACCCAGGACTGACTGGCTGGGCCTGACCCAGGGAGGGCGGGCCATGGCGAAGGAGGTGAGACACACTGCCCAGGACAGCGGGGCACACACAACCCCCTGTCCCTCCTCATATGCAGATGAGAGGCCCGAGGTCGTGAGGTCGCACAGCAAGACCAGATTCCAGAGTCCCTTCTCTGCCCACTGGGCACACATGTGCATGTGTCTGTGCGTTTAAATTCCCTCTGAGGGGCCCCCACCTGCTCCCCACTTCCTCCCACACTCCCTGCACCCGAGTCATGGGAACCCACTTTCAGTTCCTGAAGGGCCTGCTTTTTGCACACCGTGTGCCTTCTGCTGCTGTTCCCTCGGCTTGAAATGCCCTTCCTCCCCCCTCGCTCCCCCCTCACCCTTCTCCTACCTGGCAAGCTCCTACTCATCCTCCAGGGCCCAGCCAACTGCCTCCTCCTCCAAGAAGCCCTCCCTGATCCTCAGCCCAACAGGGTCAGTGCAATCCTCCTCCTGGATCACAAGGTGCCTCTCAGTCCCCGTGACTGAGAGCCCTGGGAAGGTGGAAGACAGCCTCTCGCTCAGCTTTAATGTTATTAGTTTCTACTAATCATTCTTTTTGTTGTTGTTAATCCTCACCCGAGGATATTTCCCATTAATTTTTTTTAGAGAGAGGGGGGGAAAGACAGAGTGGGAGAAGCATCGATGTGAGAGAGACACATCGATTGGTTGCCTCCCACACGTGCCCCAACCCGGACCCGGGATTGAGCCTGCAACCAAGCTATGTGCCCTTGACCGGAATTGAACCCGCTTCCCTTCAGTCTGAGGGTCGATGCTCTATCCACTGAGCCAAACCAGCTAGGGCTACTAATCACTTCTTCATGAACACACGAGAGAAAGAATCCATGAACCACCTGGCTTGCCGGTACATGCTCTTAAAGGCCGCAATTGGGTTCAGTGATGTTGTTGTTGTTGGGAGCAGAGCGTGGGCATCCCAGCAGGGTTCCACGTGCGGCTTCACGGGCTGTGCACTGCACAAAGCTGGGAGGCCACGCACACCGACTGCGGTGAGAGTGGCTAGTACCCTCTGGAGGTGCAACATGCCGGCCTGATCCTTGGCTGTTCCGGAAACATCTGCAGCCTTTCAGGTGGTGGGGAAGAAAAGACACAGGCTTTGGATTCAGGCTCATTTGGTCCAAATCCCAGGTTTGCTGTTTGCCCACTGTGTGTCCCCAGGCAAGTGACTTAACCTCTCTGAGCTTCTGCAGTGAAAGGGGACTGGGTACCCACCTCCCCGGGCTGCTGGGAGAATGAAACAAGGCAACCTGGAAATGCCTGACCTAGTGAGTCCTCGAACACCTGGAATTCTTGTTCCCCTCATCTCGCTTCCAAACTGTTTGCACATCCGGCCGGGTTTCTCCCCGACTGGCTGCAGACCCTTTCTGTCTCTGTCCCAGAAGCTGCGACCCTAGGACCGGCTCTGACACAAATCAGGAAGGTCCCTTCCTCCGGGAATCATCTCACATGCTCTCACGAGGACACGCCCTGAAGCATCAGGTGTAGCCGCAAAGGACTGGCAACAACCTGTGTGCTCATCCCAGAGGCAGATTCACAAATTCCGCGCATCCACATGGCTGGGCACCAGCAGCGGGAGCAAAGAGGCAGCTCTCGGCATCGTGACAACAAGCCACCTCCATGACAAAGCGAGCGAGCGGGGAAGAAAGTATCGGACAGGTCGTTCGTTAACTGACCTGCGGGGGGGTCGGGATCTGACCACAGGACACAGAAAATGACACGAGGGACAAATTCTCCGTTCGCCCAAGGATGGCGCATAACTGGTTCTACTCGGGATGCAGGGGAGAAAGACTGAGTCATGATACACAGTGACCGGGGACGGGGGCG
>NW_005370271.1:1267847-1270062 GCF_000412655.1 Myotis brandtii
CTAGCGGAATCCACTGAGCACGGCTGCCAGCCCATCTCTGATCGGACACATGTCCGTTCCTCGCATGGAGAATTGGGAGGCCGGGGGTAGGTGTGGAAGGAGACGCTTATCACAGTTCAGATCCTTGGATGCTTTGTGACTTTCGCCACGGACACGACTGAGCCCGTTAAAATGACAGCAAGCCCTTTGAAGAGTCTCATGCTCGACCGACTGAGCCAGCGGGCACCTGTAGCAGGCCAATCTAGAGCAGAACGTCGAAAGCCGATCTGTATGAATTAACAGTAGCAATGACTAGTTGTTTGACCTTGGGCAAGGCTCCTGGTGACTCCACTTCCCTGCCTTTAAACTGGAAAGCCCGTCCGGGGAAGGGAGCAGGGCCCCGCAAGGCCATCCAGGCCGAGGGCCACCGCCGGGTTTCCGTGGGACTGTCCTCAGAAGTGTGAGACTCACCGTCCTGGCCCCCCAGGTGTGGGCTCACGCTCTATGTCCCAACAACTGGAGTTTGCTGTGTATGCCACCTCCCAGGGAGCAGGCTGCCAGCGCCCCTGGCTCAAGGGATCTAATTTTAAACACGGGGCTCTGGGCGGACAGATCCTGGCACCTCCAAGATGTGTGCACTAAAAAAAGATGCCCCTGAGGGCAGAGGACAGAGAGAGACGCCCTCCCACCTCCCTCTCTCTCTCCTGCCCCAGTCCAGTGAGTGGCTGTGCCGGGAGGCGGGCAGGACCAGTGCCCGGGGGCAGGTCCAGGTGACCCTGTATCGGCAGCCTCCGCGCTGTCTGGCCCCAGAAATCCCATGGGGTTCAAAATAGATCACCCGTGCCCAGCCAGTTGATTCCTAGGGATCTAGTCAGATCTCTCCTTTCATACATGGTCTTCATTTATTTGGAATTTTTTGTTAGTTTTACAATTTGTTTATATCAGGATCCCAAGTGAGTTCTCTATCTCGTGGCTGGCTGGTATTATCTCCAAATCTCCTTTACTTTATGGATTTCCCTTCATCTATTTAGTTAGTTACTTATTTACTTTTTCTCTCTCTCTCTAAATTTATTTGCAGAAGAAATCAAGTTGTTTTATCAGCAGTTTCCCGCGCCTGGCGCTGGCTGGCTGCATCCCCAGGTGCCTTCCCCCTGTTCCTCTGTCCCTGTCGTTCCTGCAAGTGGTGGTGGGACGAGGCACTTGATTGGGTTCAGGTCTGCGTTTGGGGCGAGATGACTCCAGGAGCCTCTTCCCTCAGGGGCTCGGCCCGAGGCCTCTGTGTGATGTGAGCAGCTGGCTGTCCGTCCATTCATTGGCAGGTGGGGGTGGGGCCGGGATGAGTCCCTGACTCTAACATTCCTACGATTTCAAGCAGGTATAATCTATAAATAGGACCTTCCCCTCTCCACCCAGCTGATGCCCCCGCTACCGTTGGTCGAGCAAAGATGGACTTAATTATGACCCTTCCCCTGCCTTTAGGAGCTGAATCCGTTTGGTACAGGACCGAGCGCCAGGCCCTCCGCACACGCACAACCTGGGCACCCGCAGGCTTCTCAGCCTCTCCCCAAGCCTCAGCCCCAGCCCAGCCCCACACCCCCTGCTGGAAGCCGCCGCAGGCCTTCCTTCCCTAAGCAATGCCCGAACTCCTGGCCCTGCCAACTCCTGTGCCTGAGGTGCCAGTGCCGCCCTGCAGGCTGGCTGTGGGCACCGAGTAGGAGAGTTCGGCCATGGGCCTGACACTCCCATCAACCCTCCCTGCCTCACAGCTCCCTGCAGAGTGTATACACACACACACACACATGCACATGCTGGGTGCATACACACACACACCCTGGGTATACACATACACGCTGGGTATACACACACACACTGGACACGCACACACACACACACACACACACGCTGGATACACACACACACACACACGCTGGGTACACACACACACATGCTGGGTGCATACACACACGCTGGGTACACACACACACACATGCTGGGCACACACACACACACACTGAGCACACACACACACTGGACACACACACACACACACACACACACACTGGGTCCAGGCTCCAGCAGCTCTATTGTTCGGCCACTTCCCCAGCCCCAGGGGATGGCTGGGAACCAGGCCGGCCCTTCCTGCGGGGCTGACGTGAGGGCTGCGGAAGGAACAGCGTGTCTCCAGGCCCCGCTTGGGGCTGCGCATTCCATTCGTGCCCGGGGGCTGGGGGCACGT
>NW_005370271.1:1270092-1272405 GCF_000412655.1 Myotis brandtii
CTCCCGCGCCTCCCCCAGCCGCCCACCCCCGGGTGCGATGGGCTGCGCACCTGAGTGAGGAGAAGCCAGGTCCCAAGTGATCGCCCTGAACCTCCTTCACCTCCAGGAGAGAAGAGCGGACTCCTTCGCCCACTCTACAGCGAGGAAGTGGAGGCCAGAGCTCAGCAAGGACACTAGAGGCCACCGTGGAACTGGGCTGGCGGCTCCAGGCCTGTTCTCTCCCCCACAACACAATGCCCCCCTCCCTCCCTGTCCGCCAGGGAGCCAGGGGGCCAGGAGGGCAGCAATCTGGCCGCCAGGAGCCAGGGCGATGCCCATGGCCAGGGCTTGCCATCCCCAAAGGGGTGGCCGGAGCAGTGGGGATCTGAGCCAGTACTAAGCACCTGCTAGTGTCAGGCCTTGCCTTGTGCAATGACACTTTCTCATGTAACCCTCAGGGCATTTGGGCCAAATAGGTGTTATTTATCCCAAGTTAAGTGGTTAGAGAGTGACTGAGCCCACGTTTTCCTGGGTCCAAAGCCTCCCTTTTCTTCCCAGCATCATAAAATCCGGCCCCAGCGCTCAGCCAGCTGTTCCACAATAGGCACCACCTCTGTGCCTCGGTTTCCCCACCTGTAAACTAGCGGGGAGAGCAGTACCTACTGCACAGGACGATGATGAACAACCTGGAAGATGACGCATGTGGCTCAGCTCTGATCCTTCTCACTAATTTCACATCTGGAACTGAAAGGCGCTGGCGTGGGGCTCGGGGGACCGGGCCCCCCGCTTTGCCTGGGCCTGAAGGGGGCCCTGGCTGCCAGACTTTTGTTGCTGAAAACGGGGGCACCTCAGGCAAACTGGGAGGGCTCGTCACCCACAGGGCTGCCGGTGTTTTCAAAAGCCGATACTCGTCTCCGTCTCCGAAGGGCAGGAACGAGGCCATGTCCTGCTCCCCGTGCTGGTGAACTTTCCCAGAAGCCCTCGGGCCCCACGCCCTTTGTCCCCGTCTCCCCGCTCTGCCCTTGCAGAGCCAAAGGGAAACCAGACATTCCTAACATGAAAATTTTCCACATCCTTCAGGGCGATCTGGTGCCAGAAATAGTCAGCAGGATCTGGGAGTCAGCCCAGGCCACTAAAAATAGCTCCCCGGGCCCCCTGGAAGGCCTGCGCCATCTCTGCCCCAGGGGGCCTGCCACCCAATAAGCTGCCCGGCCTGGCCAGCACCTTAAATGACCATGCCCTCCGCTGGGCTGGCCGACGGAGGCCAGTGGGCACGGAAAAGGCTGCTCCACTCAGCCTCCCGGCCAGCTGTCCGGCCTGCCACCCCAAGATGTCCCTCCCCCTGCCCCATGGCAGCCTGCCCCTCCGTCCAGACGGGCCCCGGGCGCTCACACCTGGGGCACAGCTGCTCCGTCCCTGCCCACCTCCACCTGCGCCCCCAGAACAGCCACACCTGCTCTCATGTCAGACTCCCGTCTTCACAACCTGATGCCCCCACATTCTGAAGGCAGTGCTTCGGAATCTTTAATACCTTCACCTCCGTTTCTCACAACTCACCCCACCCCCAAGGTGATTCTTGTCAAACTTGCTTTGTGCTGCTGTACCTGTCATTGGGGGTTGGGGGAGGGGGGAATAAAGGTAGAATATGTACTTTCACACTATTTTCAAGGCCTGAGAGCTGGCCCCTATCTGCCTCCCATCATGTCTGTGCGCACCCAGGGCCACCAGACAGGGAGGACTCCTAGGGAGCAGGTGGGGGCTCCCAATACCGGCCCCGCCTCCTGGCCAGAGCCTCACAGGCCTGGTCTGGGTAGCAACAGGAATAAAGGTGCTTTGCCCGGGGAGAGGGCTCAGGGCGGGGGCCGGGACCCCCGGGGGTGACCACCACGTGGCGTGTGTCCCCGGTGCCCGCATCCCACACTAGCCTGCCGCCCGCCGGCTCTCTGTGGGGGAAATGGAAGCGGAAGAGGGAGTGTGTTTCGGAACCCGCCACCGAGCAGCAGAGGCCACATCCTTGTCCCAGAGAAAGCAGAAGGAGAACCGCCTGCTGGGGTTGGACACGACCCGAGCTCCGAGGCAGGAAGTGGGGTCCCGGTCAGGCACCCTCATTTATGCTCGGACCCAGGCCAGGTCCTCGCCCCTCGCTCAACCTCAGCTCCACTGGTGGTGGTGTGCACAGGGTGCCTCCCTGACCGGACGACCTGCGGTCCTGCTCACTCATTCATCCCCCAAATATTTCCTGAGCACCTACTAGGCGGCAGACCTGTGCTGGAGCTGGGGGTGTGAATAAGATGGGCAGGGCCCTGCCCAGCAACAGATGTTTACAGTGTGTGT
>NW_005370271.1:1272537-1279962 GCF_000412655.1 Myotis brandtii
AGCAGCAATAAACCGCTGTTACCCTAGAGCAGAAGCTAGAACCACCCTGGTGGTCTCGCTGCTCAGTGAATGGAGAGTGGTGTAGCATCAGTGAGCAAGATGCCAGGGAGGAGGAAAGGCAGGCAGGCAGGCCCTCCGAAGGGGGGGAGCCAGCCTCACAAGGGAGTGAGTGTTGTGGGGGGTGGCAGGGGGTGAGGGGGGATTAGAGTTCCAGGCAGAGGTAAAGCTCAGTTTATTGAAATAAAAGAAATCTGTGGTTCATTGCAGAGGCTGGGGGAGAGGTGGATGCCGGTAGCGATGTGTATTGGGCACTGCCCCGTGCTAAACGCCGTGTTTACTGGAGTCACTCACGTGACCCTCAGAGCTCAGGAAGGTAGTCCTTTTGTTGGGCCATTGCACAGACGAAGAGCCTGAGTCGAACAACTCTCCACCCCCACCCCCACCCCCAGGTCACACAGACAGAGGCAGCAACCACCAGAATCTGAACCCCATGGGCCTTGCTCTTAATTTGCTCCTCTGTCAGGGACATGACCAACTGGGCCCAGAGAGGCCACGCAAAGGGCTGACCTTTATTCTGAGTGTGAAAGGAAGACACTGGAAGGTTCTAAGCAGAAGTGTGACTTCATGTATGAGTCAAAATTAGGTTCCGTTGCAAGAAAAGCCCAGCGTTCACAGTGGTTTAAACAACATGGGAATATAGGAATATAGCTTATTCTTACCCCAAAATGCCCATCAGATTCAAGAGAAAGAGAAGACAACCCACAAACTGGGAGGCAATATTTACACAGGCACATGTGATAAAGGATGCTATCCAACGGATACCAAGAACTCGTAAAACTCGACGATGAGAAAACAGACAACCTGATTTTAAAAAACGGGCAAAGGATCTGAACAGACATCTCACTATAGAAGATGTAAAGAACAAACAAGCACATGAAACGATACTCAGCCTCATACGTCATCAGGGAAATGCAAATGAAAACAACAATGAGCTATTGTTCCTTTCCTATTAACAGGGCCAGAACCCCAAACCCTGACCCCACCCACCCTGTGAATGTGAGAGGATGTGGAGCGACAGGAACTCCCATTCATTGCTGGTGAGAATGGGACAGCCGCTCTGGAAGACAGTTTGTCAGTTTCTAACAAAAGTACACACACTCCTACAGTACCATGGAGCACTGTACTCCCTGGTATTTACCCAAAGAAGCTGAAAAAGTATGTTCACGCAAAAACCTGCGCGTGGATGTTTATGGCAGCTTTATTCATAATCGCCAAAATTTGGAAGCAACCAATGTGTCCTTGGGTAGGTGAATGGTGAAATACACTGCGGCACATCCAGCCAGGAATTACTTTCAGCTCTTAAAAGAAATGAGCCCGGCCTGTGCGGCCCAGTGGTTGAGCGATGACCTATGATCCAGGAGGTCATGGTTTGATTCCCCGTCAGGGCACATGCCTGGGTTCCGGGCTCGGTCCCCAGTAGGAGGTGTGCAGAAGGCAGCCGATCAGTGGTTCTCTCTCATCATGGATGTTTCTATCTCTCTCTCCCTTTCCCTTCCTCTGTGAAATCAATAAAACATTAAAAGGAGAAAGAAATGAGCTGTAAGGTCATGGAAGGACAATGAGGAAAGTTAAGTGCATAATAGGAAGTGAAAGAAGCCAATCTGAGGAGGCTGCACATTGTATGTTTCCAAGTTTATGACAAGCTAGTGTTTTCCGGTCTTTCTTCCCTGGGAGTCCTGTCCTTGGCCTCAGGGCACCAAGTGCCCACCCTCTGAAAAGCCCACACTGGCGACACCGGGCTCTGGCTCATTTGCATATGAGTAGGACACCTGCGGGGACTCCCATGAGGCCTCTTGGAAATTCAGTTCTAGGGCAAGTAGGTCTGGCCTCCAACAAGTCCTGGGGCCTTTCTTCCTTCCGTAAAATCTACTGAACAACAATAAACTGGCTTCAGAACATTGCTCGTCACCTTGGGAGCAGGAGTCCTTGCTGTGCCAGACTTCTAGGGACCAAGGGCCACCTTCTCCGGAAAGCCTTTCCACCTATCCTCCCCTCTACTCGCTCCTCCTTGCATCGCCCCATCCCCTGGCCTTGCCCACACCTCGCAGGTTCCCAGATCACCACACCGAACTCATGGATCGACCCATCAGTCTCCACCACTTGCCAGTAGAACCAAGGTCAGGGGCCGTGTCTTCTCCATCCCTTTGTGTCCAGCGCAGGACCTGGCACCAGTTAGAGCTCAGTAGGGGCTGGTTTCACAACTGGGCTGTGGGCTAGGGCACCTATCTCGTCCAGGACCATCTGCCTTAGCCTCTCTAGTGTCATCCACAGTGGATGCCAAACCCCAAACCAGCTGGCTCTGACAACACACACCACTACCACCACCACCACCACCAACTTGAGACTCTGTCAGGCTGGCATCATCCTAGAATGAGGTCTCAAGACAACCTCCAAGTATTTCATTTATTCAACCATTCAGTTCCCAAACTATATGCCAAGCTGTGCCTTGGAGACTAGGGAGCCAGGCATTGAAAAGGCATGAACCTGCCCTCAGCGGTTCCCAGTCTGGTGTCCTCTCTATTCCCTCCCTCCCTCCTTCCTCCCCACCCCCTCACTTCTAGCCTCCCTGCCTCTGCCCCTTCCATACATACTGATTGGGCAACAACAGACATACAATGACACAGAGTGATGAGTGCCAGGAAGGTGCTGTTGAGCACTCCGAGGGAGAGAACCCCCAACGCTCACTAGAGACCTAGGACATTTCCAGGAGATTCCGCATGGATAGCTAGGCCTCCTCTAGAGGAGAAGCTGTGAGTCATGCGCCCCAAGCGGCCCCACAGACTTCCCCATGAATCAGCCACTGCCCCATTCTCCTCATTAGAGGCACATGCCATGGGGAATTCTCCTTCCGATGGGAGGGGAAAGTTGGGGGGAAGTGGTGGGAAAATGGGGATCAGAGTGGAGTCCCTGAGCAGGCTTACCACCCCTGTCCTTTCCAGAACCTCAGCCCTGACCCCAAGAACGGAGCCCCAGATGGCAGGCCTTGGGCCGCCGGACCCTCATGTTGCTTCCTGCTTACAAAGTGTGTTTATACACTTCACTTGCACACGACCGTGTGTTCCTGGAATGTGTCCAAGGGAAATTGCCTCATGTGGAAGGGAAAGAGGTTGGTTGAGCAGAAAAGAATCACTTCCCCCTCGCTGGAGCCCAGGACCTACCCAAAAAAGGGGGAAATTGTTCAACATCTTCGAAGTGTTTTCATGGATTCATCACATTTATCGAGCACCCACTGCATGCCAAGCACTGTACCTTAGCATGAGATCCCCGCCGTGAACAAGACAGACAAGGTTCCTGCCCTCAAGTCTTATATCCGAGTGGGGATATAGGCCACACACAAACAGCTGCCAGTGGTGATCGGTGCCATGTTGAGAAATAAAGCAGGAAGAAACGGGGGACAGCCACGGCTGGGGCAGGGTGGTCGCTATTTTAGATGGGTTGGTGGTCAGGGAATGGGATGACCTTTGAACAGAGAGCAGGAGGAAGGTCAGTCCAGGCAGAGGGAAGAGCGTGGGTCCCTGAAGCTAGAGGGAACCTTGCCTGTGCCAGGAAGAGCGATGGGGCCAGCTTGGCTGGAAGAGGTGAGCGAGGGGGAAGAGTGGCCGAAGGTGTGGTCAGCGACATATCAGCAAAACAAGTCAAGTCCGGTCTTACAGCCTCCGTGAGGACATGGCCTTCTTTTCTGGGTGAGGTGGGAGCCGTGGGAGGGTTTTGAGTAGAGGAGAACATGACCTGATGCGTTAGGAGTTGCACTCCGGGTTTTTAAAAGCCAAACTCCGACATGCGATGGGAGAGACCAAGATGGCGGCATAGGTAAACACCGGAGACTGCTGCCGCAAACAACCACTTCAAAAATACAACTAAAAGACGGAACGGACATCACCCAGAACCACAGGAAGGCTGGCTGAGGAGAGACTCTTCAACTAGAAGGAAAAATAACAGCACACCGAGGCTCAGAGGAGGCGCAGTGTGGAAAAAACTCAGGTGCGGAGGTGCGCGCGCAAAGCGGGCTGGTGGCTGAGAGCGCGGTTGTCGTTTTCGGTCAGGGGGGAGTCTCAGACTCTGAGCTCCAGATACGGGCGAATCGCTGGGGACTCGGACCCAAACGGGAGAAGCGGGAGTGTCTGGCATCAGTTGGAAGGCAGCTTTCCCTCCGAGGTTTGCAGCGGTTCCGGGGGTTCTGAGAAGCAGAGCCTCTGGGAACGGGACTGAGAGGGGCCATTACCGCTCCCTCCGCCCGCCCTGTTGAGCCCGCCCCGCCCAAGCCCTGCGCAGAGCCATTTGCCAGATCGCCTCAGGCAAAGGCTAGATTAGCACCTCCCCAGAGGACAGAAGTTTTCCGCGGCAGACACAGCTGATTCACACAGCCAGTCGGCCTGGTGGTCAAATCCCTCTAGTATTAACTACAACAATCAAGGCTCAACTAGAACAAGACTGCGCACAAAGACCACTAGGGGGTGCACCAAGAAAGCATAAAAAATGCGGAGACAAAAAAACATGACAGAAATGGAGGATATAGAGCTAAAAATCGCAATTTTGAGGGCTTGCAAAAATGTGCTAGAAGCTGTCAATAAACTTGAGGAGAGAGTCACGAAAACTAATGAGACCCTCGATGCTATGATAAAGAACCAACTAGAAATTAAGCATACACGGACTGAAATAAAGAATATTATACAGACACCCAATAGCAGACCAGAGGAGCGCAAGAATCAAGCCAAAGATTTGAAATGCGAAGAAGCAAAAAACACCCAACCGGAAAAGCAAAATGAAAAAAGAATCCGAAAATACGAAGATAGTGTAAGGAGCCTCTGGGACAGCTTCAAGCGTACCAACATCAGAATAATAGGGGTGCCAGAAGATGAGAGACAGCAAGATATTGAAAACCTATTTGAAGAAATAATGGCAGAAAACTTCCCCCACCTGGTGAAAGAAATGGACTTACAGGTCCAAGAAGCGCAGAGAACCCCAAACAAAAGGAATCCAAAGAGGACCACACCAAGACACATCATAATTAAAATGCCAAGAGCAAAAGACAAAGAGAGAATCTTAAAAGCAGCAAGAGAAAGAGACTCAATTACCTACAAGGGAATACCCATACGACTGTCAGCTGATTTCTCAACAGAAACTTTGCAGGCCAGAAGGGAATGGCAAGAAATATTCAAAGTGATGAATACCAAGAACCTACAACCAAGATTACTTTATCCAGCAAAGCTATCATTCAGAATTGAAGGTCAGATAAAGAGCTTCACAGATAAGGAAAAGCTAAAGGAGTTCATCACCACTAAACCAGTATTATACGAAATGCTGAAAGGTATCCTTTAAGAAGAGGAAGAAGAAAAAGGTAAAGATACAAATTGTGAACAACAAACATGCATCTATCAACAAGTGAATCTAAGAACCAAGTGAATAAATAATCTGATGTACAGAATGAACTGGTGATTATAATGAATCAGGGACATAGAAAGGGAATGGACTGACTATTCTTGAAAGCCAAACTCCCTTTCTGTCATGGCTGACCACATAATTCAGAACCACCGACGGATGAGGACTAGGAAAGTTGGACCAAATATTTAACAAATATTTCCGTTTGAAGGCATTCAAGTGCTGAAAAGGCAGGGAGGAATTATAAAATCAAGACCTGGGAGAAGGAAACCCAGAGCGAGCACACAGTAGGTGGGGCCTCTTTTCCCCAAAGGGCATCTGCCTTTTGGGTATGTGAAGGGCATCTGAAATAGGAGACTGAAAGGCTAAGAGGTGGAGCAGAGCTTTTAATAGACTCGTGAGTCTAATGGGACAGAAAGGAGAGTTCGGGCACACCAAGAGGGATCTACTACATCTCTAGGGTTTTATGCATATCACCCAAATAAGTAATCCAGACTGGGGGGGGGGGGCGGGGGTTGGTAAATCCCCAAGCTTTTAGTTGAACCTCCCTAAAGGATACGGCCAAAGCAGTCATCACAGAGCCTAAAGCCCAACTTCAAGTCCTCTTAAACCATCTCAGGCCCTAGCCGGCTTGGCTCAGTGGATAGAACGTCGGCCTGCGGACTGAAGGGTCCCAGGTTCGATTCCAGCCAAGAGCACATGCCTGGGTTGCGGGCTCTATCCCCAGTAGGGGGCGGGCAGGAGGCAGCCGATCAATGATTCTCTCTCATCATTGATGTTTCTCTCTCTCCCCTCTCCCTTTTTCTCTGAAATCAATAAAGAAATATATTTTTTTAAAAAAACCAACAAAACATCTCAGTATCTGGTTGGATTAAGGTGACCTGGGATTCCTAGGCCCCCTTGCCACCTTCAATAAAGAAAACCCTCTTTAGAAGAGGCTAACACCACCTTAAGGCTAATTATCTCTAAAAGTTTTTATCTGCAGAGCCTGACAACCAAAAATAACCAGGCATATGAAGGAATGTGTTTTGTTTTATTAAATCATGTTTTAATTTTTAAAAGCAACAGAAACAATGGGCAATAAATATATACACAAGAGGATTATGATAGCTACCGGTCACAGACATTAAAATAACTGTTTAATATAAAAAGGATAGAAATGGAGAAATAACTGAGGATTTTCTAATGAAAGACATCAAGCCACAGATTCAAAAGCACCACAAATCACAAGCAATATAAATATGAATAAAACTACAGACACATTCATAACGGCTAAATAAAAAATAAAAGACAAAGCAAAAATTCAAAAACAGCCAGAAGATAAAAAATATGAACCTCACAGGGACAACACTAAGATAGTCAGCTGATTTCTCAAAAGACACAACAGAAGTCAGAAGACCTTGGGATGTATCTTCAATGTGGTTAAAAAAAAATTAGATTGAAACTAGAATACTTTGTCCAGTGAAAACATTTTTTAATAATAAAAGTAAATAAAAACGTGTGTAAGGAAGCAGGAACAGAGAATTTGTCCTATATGCAATGGTCAAATGACAGCTTTGGCCTCTGAGGGGGCCGGTGCAGGAGCAGGGAGGAGGACAGCCATGAGACTACTGTAGGCGACACATGATGGTAGCTGGACCAGAGAGGTTGTGTCAGAAGTGATGAGAAGTGGGTATATTTTGAAAATAGTTATGTTTTGAAAATGAACCTGCCTCAATTTGCAGCTAAGTTAAATATAGGTTATGAGAAAATGGGGAGAGTGAATGATGTCTCCAAAGTTTTTTTGCCTGAGTTAATGGAAGGATGAAATAGCTGTTAACAACGGTGGGAAGGCCGCAGGAGGTGGTTTGGGGGTAAATGAAAGGGTTTTGGAATTGCCAAATTTGGAAGTTTATTGGAACAACAAATGGATATGTCAAGGGGGCTATTTGGATATACAAGTCTGCAGTTAGGGGAGAGGTTTGGGCTAGAGAATAAAATTTGATA
>NW_005370271.1:1280168-1283938 GCF_000412655.1 Myotis brandtii
TGCATTTTTCCCTGATGATGGTGATGATAAAATCATTAACACTTATTGTTTACTGCGTGTGGAATACTGTGCAAAAACACTTACGTACATTATTTCATTTAATCTTTTTTTTTTAATTTAAATTCTTTGTTTAAAGTATTACATGAGTCTCCTTTTCCCGCCATTGACCTCTCCCCGGCCGCTCCCACCCCGGCCGCTCCCACCCCGGCCGCAGCACATGCCCTCACCCCCTACTGTCTGTGTCCATGGGTTATGCTCATTATTTCATCTAATCTTGACTGCTATCTACAGCAAATACTTTCAGCACTCTCATTTGAAAGCTGTGAAACCGGAGGCTTTGAGAGGAGAAGGGACCCATCCAGATCACACGGATCTTAGTTGTCTATCAGTTTTGTCCCAGGCACTTGGAACAAGATCCCAGGCTGTCTGTGTATGATTGGAACATCCACTGCGCACCTTCTAGGGGATTACGGCTTGTCCTTTATTCAGAAGGTGTGCGTACGCACCTGCCGCTCACTAAGCCCTGGGCGGAGTCCCAGGGGCTCAGAGATGCCTAAAGGGGGATCCTGACTCCGAGAGCCTCACAAACAGGTGGCCAGCAGCAGGCACACACTCACAGCCACCGGGCTGGATCAGCTACAGCCAGGCCGCAGCTCTTTTGTTTGGCCCACACACACCTTCTGAAATCAGGAGATTTCAAATAAAAACACAAATTCCCGGCTTCTTTTAAAAATCGGAAGGACCGGCAACCCTGAGCTTACATTTCCACCTTGAATGGCAGCTTCCCTGGGGTGAACTTCCTTGGTCTCCAGTGGCCCAGTTCTCCATTAGGTGACCTGGTTGGTCCAGGAGGTGGTTGACTTTCATACCCGCGGGTTCGGCAGTGGGATGTAGCTAGAAGCACCGACAAGAAAGTCTGAATGGTCAACGAAGGCTTCACTGATTGACTCACAGTTAAGCCACAGGAGCAGCACGTACAAACGTAAGGGTAGCAAGAAAGAGCATATTGTTCTCTGACCACGGCAAGTCTCAACGTGCGTGAAGGACAGCCGTGGTGACAGGGAGAATGATGCTGGGAATGATGGCAGTGGTCACATCCTGGAGGGCCGTGGAGTACGTGCCTGAGTGGATCTGGTCTGGAGAGTGTAACAAATTAACAGAAACACACACGCGCGCGCACACACACACACACACACACACACACACAGAGGCTGGAAGAGGTATATGTTGAGTGTTTTGCAAACCAAAGGTACACATTTGTTGAATGAATGAATATATGAATACATGAATGAATACACAAAGAATGAAGGAGGAGGCAGCCAACCACAAGCGTCCATTGGTGGCAGCCTTGATGAAGCTTTTAAACCTGAATGTGGCCGTGTGGTACACAACAGAGGATTGCCCAGAGTTGGAGTGAAGGGTGGGCTGGTGGGTGGGTGTCTGTGATAGGCCGTTTGTGGAGGGAGCAGTCGCCTCTCCATGACACCAACCCACCTTCCGAAGGTGCAGGACCCCGGCAGCCCTTTCCCAGAAAGTGTCTTATTTCCTCTCCCTTCTGTCTCCCTGAACCAGCCCCGAGGAAGTACAGAGATTCCAGAGCCTTCCCAGGCGTGGGTGAGGCGGGGGCTGAACGCTGACCGTGGGCAGGAGAGGACAGATGGTCACTTCAGGCGCCTCTTACAGAAACTGAGGCCGAGACAGGAGCACACCTTGCAGTCCATGGGGCAGGGCTGGTGGTCTCCAAACAAAGGCTACTGCCCAGCACAGCTCGGCCCCACAGCAGTGCAGGCCTGGGGTGTGTGTCGGGATGGAGCAGGCTAACCCACTTCTCGGGGGGGGGGGGGGGCGCTGTTGCTCCAGTGACAGAATGGGGACCAGCTGAGTCACAAGAGGACAAGGAGCCTTTCCAAGCCTCTCTGATGTGCTCAGAGGTGACCTCCTTTCATTTAATCCTTCAAGAGCCTTGAAAGGCCAGAGGTCATGGACCCATGTTTACACTGAGGCTTAAAGAGCTTGGTAACTTACAGTAAGTCACTCAGCTAAGACGTGGCAGTGGCAGGACTTGAACTGAGGAGGACGTGGACTCCGGTCTAGCTGATCCCGAGTCAAGTGCTCTACCCACCAACCCACAAAGATCCCTCCCACACCCCAGGTGTTTGCCGCCTGCCTCGCCTGGATCCCTCTTCCCGAGCCCCCCATTGGCCCCGGCGGGGGGCAGCTCAGCTGGTTGGACCGTCCTCCCTCTAGGGCCAAGCTTGGGGATTTGATTCTAGTCAGGGCACATACAGCGAATACAGAAATAAGTGGAACAACAAATCGATGTCTCTCTCTCTCCCTTCCTCTCTAAGATCCATCCATCAATCAATAAACTTTAAAAATAAAGAGCCCCCCTTTTTATTATCTCACCTTTAGAGTCTTCATCCTTATTCCTTGACTTACTTAGATGCCCTCCCCACCCCAAGGTTGGCTACTAGTGTGGGAACTTTGCATTGCACTTAGGCATCCCTGGGCCTATATAGAAAGTCAGTCAATATTTGATGAATGAATGGATGAGTGAATGAACGGGCTGATGTTCAGGCTTCCAAAGCCACAGTCGGTGAAGGGTGGGGGCTTCCAGGCATGTTCCTTAGCAGAGCAGTTGTTCACTGCGGACCCTTTGTTCTCAGAAGAGAGGGGCGCAGACGCCCGTCTGGCCCCAGAGGCTGTTCTCCCCCAGACCTGCCCTGCAGAGTCCCGGGGAAGCCCCCAGAGGTGGGCAGCCCTCCCACCTGCTCCCCAGAATGCGACCTGCAGAGAAAAGCAGCGCGGATGACGGGACCCACGGGGGAGCGGGGTGGGGGGTGGGGAGCCCAGGACGCGGGGCGGGGCTGCCGCTCGCCGCTTTGTTTGCCTCTGTGTATGGCAACCAGAAACCACCGCGGCCAGCACTTCTGCAGAACCTGTCCTCCCGGCATTTTAATCTCCTAAACTGATTTGTCAGCACCAGGAAGTGACATGACAGCTTTCCTCACGAAAGGGAAACTCCTCCGCGTTACCATGGGGATGGAACCCACTGGATAATCACAGATCTATATCATCTTAAAGGTGTACACACAAGGATGGTATCCTCCGTGGACATGGGCGGGGGCGGGCAGGAGGGAAATGGACGCCGGAGGCTGCAAGTTCAAGGCAAATTAGCCCCCGATTTGCAAAATTCCAAGGAAAGGAGAGGGTGCTGTGGAGGCGTTTGGGGTTGGAATTATCCTAATGGGATAATGGGCGCCTGGAAACCACAGAAACGCATTTTGCATTGATGCATTTTCCATGGCCTAGAATTTGAGGGCTGAGAGGAGCTTTACCTATTAGATCCAGGGCATCCTGGTCATTTTATGGGGAGGAAAACAGACCCGCGGTGGCAGCAGCTCGCTAGGAGCTGGGAAAGGGTCGATGTCAGGGGTGGGCAACCCCTGGCACGCGTGCCAAACATGGCACGCCAGTAACTTTTGCTGGCACGCGAAACCCTCTCATAATCTTCCATTTACAATTTTTTTCTTAATATCGACTTTTTTATTTTTCAGATAAATTCAGTGTAGGTGCATCTTAGATAAATAAATAATTTTACATAACAAGTTATCTTAAAGACCATAGACATGGATTGACGAGAGAGGGGAAGAGCAATTTCTATGCCTCTGCCTTAACTCTCCCTGCCTTCCTAGATCAGACCAGTGTTTTGGTTTCATCCACATACGCTTGTGAATCTTTGTTCTCAGTGATGAATTTTGTTAAGTCTC
>NW_005370271.1:1284404-1289157 GCF_000412655.1 Myotis brandtii
CTCTGGAGGGAGCTGGCTTTATTATCTTCATTTTACAGATGAGAAAACTGAGGCCCAAACGCATAAATAGATGTCCCATCGCAAAGTTACACGTGAAGACCAGGGTGATGTCTGGTTGGCTACAAAGCCCATCTTTCCCCTCTCCCTTAAGCTGTCTTCTGGACTGAACTAGGACGTGGGTCCCCAGTCTTCTCACAGACCCACGTTCCAATCTCTGCAATCCCCTGTACTTGCTGTATGACCTTGAGCTAGAATTCAAGGGCTGTCCGCCCCCTCTCTGAGCCTCAGCTTCCTCCCCTTACAGTGGGTGCTGCTGTGAAAGGTTTAATGGAAAGGTGTGCAAGGCAGTTAGGTGGGCACACAGCGCCAGCTCTAAAATCGGCAGCTCTGTTATCACCACATGATCAGTATTAAATGATTGAGTTGTCTCTATTGCAATCTTCCATTGAGAAGCAAACGTTTTAATAATATAAGCATCTTTTTTTTTTCCCCCACTGAGGTACATTTTCCCCCTAAGAAAAGCCCGAAGACCGGGAATCAGATATACCGGGAAGGGGGCTGTCACCCCGCTCTCCTGGGGTGGTGGGAGGTGAGTGGCTTGTGCTGGGAGAAGTGAGGGAACTGCTTTCGCTGGAGGCTCCCTTCGGCAGCCGCTGTATTTTTCCACTGCATGGATCACAGTGGAGATTAATTCTGGTCTAACCAGCGCCTGCCAAGCAGAAAGTGATGGCCCGAGCCCACGGGGAAGTCAGCCATGGCATCTGCCACAGACTCGGAGCCGCTGGTATATTTCCACGAAGGGACAGATTGGCAATAGTAAATGTCTAGAGTTTGATAACAACACTGGGTAAGGTTTGTTTGGACAGGCGTGAACACACTTGAAATCGGAAGCCCAGCCGAGGAAATGAGCCTGCCAGCCCAGAGTAAGTTCTTAGAACTTCAGAGAATACAGGGCTCTCTCGGGCCCTGGGAATCGGGTGGCAGGTGGTAAACTGATGGGGAAAGGTCCAGGTGGGCTGCACCCGAACCACTGCCCAGGGGGCTACTGGACAAGTCAAGGCGGATGTTTCCTTCCCTGCTTCCTACAACGCTTGGTCCAGAAACAAGTGGTGGGGGCAGGAGCTAAGGGGTCAGTGAGCCAGGGAGTTCGCTGCTATTTTAATTCAACATTATAGACTGGACAGTGGGTTAGTGGTTGATTACACCTTCTCTGTTTTGGCCTGTTTGGCAAGAGAGAGTAAAAATCCAGAACGTTGCCCTAGAGCACGTTGGATTTAATAGCCTGGCTTCTTCAGCAAAATTATGAAATCAGAGAAGCAAGTGACCTGGAGGCGCCCGCCGAACATCCTATGTACCCAGGCTGGGGCTCCGAGTGGATATGCTCCAAAGCAGTGGTTCTCAACCTTCTAATGCCGCGACCCTTTAATACAATTCCTCATGTTGTGGTAACCCCCAACCATAAAATTATTTTCGTTGCTACTTCATAACTGTAATTTTGCTACTGTTATGAATCGTAATGTAAATATCTGATATGCAGGATGTATTTTCATTGTTACAAATTGAACATAATTAAAGCATAGTGATTAATCACAAAAACAATATGTAATTATATATGTGTTTTCCGAATGGTCGCAACCCACAGGTTGAGAACCACTGCTGCAAAGCCTTCATGATGGGCAGGTGAAGGGGGGGGAGGATGGGGGAGGGGAGGGGACTTCAGGTCCTTTGTTTATGTTGTATTTGCTTACAGTGCTTGGGTTTTTAACCATCTGAGGTATTATTTTCACAATAAAGGTCTTTTCAAAGGCAAAACGAGAGCATGTGAGAGAGGTAACTGCAAAGCACATGGACTTAGAAAACAAAACAGAGGCAGGCCCAGCTCCCTGACTCCCGCCCCTTCGCTAGGCTGGGTCTCAGCGCCTTTGCAAAGGATTGGCTGCTTTGTTTTGCAGGGAGCACACACTGCCTTGCATGTAGTAGGAACACATTTATTTATGTGAAGTGTTTGGAAAACTATCACCCTCACAACCAGCACAGCTGAGAGAAGGGAGGCCTGTTATATTATCTCGGAGAAGGTAGTAAATGAGAAAGCAACCCATCTCTTTTCAGCGCTGGCTCTGGGGACACAGCCCCCCTGGGTGGCACGGTAGGGGATCTACGGAGGGACACTGGAACCCAAGGTTAACACAGATCAGCTACAGCACCTGGTTTTCCTGATCGATCCCACTTCTCTACCCACCTGACAACTCCTGTATCTCGTGGGACTGAGGCCACCAAGGAGTGTGGCATCAGATCCTCACGTGCATTCCGGAAGCCCTTGCTGCTGCACCCCTATTTCTTCACTAGGGATCGGGGGCTGCCCAAGAAAGCAAGCATCTGAGAGTCCAATAGAAATGCCATAATTTATTCTGTTGTATAAAAAAAAGTCATCCTTATGTAACAAAATGTCTTCTCAGAAGAAGAAATATATTATTTCAGGTCATAAATAATCAGCAAACAGACAACTGTTGGCAACTAAAAACAGCAACACTGGCGCCTCCTTCCGCCAGTGCCGAGAACAAGCCTGCTCGGGCTGTATTTACAGGACGTGACAGTACTCAACACAAAAACTGAGGTATTTGGTTCTTCTAGGAGGCGACACTGACCTTTGTGAAGGCGGGCCGCCCGCACAAAAATAAATAAGGTATATTCGCATAGGCATGTGTCGTCGGGAATGGTAACACTGGTACGTATGTCAAGCATGAAGTGTGGACAGAAAAACGGGGGCAAGCGAAAAGAATCGGCTCGCACGGGAGTCCTTTCCCTTCTGCCCCTCTTTGTCAGGGGGACGCGAGGTACCCACTCGACGTTGGTCCCGAATGTGCCGAGTCCAGCGAACGCCTTGATGCTCAGCCATCACTGTGGCTGCTTGGGAACCCAGTGGAACTCGGGGGAAGTTAATAAATAAGTAAGGACCAGCCCTCAGGAGCCCCTCCCTGGAGTGACTGCATTTTCTCTCAAGGGGGAGCCTGGAGTCCCGGTGGGTGGTGAAGATCGCCTCCCGTGGCCTTTCAGCAGCTGGGAGAGGTCGTAATGGGGCTCTGAAGGTAGCTCAGCGCACTGTTCGTGGAGTGGACGGGGATGGAGACGGGGAAGTTGAAGACGGTGGTGGTGGAGGCGCCCCGGTCCAGCACGGACATGGCGGGGCTCCCCGCCTCTGCCGAGCAGTGGGGGGCCAGGACCTGGGACTCGAACTGCAGCAGCTGGCCCATGAAGCTGAAGTTGGGGGAGATGATGCTTCTCCGCTGCTTCACAAACTCAAAGGCCTCGTCCAGCTTGACCCGGTTAGTCCGCATGAGGTACGCGAGGCAGATGGTGGCCGAGCGGGAAATGCCCGCCTGGCAGTGGACAAACACCCTCCCTCCGGCGTTCTTGATGGAGTCTGCAAAACAAAGGGGGGCTGGTTACCCGAGAGCTCGCCAGCGCGGCCCTGGCCCCCAGGCACCGGGTGTCTAAGAAACATCATGCGTGTCCTGTGCAGAGATGCTTAACATCGACTCGTGCATCACCAAGACACTGTTCGTGGAGGCAACGGAGCCACTGTGCGAAGCACAGGGTTAAACCTAGACTGGCCATCCACTAACCAAATGGATGTTGGGCAAATCAATCCAACTTTCTAAGCCTCAGGCTTGCTCGTTTGCAAAGTGGGACATCACACCCGTAAGTCTGCAGGGATGTTACCCACACCAGACTGCTATTTACTGTCTGGAGGGAGGCGGAGAAGAACGTCACTCGGGTCCTTGCCACAGTGTTTGGGCTCAGTGGCTAAGCTGGGGGAGGGAGGCAGAAGTCTCAGGCATCCGCTCCATTTACCTATGAAGTCAATGGCCTCGTTGAACCAGGAGCTGATGTCCGCCTTGTGGTTGTCCTCCACTGGGATGCTTTTGTATTGGTAGTGACCCTCGAAATGGTTGGGACAATTGGCGGAGACGTTGATCAAGGCGGTGATGCCCAAGGCATCCAGCATGTCCTTGCGGGAAGCATGATAGGCACTGCCCAGGTACAGAAAGGGCAGGATCTCCACTGGGCCACCCTGGAATCCAAAAATATCCAACACTTGTCAAGCTTTGCTCAAAGTCAATGCCGGTGCCCACACCCACAGACCTCCCTGCTGTAAGTCAGTGTCAGATGCTGGATGAACTCTCTCAGCACCGTTGTTGGGGTATAAATAAGTAGGGGACTAAACCCATTTGCCTGGCAAGGCCAGTGGTCATTTCTGTGGTGCCAGTCTTAGAGGCTCAGCTCATCAGAGCACTTGACCACGGGATAAATAATACCCCCTCCGTCCTAAACAACAGTGCAGGTCACTTTCTATATTCTCACTAGCACTGCCCTCCCAGGCCTGTCAGCTGTCCCTTCTCCCCTCTGGCACGGCCCCCTACTGACCTGATCGTAGAGTGGGGTGCTGCAGGAGCTGCACCCCGAGTCGGCGCTGTCAGGGACGTTAGTACTCAGGGGAAGGCTGAGCCCCATGGGGGTCGACTGTTTGCTGCACAGCTCCGGGCAGGAAGCTGAAAACGCTTCATATCCTCCTGGGAACACAGAGAGACATTTTCCCCATTAGCACCGCTGGGATAGGGCCCTTCACACCACTCCCCCACCCACCAGGGCTGGAAGTTTACCCCGAATCTTTGTTCTGGCGCCAAACAAAGCCAAGGACAAACCCCCAGAAAACTGCTCCAGCTGGGGCGGGAGCGGAGGGCCAGTCCTCCTC
>NW_005370271.1:1289366-1289808 GCF_000412655.1 Myotis brandtii
CCAGCGAGCCCACCTCCATGACCATGGCCAGCCCCAGCGCCCCCAGCGTGCGGGTCTTCCTGTGCTCTTTGTCCTCGGGAGCCAAGGGCGGGGAGGCGGCGGCTTTCGGGGTGAAGTCCGACCCTGGTGACTCTCTTTGCGCGGCACCCAAAGCTGCCTTTGGACTGAGCGCGGGGCTGTGGCGCGGGTTTCTGGGTGCTGCCGCCCCTAGTTCCTGCCCCTCTAGTCCGCTCGTACCTCCTGCCCGGGTGTCCGCAGCGAGCGGGGCCCGCGGGAGAGCTTTATAACTCGCAGCCCCTGGGAGGAGCCGAGCGAGCGCGGAGGGGGAGGGGGTTTGTTTATTTGAATGGGCGTCACGTGACCTGGCGGTGACGTCACCGCCCTGCCCAGCTTGGCGCCGGCGGAGCCAGAGGCGAAGACGTCATCGGCCTCGGAGCGAGAT
>NW_005370271.1:1290273-1290834 GCF_000412655.1 Myotis brandtii
TGTTTTCCTACCAAGAACAAGAGGGTTGAGTTGGGGTGGAGGAGTTCAGGAAAATGTTTTCCTGTTCCCCAGACTTTCCTGTGACTTAAAAAAACACACAAAAAACAGAAAGTACATTTAATAAGTTAAATGCCTTCCAATCAGACCCCTGGTGGAAAAAATGCCCTTCGCGGTGTGGTCCTCAGAAGACTGAGCGGGTCGGGGAGCTCGTATCTCAATGAGGGGTCGCCAGGCGCTCCTGTGGATTGAGGGGTGCGGCGGTTTGGGGGAGGTGATAGCGCCCCCCAGGGGCCACCAGGCACGTTCCTGGTCGCGTTTGCTTGAAACAAATGGAGCTGCCCCCTCCCTATTCCGTGACTAGGTACTGAGTGGGGGCCTGCTCTGCTCTGGGCTGGGGTCCACCTCGGCACGGGAGCCGCCCTGACACCCTCGCCCTGGCTCTCGCCTTTGGTGTGGGCTGCATTCCCGAAATCCAACCCTAAGGCGCTTCAGGAGGAATCCCAGGGCCTGGGCCAACGTTTGGGAAGACCCCATTGGGTCCCCGTGCCCTGAACCCCTAGT
>NW_005370271.1:1290951-1326572 GCF_000412655.1 Myotis brandtii
ACTTGCTAGGTACCCAAACATAAACATTGCGCCACCGGGTCGGGGTGCCGAGTCAGGAACATTCTGCGGTTTGGTTCCTTCCCTTCTCCTCCGGGGAGGGGGGACTTCACGGCACCCTATGTCGTTGATCTGTGATTGTATCGCAGCGGCCACTTCTGCATTTGCCTCTCTCCGCTTGTGTGTGCACATGCTCACACCGTCTGCCGAAGTTCTAGAAAGATTCTGGGCTGACTGCTTTTTTTTTTTATGGCCTTTTCTATCTTCAGATGAATATTGGCCGAGGGCAGCAAAGAAGTCCTCAGAAAATGGCAACACCCACCCTGTATCTTAAAAAAAAAAAGAAAGAAAATTGTTTTGTTTATACTACTTATTCAGCTGAGGAGCTGAGCATATTTTTTGCATTGAATCATAAAATGTAACAGCTGCTGACCTTTCACAGCATACCAATTTGATCTGCCTCATTTTTTTTTTACCAAGAGCATTCATTATACCTCCCCCTACCTACATTTTTAAAAAAGAAAACTTTTGAAAATTAAAAAAAAAAATTGCTCAGCACTGTGGGTTTCCCCTCTTTAACCCTTTCTGGAAAGGGTATAGCTTGAACCCCAGGTGGTCATTTTGCTGCTGGCTGATCTTACGCCAGTCTCTTTCGCCAGCTGAGCCTCTGAGTGCGCATCTGTACAATGGGTTCACAACTGCCTGCTTTGTGGTTGGTTTGAGGCCCAGGTGGGAGCTGGTGGGTATAAGGAGCCCAGGCCCTACTGCACCCCTTTTCCCCGGGATTCACTAAACCTCTTCCCAGCAGAGCAGGCCTTACATTTCCATGCCTCTGTGTGTTTTGGGCTCCGGCACCAGAACCAGGAGAGAAGGTCCCCACAAGACACCAGAAGGTGTGGTAGGGACAGAGGCTCAGCTCCAGGAAAGGTCCCTCCTTCAGACCAACTCACACACAATGGCTTGGGCAGGGAGTCTGGTGGCAAAGGTGTAGCCACGGAGTCCAGGCATGGGAGATGCTGCTTCTCGCTGGAGGTAGAGCCAAAGAGGGGCCCACATATCTCCCCTGCGGTGACTGCAGAAGGAGCGCGAGGGGCTGGAGCTGTGGGCCACCAGGGAGGGTGAGTCAGTGGACATTGACTCTCCAATGTTAGATGTGAGTAGGAGTAAACCTGGGGGGAGTGTGGGGTCGGGGGAAGGGCTGGCCTGGACTCCCCACCTCAATGTGGGGCCTTGAGGAAGTCACTTCCCACTGGGCCTCCACTCCCTCTCTCCGGAGATGCGATAATAACGCGCACCTCTGGGGGCTGTGGGGAGACCCAGTGTAGCTGGGGTTGGCATTACTAGACAGTTGCTGTCCGAATCCTGCCCTTCACGTCAACTTTGGATCTGTCCTGGGGTCACGGGAGGAGGGAGGGTGGCACTCTCACAGGTGACAGAAGTGGCCCCAGCTCACTGTCTGCTCTGCGACCTTGGGCAGGAGGCTTTGCAAATCTGAGCCTTGGTTTTCCCAAGGGGAACCTGGGAATACAATCCATGTGGGACTAAGTAAGACCCCATGTGAGGAAGGGCCTGGCCGGGGGGGTGGGGGTGCTCCGGAGAGGGCGCTGGCCCCCACAGTCAGAACCCCCAGCTCTTTTACTGCCCCCCCCCCCGTGCTGTATGGTGGTGCCTCCCTCTGCTCAGGACCCTCCATGACTCCCCTTTTCCCACCCAGCCCACAGCCCACCACCACTAGGCCTCGCCCACCAGCCAGCCCCACCCCCCAGCTATTGCCATGGACTGTCTGCTGTTTGCTAGGCACACTCTGTGGGCCGTGTCCCCAGTCTGCTGCTCATCCTTTCCCACCCACACCTTTGCTCACGCTGCTCCCTCTCTCCCCCGTCAGGGTGCTGTCCCCGCTGAGCTTGGTCAGGGTCTGTCCTCATCCTCCTAGACCAGTGATGGCGAACCTCTGACACGCGTGTCAGAGGTGACAGGCAAACTCATTTTTTGGGTTGGTTTTTCTTTGTTAAATGGCATTTAAATATGTAAAATAAATATCAAAAGTATAAGTCTTTGTTTCACTATGGTTGCAAACATCAAAAAATTTCTATATGTGACACGGCACCAAAGTTAGGGTTTTTCAAAACGCTGACACGCCAAGCTCAAAAGGTTCGCCATCACTGTGACCTAGACCCAGCCAAAGCCTTTCCTGATGTCTCCCACTTCTCTGCCCCGGGCAGGCCCTGAGGACTTTGTCCCAACATTCCGATGCTGTCAGCTCTCTTAGGTCCTATCTTCCCCTCCCTGAATTGCTTGACGGCAGGGTGAGGTTTTCACCTCAGGGACCACCCCACCCTCCGACCTTGGGTGCAGCCCTGGCACACAGTAGGCCCACACTTTGCCCACATGGTGGGAGGACTTTTTTCGAAGGGCACTGTTGGAAAGGATCAGAAGAGAAGAGGACAGAAATGGCCATCTCTGCCTCCTCCCTGCATTGCAGGCATCATCTCCAGAACGAGTCACAATGGGATTAAGAACAATCCCAGGGGGTGGTCCTCATCCCCATTTCACAGGCAAGGAGGCGGGCTCAGGGAGGGGACGGTCACACCGCTGGTACTCGTCAGATGCAGGTCCAGACCCGGGCCTGACGGGAGATGGAGTGGACCCAGCCATCCTGCTGTCCCAGCCTCAGCCGGCCGGGCCCTCTACACCCCAGGCAGTCTCTGACCCCCAGCCTGTCCGGAGCTCTGCTCGCTGGGCAGAGTGGCCCCTGGCATCAGCCTTGGAAGAAGGAGCCTGAGCTTCCTGAGACCCCCCTCCGAGAGTCAGCAGGGACAGCAGGCCCTAGTGTCCCCGCTGCCTCTCCGAAGTCGCTCGGAGCTTGCGATTGGGGAGAGCCACAGGCAGGGAGACTTGGCAGCCCCTGGCACCTCCTGAGGGGCTGGCAAGGGTGACTTCACCCTCCACACCCAGGCAGTTAGGCCAGAGCCAGCGGTGGTTGCACAATCCTTACAAACAGGCCTCCTCGGAGGGCCTGTATCATCTTGGCAGGCCCCTCGTTTGAGACACGGGCCCAGAGAGGTTAGGCAACCTAGCCAAAGTCACACAGTGTTCAGAACTTTCGGCTTCCAGCCAGGGTTGTGGTGAGCTGTATGTTTGAACCCTGAAGCATTTATCTCTAGCGGGTGGGGTTACTTTCATTTTCCTCCTAATAACTGTATGGTTTGAATTTTTCAACACAAATGTGGGACGTTTGTAATCAGGAACAGAAGTTTGAAATATGAACAGGCAAGCACATTCGAGCTAAAACATGTTTATATTTAGGGTAACTTAAGTTACAGCGTTGGACTGCGTGCGTTAGAATCCCAGCCCCAGCGCTCGCCTGCTGTGCGTCCTCTGGCGAGTTACGTTATCTCTCTGACACTCCTCACATGTAAGATGAGGCTAATTACAGGTACATTTTCCCCCACATTTTAACATTCCTCAAAGTGGAATATCATAGTTAATGGACAGCCTTTTTCTTTCTTAATGAGGGGGCCTTAGCATTGCTGACATCTTCAATCCAGTAGAATAGAGGAATGTAAAAAAGTTTTAAGATGGACAGGAATTAAAACTCTGCAGTCACTCAATTAACAGACATTCTGGCAGGGGACAGATTGGTAATAAACAGGCACATCCCAGGTGCTAAGGGCCAGAGTAGACATTGGGGAGGTCAGAGAAGGGGCCCTCACTCAGCTGGGAGCGGGTATGAGGGAGCGATGCCCAGAGGAGAGGAAGTCTACCTGGAGACAAGAACTGATGGAGAAGAGAAATGTGTGTACGAGGTACATCCGAGCAATAGGCCTCTGCTATCAACCACTTTCCCCTGGACGCCTTCAGGGTCCTCCCCTATCAAGTGGGACAGTAATAACCTAAGAGACCAACTCTCGGGTTCGCTGTGGGGCACGAAGCCCAGCAGCCCCTGTGAGCGTCCCTGTGGCTGACCGTCCCTGTCTGTCCCACTAGCCTGGGCACAGAGGCTGGGTTTCTGGCCTCTCTTGGTCCCCAGCACAAACCTCTGAGCAGGTTTGTTGGACGGACGCTGAGGAGCCCAGGAGAGGGACCAGGAAGTAGCAGGGCCTCCGTGACTCAGGCCTGTCCCTGAATCCAGGACACAGCCTGCCAACGGGGCCTCAGGCCCGCCCCTGCTGCCCGGGGCACCGAATCCCGGAGGGAAGTGACAGCTTTCTGTTGCTGGTTCATTTTGTTTTTTTATAGCCAGAGTATAAATTGAGAAATAATTGCATTGTCATAATTAGGGAACACTAGTCAGTGTTGGAGGGAACGAGTGAGGTCATAGTGTGTCTGTTCCTGAAGGAAGGAGGAGGAAACAGTATTGGGGAGGGGGGTGTTGGGAACTGTGGTTGAAGACCCAGAGGCTGTGCAGCCCAATTTCGCTTTTGTGGGCATGTTGCCTGGGGGCAGATCTCACTACGAATAATTGAGCGCTGGCGATGAGCCTGGCACTTTGCCAAGCTCTTTACGGCCATGTCCTCTTGTGTGACCATGACAGTGACCCCCCATGTGAAGAGATGAGGTTAACTGAAGCCCAGAGAAGTTAACTCACTTGTCCAAAGGCCAGTAATCGGCTCAGCTGGGTGCCCGCTGCTCCCCGCCTCTGTTTTCTAAGTCCTTTGTGCTATCTCTCCATAGCACACAGTGGTTGTGGCCTGAGGGTGGCGCGTTGCCCCTTGAAACTATGTCTTGGGGTGCTGGCTTTTAGGGGGCTGCTTCTCCGTCCAAAAGGCACGGGAAAAGGAAATATGCCCCTCACTCCGGCTCTCTGCCCGGCGCTCCCTGACTCACGGAGCTATACTGCGCGAGTGATTCATTCACTGGCTGGGACCTCAAAGGCTTTGGCCACCCATTGAGAGTGAAGTCACACCTCCAGCTTTCTAATGCATTCATTGGCTCACTCATCCAACCTCCAGCAGGCCAGAAACAGGCCTGGCTGGGCTTGCTGGGGGGAGAGGGGGGGAGTGACGGGGGTGCCAGGGACAGGAAGGCACACAGAGGCCTCTGGCTGTCCCAAAGTCATGGCTGACTGCTCACTCCTGGCCCAGGAGACCCTCTCCAGGGCTGCCATAGCAAAGTGCCACCAGCCGAGGGTTTCAGCAGCAGAAATGTGCTGCTCCGCAGGCTGCAGTCCGAGACGGAGGTGTCGCCAGGGCTGGTCCTGTGAGGACTGGGAGGGAGAGTCTGACCCAGGCCTCCCCCCTCGCTCCGGGGGCTTTGCTGGCGATCTCTGGGTTGCTTGGCTGGTAGGGTCTCACCCAGCCTCTGCCTCCACCTTGTGTCGTGTCCACATTTCCTCTTTGTATAATGACACTAGTCATATTGCATTAGGTTCCACCCTAGTGACCTCATTTTAGCTTTATTACCTCCGCCAAGACCCTGTTTCCAAACAAGGTCACACTCTGAGCTGCTGGTGGTTAGGACTTAAGCAGATCTTTCTGGGGGACATCATTCAACCCTTAACAGGGCCCATAACTCAAAGATGTCCCCCTGATAATGGCGAATATGTCCAGTGCCACAAAGATGTCCATTTGGTCCAGGTAAATACACCCATTTAACATGATTCTCATGAAAATACTGTTTTTCTGGGGTTAAACAAATTGATTCTGAAGTTGATATGATATAATAAAAAATCAAGAATAGTCAGAAAAATGTAAAAAGGAAGGGCAGTGAGGTGGTGGTTGTGGGAGGGGGGAGGGGGGGAGCCCTACCAGACATTAAAACATGCCACAAAGCCTCGATGACTTAAAGTGGTGTTAGCTGGGAACATGAATAGCCAGAGAGACCAATGGAACAGAATAGAAAGTCCAGACATTTGCCCAGTACACAGGCAATCTGGTGTATGATGAAGGTGGATCTCAAATCACTGGAACATGAGGGACTTTTTAATAAGTGAACTTGGGCCCCTAAGTTGGTTGGAGCATCGCTCCGATACGCCACAGTTGCGGGTTTGATCCCCAGTCATGGCATATACAAGAATCAACCAATACATGCATACATGGGTGGAACAACAAACCCATGTTTCTCTCTCCCTTTCTCTCTCTCAAATCAATAAATTTTAAAAAGTCTAAATAAATAAAAAATAAGTGGTCTTGGGACAATTGGACAGCCATGGGGTGGGGAAGGGGAGATTAAAAGTGGACCCACACTGTAGTCCAAACACCTAAGTAAATACCTAATGGGCCAGAGATCTAGATTTTGAAAACGAACCTTACAACTTGCAGAAGAAAACGTGAGGGGACCCCTTTATTATCAGGAGGGAGGAAAGCCCTTCAATGTAGGACTGAACATGCAGAAATGATAAAAGAAAAGCTTGATGAATTCAACTTAGAGACAAAGCTAATTCCACCAATATTTAAAAAGTTCTTAAAAGTAGAGATTAAAAAATGGCTCTAAAATGGGCAAAAGCCACGGGCAGACAGTTCACAGAAGAAGAGCTGCAGAAGGACCGTGATCATGGACAAAGATATTCATTTGTGCCCTAGTCGGTTTGGCTTAGTGGACAGAGCATGAACCCGAGAACTGAAGGGTCCTGGGTTCCATTCCGGTCAAGGGCACGTACCTCACAGTTGCAGGCTTGATCCCCGGCCCTGAAAATCAATGGAAAAATATCCTCGGGTGAAGATGAACCACCACAACAACAAAAAGATGCTCATTTGTAATCACAGTAAGAGAAACACATTTCACTGCGTCTGACTAGCAAAAATCTCAAAATTTGGCAGCACCCTCTGCTGAGACAAGGGCTATTTGAATGAATATGGACCAGATGTTAGGTGATACGATGGACGTGTTAGCTTTGGTGGTGACTTGGGAGACTGTCTTGTTCTTACAAGATGCACCCAGAAGAATTTAGCAATGTAAAGTCAGCATGTGAGCACTTTGCTCTAAACGTTCAGAAGGAAATACACACGAAATTAATAAATTAAATATGGCAGAACATTGACAATTGCTGAGTCTATGTGGTGGCTGTAAAGGTGCTCTGGGATGGTATTCTTCTTTCAACCTGTCTCGATGCCTGAAATTTTTCATAATAAAATGTGGTTCAGTCACATGGCCTCAAGGTGAAGTCTGGGTGAAACTGAAGCTGTCAGCAAACGCAGCTGGCTCAGTTGGCTCAGCTGAGATGGCCACTGTGAACAGATCCAGTGCTTCCTGTAGGTGCCGGGCACCATTTCCAAAGCCCATTCATTCATCTGCGTGCTATCCCCCCGAGGTGGGCCCCAGCCACAGGCAAGGTAACTGTGGTCCCCGCAACCTGCCAGATCATGGAGATTTGTCCTCTCCCAGCTCTGCTGATTAGTTTTAACCAGCTATGGGAGCCGATCCTGGGGAATCATGCATCTAGAGCAGTGATTCTCAACCTTCTGGCCCTTTAAATACAGTTCCTCATGTTGTGACCCAACCATAAAATTATTTTCATTGCTACTTCATAACTGTAATGTTGCTACTGTTATGAATCGTAATGTAAATATCTGATATGCAGGATGGTCTTGAAAGGGTCGTTCGACCGCCAAAAGGGTCTTGACCCACAGGTTGAGAACCGCTGATCTAGAGAAACAGCCTTACATTGGACTAAGTTATTAAATTGGACTAAGTTCTTTTACTTAACGAACCATCCAGGAGATTAACAGGGATCTCTCTGATACATCTTGTCAGCACGAGCCATTTATAAGGGCTATCATTCTGTTCTCTCATTTACACTCAATCATTTCAGACCCTACTTAAGGCTAGAGAACAAGAAGATTGTAATGGAGCCCTTGCGCTTTTGATCTGATGATACATCTAGCAACCGGGCAACAGAAGGTTGTGGTATTCTTTCTTTATTTTTTAAAATTACAGTTGACATACAGTATGATATTAGTTTCAGGTGTACAACATAAGTGATTAGACATTTATACACTTTATGAAGTGATCACCCCGATATGTCTAGTCCCCACCTGACACCATACATAGTTATTACAATATTCTTGACTGCATTCATGGCCAATTGGTTTTTAACAAAAGTGCCAAAGCAGTTCATTAAAGGGAAGGATCATCTGTTTAGCAAACAGTGCTGGTACAGTTGGCTACCCATCTACATGCAAAAGGAAGACTTAGACCCTTACCTCACACCATACATAAAAACTAACTCAAAATGGGTCATTGATTTCAATGTAAGAACTAAAACAATAAAACTATTAGAAGAATTCATGGGGGTGTGTGTGGGGGGGTAATCTTCAAGACCTTGGGTTAGGCCAAAATTTGAAAACATGGTTTATAATAGAAAAAATAATCAATTGGAATTAATGAAGATTTAGAACTTTTGTGTTTAAGGGCTACCATTAAGACAATGAAACAATAAGCAATAGATAGGACAAAATATTTGCAAATCAAATCTCATAAAGGACTTCTATCCAGTATTTACCAAGAACTTCTAGAACTCAATAATCGGACAAACAACCCAATCAAAAAATGATATGAACAGCCCTAGCTGGTTTGGTTCAGTGGATAGAGCATTGGCCTGCAAACTGAAGGGTCCCAGGTTCAATTCCCGTCAAGGGCACATGCCCGGGTTGTGGGCTCGATCCCCAGTAGGGGGCATGCAGGAGGTAGCCAATCAATGATTCTCTCTCATCATTGATGTTTCTATCTCTCTCTACCTCTCCCTTCCTCTCTGAAATAAATAAAGAAATATTTTTTAAAAATGATATGAACAGATATTTCTCCAAAGACATACCAACCACCACCCAGCATGTGAGCAGATTGCTCAACATCATTAGTCATGACAGAAATGGAAACGTGCAGTGTGATTTATATTGTACTCATGAGAATGACTATACTCAGAAAGCCAGATAATAACAAATATTGACTAATGTGTGGAGAAACAGAAACCTGGGAATATAAAATGGGGCAACATCTTTGGAAAATAGTTCAGTGGTTCCCCTGTTAAACATAAACTTAACCATGAGGTCCAGCAATTCCACGTGTATGTATTGACCCTAGAGAAAGGAAAACATATGTCAACACACAGATTTGTGAGTCAGTGTCCTTAGCAGCATTATTCATATTAGCAAAAAAAATGAAACAAAACTGGAAACAACCTAAATGCCCTTCAACTGATTAATAGGTGAAACGTGGTAGATCCATACATGGGAACGCTACTCAGCAACACAAAGGAGCAAACGTGAGTCACAGGGGCTGCCGTATGGATGACGCTCAGAGATGCTATGATATTGCTGGAAGTCAGACACAAGAGACCACACAGTGTATGATTCCGTTCGTGTGAAATGCCCAGAAAGGGCAGATGAGTAGAGACACTAAGTAGATCGGTGGATGTCTAGGGCTGGAGTGGGGACAGGATGTCCTGTAAATGGGCATAAGGGAGGGTCCACCGACTAGGGGACCGAGTGCATGTTCTAAGGTTGATTTATGGTGATGGTTGCACCACTTGGTAAAGTTACCAAAAAAAAAAAAGGGGGGGCCGTTGTATTGTATACTGATATAGGGTAAACTTTGTGATATTAAAACTGTACCTCAATAAAGCTATTAGGAAAGACCCAGGTTCAGGTGGAGATTCATTTCACATCTGGCCCAGGAGCCCTTCCTGGGTTGTCATAGCTGAAATAGACGCCCCCCTTTTTTATTTTTTTAAATATATATTTTTATTGATTTCAGAGAGGAAGGGAAAGGGAGAGAGAGAGAAACATCAATGATGAGAGAGAATCATTGATCAGCTGCCTCCTGCATGCCCCCCACTGGGGATTGAGCCCACGACACAGGCATGTGCCCTTGACTGAAATTGAACCTGGGACCCTTCTGTCCACAGGCCGAAGCTCAATCCACTGAGCCAAACCGGCTAGGGATGCCCCCCTTTTTTAAGCCACAGAGCGCGGTGGGTCACAGTACCCAGCGCGGCCTCTGTGGAGGGTCAGGACTGGCTCACATATGGGGCTCTCCACTCGGTATAAGCTTCCCGAGAAGAACACCTGGTGTTTATTCGGGAAACCCTAGCAAAAAGCCCTGTTCACGGGGGACTCCACCAAGGCTCACCAAGTGAATGAATGAATGAGGGAGTGGCAAGGCCGAGCTGAGCAGAGAGAGACCCTGAGCTCATGAGTGAGGGCTGGGATGGAGACCCACACGAGTGTGGGAATAACAAAGACCAAAGGGAGTGTGACCAAGCCAAGCACAATTTATTTAATGTATTGCGGTTTTTATCCTGTGAATAGGAATGCCGGTCCAAAGGGGGGAAAGCCACCTGTGTGTGACTGAAGTGCGTAGGCGAGTGAATCTTTCTTGTAAAAGGTTGACAGGGAATAGACAGTAAGAAGAGAGGGAACAGAGGCAAAGTCCTGGAGTCTTTAGAGAGAGCAGGCCGACACTCTGAGTCTAGATTTCTAGCCTCCAAAACTCTGAGAGAATCCATTTCTATAGTTTTAAGGCAAAATAATCAAATAAGTGAAAACCTCGGGTGGGGAAATGGAATGTACTGATGATAAAGATATGGCCGATAGAAAGGAGAGGAGGGGAGGAGGGAGGAAGGAAGAAGAAGGAAAAGGAGGGAGGAAGGGGAGGAGGAAGGGAGAGGAGGGAGGGCGAGAAAGCGGGCAGAGCAGAAGCTGCCAGACTCCTGGGGCCCCAGGCCCTGGGAGGCCGGGCTCCTGTGAGTGTGGCAGGGGCAGGGAGGATGTGTGTCAACGGCATAATAATAGGACTGGCTTCACTCGGGATGAGTGAGGAAGAGATGAGCTCACGGCACAACGCTGAAGCACAAGGACACCTGGTGCGCTCCAAACCCACCAGGGAGTCCCGGTCACGTTTCTCGCCTAGTCCTGCCGGCCTCAAGGTCGCAGCTGGCCGGCGGGTAGCCCGTGGGAGGCAGGCTAGGCAGGCGCCGCCCGGCTCCTGGAGGACAAGGGTATGGGCAGTGAAGGACAGGCGGAGTACGGGGTGACCGTGACTGTGACCGGGCCACCCACCACCTTAGCCCCCTTGGGCTCAGAACCTCCGTTCCTCACCTGGAGACGGGAGAGCCGGGGATCCCCGAGCCCAGGGCCCGAGTCCAGTCTCCCAGGCAGTGCTGCCTCCTCGGCTTCCTTCACGTGGCAGATGTTCACCGCCACACGTCACGGTGTTACCGGGGAGAGGAGGAGAGGGGGCCTCGGCTCTTGTCTTCTCGAGGGAAAGGTTCCAACAAGAGACCAAGTGTAGAAAAGCAAGCAAGAATTGACCGACGGCAGAGAAAGTATATTCAGGAGAGGGAAACGGGAAGGGCACAGGAGCGGCAGCGGGAGAGCCGAGGCTGGGCTGCCTTCGCTCACCGGGAAGTCGGAGAGTTGGGCCTTGGAGACAGGCTCAGGGGGTGAACCCAGGATGAGCTGCCACTGTGATGGCAGAGAAAGTATATTCAGGAGAGGGAAACTGGGAAGGGCACAGGAGCGGCAGCAGGAGGGCCAAGGCTGGGCTGCCTTCGCTCACCGGGAAGTCGGAGAGTCGGGCCTTGGAGACAGGCTCAGGGGGTGAACCCAGGATTAGCTGCCACAGCCCACTGCTCCCCTGGGGCAAGTCTCCCGGGGTCCCTTAGAGGTTAGGGGATACAGGCCTGTGGGGGAAGCAGGGGTGGAGGGAGTGGAGGGAGAATGGAATGGCACAGGCATGCTCCCTGGAGGGAGAGCGCCTGGATCAATAGCATATTCACCCGCTTTATGCGGCTGCACCAACATGAGATCTATTCTCTTAGTTTATCTGTCCTTGGGTGTGGTTGGCAAACGGCACTCCCTGGATGTGTTATCTGTCTCCCTGAGTAGAGGGATGTAAGCTTTTCACCCGCTGGCTGGGGAGGAAAAGTACAAACCATTTTTACTCTGCGTGTCCCTGGTGTAGGGAAGATGGGATTTACTAGGTGGCGGCAAACTGCTGTTTAACTGCCGATCTCAGTTTCCCCATTCCGCTTGTCCTGGCTTCTGACTATTCTATAACAACGGGCCACACCAGCTGGGACGCTGAGGACACAAGGTGAACAAGAGAGACTCCTCCAGACCCCCCCCCCACACACACACACCATTAGTAAGCTACCTAACTGTCAAAACTCCCAGTTCCAGCATGGGGGTGAGCGTTTATAAGATTCTTTCTGTAGCAATGAACACAGTAGGAGACACGTGGCCGTATTTGCTCAGGGGTAAGACTCTTCTGCGCCCTTCCTCGCCTCACTCTCCTAGGTATGTTTTTGCTGCGGTCAGTAGCTTCTTGCTTGCTTCTCTACACTCTGTCTCTTGATTGAAACCTTTCCCTCAAGAAGACAGACTCCTCACAGGACAGGCCATCCGGGGTCCCTATTGACAGCTATCTTTGACGAATGGGAGCGGGAGCCTCCAACCCACCCAGGTCCTGGCCCCGGCAAAGTCACCTTCCCAAAGAGAAAGAGAGGATCTGGCCGCCTTAGCTCCAGCCCCCGGACCACGAGGCTGCCACTCCCAGCTGCTGGGAGGCGGCCAGAGCAGCCAGAGAGGCTCTCACAGCACCGTGCCACCTGGGCCGCACCCCGAGCTGATGTAACTCACCCAGGGTGGGGCCGGGACACGGGGACTTTCGACCTCTTCCCAAGGTGCAATGTCCAGCCAGGGCTGGAAGCGACCTTCTGACAGGGTCATCTGGAATGTCCAGGGTATGTTGTTGAGGGAGAGAAGCAAGTTGAGGGATCTGCCAATGCTTGGCACATAGTAGGTGCTCACTAGATGTTCGTGGCGAGACTGGCCTTTTCTAAAGGCTGTGAGGGCCTGTAATCAGTCAGCAGGACAGCGGGCCGGGGCGCTGACCCTGTCCCATGCCGACGCTGCTCCGGCGTGGCCGCTTGTCACACGAGCGCGGAGCGTTTTAACAACGAAGACAATGACTGGCCAGCTGGTAAAGAAGCCGCGCGCTGAGCTTCTTTCGCTTCCTTTTCCTCACCTATTCAAGGGACAGGAAACGCCCAAAAATAGCCCCGTGGGAAGGAAAGGTCAAGGTGGGGGCCGAGCCAGTGAGGCGAAGCCGACGGGGGTGAGTGGCACCGCTCAGCCCGCCAAAGTCCCTTCGAAAGTCCCTGGGCCCCTCTGAACACCCAGAGGCAGCCTGGGCCCCCGTGGGCTGGGGTGACTGAGAAGCAGGGGCTGGAACAGGCTCTGGGGGTGCAGGTGGGGGTGGAGGGTCCTGGGTTCCCAAGCAGCTGCCCCTCAGGAGTCCAGACGCGGAGCTCCAGTGGGTCACGGTCCGGGGTGAGTCATCCCAGTGACCTCACTCTGACACAGACAACTGCCCGCCTCTGGGTGTTTCAGGGAAAATTCCAGGCTTCTGGGTACAGAGGGCTCACTTACCTAGCGTAACCGCGGCACGGGACTCCGCGGGGCTGTGTCAGGGCCCTGCTGCTCTGAGGACTCTGGGGCCAGGCTCGGGGCCCCGTGCTGCTCCTGCGCACCCCGCGGCCTGCAGAGCCGGCTGTGCTCGGGGACTCTGCCCCGTGGTCACCCTGCTGACCCAGAGCAGGGCCCTGGCCATGTCTGTGACTTAAAGGAGGCATCAAGGCCCCCGAAAGCATGGGGAAGCACTGAGAAACCCCACCCCATCCCTGAGAAGGCCGAGTCCCAGCACCTGTTCCCCACCTGCGAGAGCCGGGACTGACGTCACTGGGGCACCTGCTTCGTGCCAGGTGCTCAGAGAGGGAAGGCGGGTGCCACCTGCCCCCAGGTGGCATTGCTATTACTACTATTTCCCCCATTTACAGACAGGAACGCGGAGCTCAGTCACTGGGCACATGACCAGGGTTCCCACAAACGAAAGTGGAGCCAGGCTGACCCCAAAGCGCAGGCCCTCCAGTGCTCTCGAGGGACCTGGGGGGGTACAGGGGACAGAGGGCTCCTACCTGGCCCGGCCTGCCCTCTCCAGGCATCGCCCGAGGAAGGCCGGGAGAGGCCAGCCTGGAGGAGGCTCTGCATGGGGCCAGATCACAGCCTCACAGGCTTGCACTTCGCAGCCGGCCTTGACCACGCGCGTGGGCTGAGCGCACTGGGCTGCAGGCTGGGCTGCCTCGAAGGCTGCCTCTGGGCCCGCAACCAGGCTGACCTCTGGCCCTCGGGCTGGGCCAAGTGTGTCCCTTCCCACCTCCCTCTTTCTTAGAAGTCCTCTCACTGCCTCCTGAAGTTTCTGCTACAGCGCCAGCAACCTAGGGCCGTGGTCGGCAAACCGCGGCTCGCGAGCCACGTGTGGCTCTTGGGCCCCTTGAGTGTGGCTCTTCCACAAAATACCACGTGCGGGCACGCACGTACAGTGTGATTGAAACTTCGTGGCCCATGCGCAGAAGTCGGTTTCCGGCCTGGGCGAGTCTATTTTGAAGAAGTGGCGTTAGAAGAAGTGGGGGTACGTTCGCTGAGGTTGACCTCTCAGATTGAGGACGTTTTTAGCAAAGGCCAGCTTAGGAGTACCCTAATTAAGTTAATAACAATGTACCTACCTATAGAGTTTAAGTTTAAAAAAATTGGCTCTCAAAAGAAATTTCAGTCGTTGTCCTGTTGATATTTGGCTCTGTTGGCTAATGAGTTTGCCGACCACTGACCTAGGGCCTCTCCCTCCCCGCCCCCAGGTGGGGAGGTGGGGGCGCTGGTTCCTGGCCGGCTGGCCCCGGACCAGAGAGGAAGGGTCCCAGGAATGCAGGTGCCCCGGGGCGTGAGGGGACAAGAACACGCGCCTGGGACCGTGGAGGGCTCCGTTTCGGCTGTCCCTGTTACTCTGCGGCCTGAGAGGCAGGGCCCCTCAGAGCCTCAGTCTGTCCCTCCGTCCAGTGAGGGTGCCCATGACAACAGCTTTGCAGAGCACGCTCCGGGGGAATGTGGACGGACTCTGACAGCGGCCCGAGCACCTTCTCTGGGCCGGGCGCTTCCTGATTACTCCTTCACAGCAAGCCAGTGAGGCAGGAATGAATCTCTTCCCTTCCCCAGCCACGGCAGAGAGGGAAGGTAGGTGCCCAAGTCGCACAGCTGGCCGGTGGCAGAGCTGGGGGAAGTTGAGCCGAGGCAGAGAGGTCTTTCATTTTGCCTCAGATGAGTAACAATACCACCGCATGGGCTTTTTACAGACCGTGACCCATGCAGGGAGCAGGCCTGGCCTGTTCACTGTGTGCCCCAGCGCTTAGTAGGGCGCTTGGAACAGAGTAGGTGCTCTGGGCGGAAGGAGAGCCAACAGTACTGGAGGCCGGAGAGGAGATGGCCTGGAACCCAGTCAGCGATCACTGTGATAGCAGCTATCCGTTATCGGATGTGACGATCCGCCCGCCACGAACGCTTCACTGATGATCGCGTTTAATCCTCACAGTGACCGTCTCACCATAAGGACGAGACAGCCCCGGCTCTGTCACTCCCGGTCATGATCTTACGTAACTGCCCGGCCACATGCCGGGGAATGGCCAGCCCCGGCCCTGATCTTACTCGCCCTCTTGCCTGCCCCGGCTCAGCCCTGGCACGTGGAAAGGTTCTGAAGTACCTGCTGAGTGGATGACACCCTCCTTAGTGTGGGGCCGAGGCTGGGACCCTTGGGGCCTCAGCGGGCTGTGCAGGAGTTGGCCTTGAGTTCCTAGACATGAAAAACGTGTGAGGCAGTGAGGAGGGTGACACGGGCAGGAGGCATGCCCGTCGGGGCAGCAGGGTGGTGTGGAGGGTCACAGGCCCTGGGCCGCACAGCCTAGCTTCAGGCGCCCGCTCCAGCATAGACTCGCTGGGGGCCTGGCACAGCCCCTTCGTCTCCCCGTGCCTCGGTTTACTGGATGAGAGCGCGCTCACCCCGCAGGGTGCCGCGAGGACTCCTGAGATGCACATGCGTGGCCCAGGGCGGGCCCACAGTCCGTGCTCACCAATGGTGGCCGTTGTCATCGTCCAGAATGGCCATCTCTGAGCCGCACACTGCGCCCGCTCGCACGTGGGTTGCTTCCGAAAGCAGGGCCCTCTGACTCACCAGGGCAACCCCCTGCTGCTACCCTCCGGTTCTTTCTGGATGAGTCCAGTCCGCCTGCAGCCCTGGGTCTCCACCCTGGGCAGCCACACAGTGATTCCTGGGGGGGACGGAGGCCCGGGAGCGGGGCTTCACTCTAAATGGCCCCAGTCTGCTGGGTGGAGCAAGGTCGGCCGAGAGCACTGGCCGGGCAAGACTGAGCTCGTGGTGACCTCGGGCTGGGCACTGACCCCTGTGGGCCTCCACATGCCCTGAGGCAAAATCAGGGGGTGATCTAAAATAAGGCGGGTTTCTCCATCCGCGGGCCCTTCCGTAGCTAATGCCCCGAGATTCTATTTCTGTGTTTTCCGGTCCCAGCACCAGCATCCCCGCCGCAGCCGACACCGATGGGACGCCTACTGTGTGCAGGGGACCAGTCAGCGGGCGCTGTGATAGCAGCTATCGGTTATCGGGTGTACGATCCGCCCGCCACCAATACTCCGCTGGTTATCACATCTAATCCTCACAGTGACCAGCTCACCGTCAGGATGAGCAAGAAGGTTCCACGTGGCAAGATAGCCTCCTTCTGCGGGATCGGCCCGAGAGCCAGGCTCACCATGGCTCGGTCACACCCAAGTCCCTGCAGCCCTGGGAGGTGGAATTATTATCTCTATTTTGCTGATAAACACACACACACACACACACACACACACACACACACACACACCCTGCAGCCCAGAGCGGGGAAGTGACCCGGCCACGTCACACTGTGTGAGAGGATGGCCTCCGAGGGGATCCTGCTTCCCCTGCCTTTATTCCCACGGTCTCACCCGACGGGTCCAAGAAACGCGCTCGGGCTTGGTGACTCTCCGCCACCACCCAGCATTCCCGTCGGCGGCTCGGGGACACCGCTGAGCTCCAGAGAGCCGAGGGGCCAGCCTTCGGCAGGTCTGGCTCCCCGAAAAGCAGAGCCCCCATGTGGGGACACAGACACAAGTCACAGACGGTCCCCCTGGTTCCGTGCGGCCAGGGCCTCCTGCGTCACAGGCGCCGGCGTCTTTGTGGCCCAGGACGACTTTGCCCGCTCCGTCCCGCGACCTTCATTTGCAGGAAACCCAGGTCTGCGGTGGCTCGAAGGCACCATATGAGGGAACCAGTGACTGGTGTCCTGGCAAGTCATAGCATCGAGGACACTTTAAAAAATTCCAGCAGCCTGTGGAGGGTGGGTTGCATTTACACGCTGGGGGAGGAGATTTGGAGGGGCAGCCAGGCAGGGACCGAGCTGGTGATGAGGGGCACTCCTTGGCGGAGAAGTCTGTCCCCTTTGGGTGGCCACCGTGGAATGAATGGGGCTTAATTCCTCCTCGTGGTCTTCCCTTGATATACTCCCACCCCCACCCCCACCCCAGGAGCAAAAAGAAGTGGCAGCTGTTTGACTTCTGAGGGCCCAGGCAGAGCGAAAGGGGAGCATCTTCGGGAGCGAGGAGGGCGGGTGGTGACTCATTCCCCAGGGGAGGGGCCTCGGGAAGACCTGGGCTTTTGTTCCCTTTGGGACCAAAATGAATCATCAAGTCACACTGGCCAGTCCCAAACTTTCCGGCACAAGCATCGAAAATGAGTCAGGTGGGGCCCCATCCCCGGGCGGGGCGAGGGCGAAAGGCTGAGCTCGTCCCTCGTCTGCAGTTGGGCGCGTGGAGGGGCCAGACAGGTCCTGGTTCCCCTTGGAGCCCAGTGGAAAGTGGAACCAGAAAAGGAAGGGCAGGCACGATGGTGGCGGCCACCGGCTGCACCGACGCCGTGCAGGACGCCATTCAACACATTTGCTGGTTCGGTCATTGGCTCGGTCATCGACTCAGGTGGTAGGAGCGTTGCCAGGACGCCCACCCGGTACCGGCATCTGCCTGCGGTCCATCCTCCAGAGCCGGCAAAGGAGGAGGACACCGGGGGGCTGGCCAGGGCGGCCCAGCCAGGAACCCACCCCAGGGCCTTGCTTCTTTGGACTCGGTGTCTGCGGGGCCTGGTCTTCATCACTGGGTGAAGCATGCCCACCCCGCACGTCACCGCCTGAGTCGGTCCAGGGGAGCCTCGACGGCCCGAGACTTTTCTCCACGGACCCGCCTGGGTTGTTTCAGAAAGGAGGCCGCTGCAGGGAGCTGCAGAACTCGGGCCTGCCCTCTGGGCCTCAGCATTCCAGAGGCCAGATGTGTGAGCCTGACGTCACCCCGCAGCGTGGCCCCGGTCCAGGCTGCGCTCGGCTGGCTGTGACCCCTGCTCCGCCTGCTCTCCGCCTCCCTTCTCAGCATGGAGGAGGCTGAGCGGTGCTGGCAGCTGCTCCTCTGCATCTGGCGGAACATTCTGCCCCGGAGCTGGGCCCCTCTCCCTCCCAGCCGTCCCCGGGGACAGCCAGTGACTCATATTTCCATTTTCAGTGCAGCCCAGGCGCCAGATCTTTCCATGACCCCCAAGACGGGCCATATTGGAATTGGGATTAGGGACACGAGCCATGACATCGGACAGGTCTGAGTTCAAATCCTCTTGCAGTCTGCCGGCTGTGTGATTTCAGGCTACTGGCTTACCCTCTCTGAGCCTCTGTTTCCCCATTTGCAAATCCAGGTCACGCCTATCAACTCCGATGCCTTCTTTATTGGAAACGTTTCTTCCCTTTGGCTTGCAGCTCTGAACAATGAATCATTCTCTTCTATCGGTTTTCTTTTTTATACACTCACCATTCACAAGCCAAGGAGAGAGGAAGCTGATGTTAGATTTCTTAAACCAGAATAGTCATATTTAGATACCATTGGCCATGTGCTGGGATCTATTATAAGGTGCTATCACCAGCCCCCTTTTATAGATGAGAAAACAGAGGCCCAGAGCGGTCAAGTAACTTGCCTAAGGTCACACAGCCAGTCCGTGTCAGAGCTGAGATTCACACCCAGGCTGTCCGGCTTCAGAGCACATGGCATGGTGCTGGGCACGCGCTGAATTCCGAACAGGTGTTTGCTGCTGGCATTGTCACGACTGTACGATTGCTTTGCCATCAACAGGTCTGAGTGCCATCCTTGACCTTGAGAAGAAACGGGTCAGGGCTCCTTGCCCTCCTGGCCTAATCCAAGAGTCAAGAAGCTCTCGAGTTAAAGAGGGTCCATCAATCTACCCCAGTGGTTCTCAACCTTCTGGCCCTTTAAATACAGTTCCTCACGTTGTGACCCAACCATAAAATGATTTTCGTTGCTACTTCATAACTGTCATGTTGCTACTGTTATGAATCATCATGTAAATATCTGATAGGCAGGATAGTCTTAGGCGATCCCTGTGAAAGGGTCGTTCGACCGCCAAAGGGGTTGCAACCCACAGGTTGGGAACCGCTGATCTACCCACATGTGTGGTGCCGTTGGCATGCCAATTAAACGTCCCTTCACTGTGCCCTTGAGCAGCTGGCTTCATGTCCCTGGGCCTCAGTTCCCCCATCTTCTCTGCCTACGTTTGGGGAACAGGAGAGAGAGTGCCAGGTGTGCACTGAGCATTCTGTTAAATATTGGCAGGGTGGCAGCAGACCCCCTGGCCCAGGCAGCCTGGCACCGGAAGCCTGTTATAACCACTGGGCCCCACGGCTTCCCCGATAGAGTGCTCCTGCCCCAAGGCAAAGCGTGCAATTTGGGCCCAAACCCCCAAACCAAAAAGCCAATGGGATGCTGGAAACAGAAGACCCGCCTGAGACAAAGACGTGTCCCCGTGAGGCTGTGAGAGGCTGTGCACCGGGTTGTCAGGAGACAACACACGACCAGGAAACAGAGCTGGCGATGCTGACGGCGCAGGGGAGAGAGTTTGAGGGGAAAGCCCTGCACTGAGTGATAAGGGCAATGGGAAGGGTCATTTCGTTGGCATCCCCAGGGGACCACACATTTGGGTAGAGCAATGGACCCTCTTTAACGCTCTCTGCCTCCAGGTGCCATCCCTAGTTGGCTTCTTGTTTTCATTAGCCTTCCTGGACCTTTCCACTCGTCTGTTCTCCCACTCTCACTTCATGGTCCAGAGGGCTGTCTTCTACTTTTCTTTTAAAAAAAAAATATGTTTTTATTGACTTCAGAGAGGAACGGAGTGAGAGGGAGAGATAGAAACATCAATGACGAGAGAGAATCATTGATCGGTTGCCTCCTGCACACCCCAAACTGGGGATCGAGCCCACAACCCAGGCATGTGCCCTGACCAGGAATCAAACCGTGACCTCCTGGTTCATAGGTCGAGGCTCAACCACTGAGCCACACCGGCCAGGTTCCAAGGCCCCATTGTTGCCTGCTCTCAGGGAGAAAGGAGCTTGTCTCCCAGGAGTTGAGGTGGGTGGGCACCCACAGGAAGCCACCTCCAGCCCTAGCCTGGGAGCACAGGCCTGGCCCACACCCATCAGAGCTGTGTTGAGTGAACTGACACGAAACCCTTCTGTAAGATTTTGTTAGTTCAACCCGAAAAAAAGTGACAAGGAGGTCTTGCCTGGCAGCATTGCTCCTGAGCTACAGAAATGATTTTTTTTTTTTTAATTTCCTATAGAAGTTTTCCGCTAGGAAATCTGCCCACTGGAATCTTCCAGGACCGGGCGGTCCCTTACGTCCTTCATTCAATGGGCATTGAGTGTTTCTGCTACCAAGCTCTTGATGTTGTAAGAATGCAAAATTGTGTACAGCTTCGAGCAGCGAGCACAAAGGAGGGGACAGGAAGTCCTCCAGCCACTGTTCAACGTCTACGGAACAGCAGCTCTTCCGTGCAGTTGTTGATTGCGTACCACGCGATAGGGAACAGACACTTCATGGCGCTTATGGTGCGGGGGGTGGGGAGGGAGGGGTGATGGACATCAGCACCTTCAACACAGCAGAGCCAGGCAGCCCCATGTAAAAAACTACCTTTCAAGACACTCACTATGTCCATATTCACATTACTGATTGTCTAAAATGTCTTTTATAACTTTTCTTAAACAGTACATAAAATATTCAAATTTTATGCATAAAAAAAAAAAGACACTCACTCTGGAGTTCAGCCACACTGGCTTAGCACCTCGGCTTCTTCACTTACTTCGTGTGATCTTGAGCAAGAGGTGCAGGCTCCTTGAGCCTCAGTTTCACTACCTGTAAAATGGAAATAATAATAGTAATAATTACTTTCTCCCAGCATCATCATGAGCATTACAAGAAACAACTCAAGTGGGCGGCATGTCAATTTTATCATGATGCTAATGAGGATGACAATAGAATAACTCCAGATGAGTGGTAAGGGGAGTGAGGGGAATACTTCTTCCTGGAGGGGGCGTTGTGATGAGGATCATTTTCAGAAGGTGGTTACTGGTGCTGAGTCTTAAAGGAGGAGTTGGATTTTTTTATACAAGGAAGTGGCCGGGAGTGAATCAGTTCAGAAGTCGAAAAATGAATGATTCAGAAGCTCATTAAAGTAAAACGAAGAATCTAAACCAAATGACTGGGTTCCTTAAAAATAGGATATTGCATGGCCAGGCTAAGAAAGCATTCGTCAGGCGAGGGAGGAGGTTACTGGGAAATTTCACCCAGTTCAGCATAACTGAGAAGTTGTGGGTTCCTGGAGCCTCCGGTGGGTGTTGCACAACCCTGTGGGGTCAAGATTGGTCTGGGGACTCAGAGGGAAGCATTCAGAACGGGATCAATACTAGAAAAAAGAAGCGACTCAAAAAGTGGATCTGTCTCAAGAGAAAGTGGCTAAATGTGTTGGAGGGGTCTGGGGCGTGTCCACGGGCCAGCAAACCCCTGTCCTGAGGGATGACATGAGGCAGCTGAGAGGCAGGGACGATGCATGCCCAGGGGCTGGGTCTGATCCGAAGGGCAGACATACCTCCTCCCCCTCTGTCCCGCAGCCCCTCCTCACTTTCCCCACACTCCCACACCACAGGGACCCCTAGCCTTCTCCGTCTAACCGATGGAGGTAGGCAGGTGGGGCTCAAGTCCCTCCTCAGCCACTTGCTTGCTGTGTGACCTCAGGCAAGACACTTCACCTCTCTGTGCCTTCATTTTTTTGGTCCCTAAGAAGGGAATCATAATATTCACTGCACTGGATTATGGTAGGGAGTTAATGAAACATACACCTGGCACATACAGGTGCTCAGAAAATGTTAGTTCCAGCACCTTCTCCCATTCTGTTGCTTCTTCTGACTTCTTCCTTCCTGACTCTTCTGACGATTCCTTGCTGGGAGTGACCATGGATTCTACAGGCAAAAAAAGCGAACACCTCCTATCTGTGAGTCAGATCATTGATCCCCTCGTATCACACACCTTACATTGACAGCTCTCTATAATACGATGCGCATTGTTCTCGGAATAAAGGCAGATATTACATAAAGACAAAGGAAGGAGGGGCGTACACGCGATCAAGTGCCTCAGTGCCAAGGCATTGAGGGGGGAGAGCCTGACTTTATGGTGCCCCTGCTGTGTGCTGGGCATGGAGGTGGGCATGCAGGACAAGGAGGTCAAAACGGCACAGCCTGGGCCTTGGACGGGCCACAGCTCAGGGGCAGACAAACACACAGACCCCAAATGACAGCTGTGGGGGCCCACAGAAGGCTGCGGTTTTATTGTCTCAGGCAAGATGGAGAAGGCTTCTGAGAGGGGGTGACAGAGGAGCTGGGTGCTGAGGGGTGTGTAGTCACCCAAAGCGCACTTTATTTTTTGTTTATTTTAATCGAGTTTATTGGGGTGTCATTGGTTAATAAAATTACATAGGGTCCAGGGATGCAATGCTACAATACGTCCTCTGTATATTGTATTGGGTGTTCACCACCCCAAGCCAACCAGGAAGGGCATTTTAACCTGAGGAACAGCCTGTACCAAGACTCAGCCACATCAAAGGACAGAGTGTGGGGGACAATTGGGTGGTACTTCTTGCAAGGAAGTGAAATAAAATATTTTCATTTAGCACAGGAGCTGGCACGGAGTTAAGGGCTCAATAAAAGGACTTTGTTGCCGTCAGATGGTCCATGAACTTGACCCCCAGCAACGAGCTGATACTGCTCAGACTCACTACGAGAGCCTGATCACTCCCCAGGATGAAGGCAGGCTCAAGGTCAGAGGTGGGAGAGGAGTGACCTTCAGACCAGCAGAGGCTGTGGTGCGGGACAGCCCGGGGCCCATTTCCGACGTGAGGGGGCCGGGAAGTGTCCCTCCCCGCCTGGGGCTGCATGTTCTGTTCCCTTCCCCAAACAGAACCTCAGAGTCCGGCCAGCTGCTGGTCAGTGCTCTGCTAACGGGAAGGGGGGCCGCGCTGGGCCCCAAGTTCTCTGCTCATCCTGATGAGCCAGGCGCTGGGGATTCCATCGGCCTCAGAGAGCGTTTAGAGAAGTGCCCAGAGAGTCATCTTCCCGTGTGGTCACTGCCTGTCAGGGCTGCGTGGGGCAGGCGGGGAAAGGGGCAGATTGCGGCACCCTGTGTGGGAACCAGGCCCTGGGCCCCGGAGCTGCCTCCCCGGGCCTGTTAGCCGGTTATGTAATGGGTGCGCTTATGCCCTCAGCGTTTGTGCGTGCAGTGCCAACTGTGTGCCAGGCGCTGCTTCCGGCTCTGGGGATACCGCGGGGACAGACACAGCGTCCCTGCTTCAGGGAGTTGACCCTCTGGGGGAGGCACATGCCCCCTAAAGATGTCCTCCCTCCGCATCTGCTGAGGGTGGCAAGTCCTGTACCACCCACTCGCCAGCAAGATCGCGCTTCATCTCCTCAGTGGCTCATGGCTCATCATGTTTATCCCATTTAACAGACCACATTCCCCCTCTTTGAGAGCCCGCCTGGAGGGCCCCCTGCCCCAGATCCACCCATCACTGCCTCTCAAAAGGGGGTGAGCTGAGGTGAGGTGCAAACAATGGCAGGGAGCCCTGGTCTGGGCTGGTCACGGTGACCTCACGAGGCAGGAATGAGGGGCCTGGCAGGTTCTGATAACAGCGGCCCCGCCCGCCCGGGCCACTCTCCCCAGCTTTCGGATGCTTTCGGAGCCTCGTAATACCCCCCTTTCCCACCATTCCTTAATCATCATTACTCCGGGCTCAGGCATTTCATGGCTCATCTGTTTCTTCATTCTTTCATGAATGGAGAATTTATTTCATGATCGGACCAGCCAAGAGCAGCCTTGGACCAAGTCGCGCTGTGAATGAGTCCCCAAAGCCCTCCTCCCCCAGGGGCTGTCCTTCTGCCATCTACTCGCTCTGCACCCGAGAGTGAGCCTGGCCAGGTGCGGGGCACAGGGCCGGGTCAGGAGCCCGGGGCCGGCAGAGGCAGAGGCAGACGCAGGCCTCTGTGTGAGGGTGGCAGGTGGGAGGCTGCTGCAAGAACCCAGTCAGTGCACCTGTGAAGAGGTGACTGGGTGCTGGCAGCCCCTTCCGGCACCAGACGCCACCCACAGATGTGAGATCTCGTCCACCTTCAAGAATGTGCCTCCTGCCCGGCTGGTGTAGCTCAGTTGTTGAGCTTCGACCCAGGAAGCAAGAGGCTGCGGTTCAATTCCCGGTCAGGGCACATGCCCGATTGAGGGCTCAGTCCCCTGTGGGGGGCATGCAGGAGGCAGCCAATCGATGATGTTTCTCTCTCATCGATGTTTCTATCTCTATTCCCTCTCCCTTCCCCTCTCTCAAAAATCAATAAAAACATTTTTTAAAAGAAAGAATATGCCTCTCGGCCTTGGATAAGGTGTGATGGGTGATCGTGGCTGGCAGCTGTCGGAGAGATAGTATCGAAGTTAAAAATTAGGTTGCTTGCCCTGGCTGTTTGCTCAGTGGTTAGAGCGTTGGTCCGAAGACCGAAGGGTCTCAGGTTCGATTCCCAGTCAAGGGCACTGATCTCGGTTGCGGGTTCGATCCCCACCCTGGTCAGGGCATGTGTGCAAAGGCAACCAATCTATGTGTCTCTTTCATATTGATGATTCTCTCTCTCTCTCTCTCTTTTCCTTCCTCCCTCCCTCCATTGATGATTCTCTCTCTCTCTCTTTTCCTTTCTCCCTCCCACTCTCTAAAAATGAATGGAAAAAATATCCTCTGATGAGGATAAGAAAAAAATTAGGTTGCAGAATAGTATAATCCATTTTGTGCAGGAAAAGTGAGTAGATAATAGATAGATAGAGAGAGAGAGAGATAAAAAGGAAGGGAGGGAGGGAAGGAGGAAGGGGGAAAGGATGGAGGGAGGGAGGCTATTGTAAATGACGCTGCAATGAACATATGGCTGCACAGGTCTTTTCTATTTGAAATGATGACATTTCCCACTCTTTAGAACAATTAATTTCTTCTCTGGATGTTTATTAACTTTGCATTTAAAAAGTAGTTATACCCCCGTTCAGGCCTGTCCCTAATATGGCAGCGCCCAGAGAAAGAACTGACCACTACCTGCCCCCTCCCCTTCCTGTCCCTGACCCAGCCCCTGCGCAGCTGTGGGGACAGCCCAGCCTGCATTTGCTCTGCCCACTGCCCACACCCCAGCAGACACTTGGTCATGCCCAGCCCTACGTCCCCGTGTCAGGTGGGCCCGGAAGAGGCCTGTGTAGGCTCTGGAAGTGGACCTGGGAACCTCGAGGCAGGGGACGCACGGCCCCGGGCACCCTCACACGGAGAGGGCTGTCACTATGCACCCAGCCAGCGGCAGGATTGCCAATGTCCTCTCCTAAGCCCTGTGTGGCTGGAATATTTCACTCTAGCAGGCCAGTTAGGATCTTTATGGGGCCCCCAGATAACTCGGCTACAGTTGGAAGAACCAAAGTGATCGCAGAATGACGCCCCGGCCCGGCGAGGGGGCGGGCCACCAGGCAGACCTGGACGCATTTCGGATCTTGGCACATCTTAGCTGAGAGTCCTTGACAAGCCCCCTTAGCTTTCCGAGCTTCAGTTTCCTTCTCTATCAAACAGGACGTGTAACAACCACTTTCCAGGGTTATTGGCATGACCGAAAGGCCAGGCAAGCGAGTGGCACGGAGAATTTTAAAACGCAATGATTATTACTATTTGTAAAATGTTAATCGATGCCAGGGATATTTTGACGATCCTCCTGAGGTGCTTTCAGCATCTTATTTCCTGGTCCTACTCACTTCCTCCATCACCCCTTCTGTCATCTTCAGCCCTGACCTCACCACCCTCCCGCCCCGCCCCTCCCATTAGCCACCTCACTGGTTACCTCTGCCCTGAGGCTCCCCACCTCCCCAACACACACACACACACACACACACACACACACACAGCGGCAGCCTTAGATGTAAAGGGCCAGGGGACACACTTTCTCTTATCTTTTATCTCAGTCTGTTCTTTGACCTTTGCCCTCTCCCTGATCCATTTCAGGCCCCTTTATCACCTGCGCAGAATGAGCTCATTTGCATGTTACACCAGATTAAGCTGAGACTTTGGCTCTTGGTGAGAGGTGGGGATGGGGCGGGGATGGGGCAGGGGAGTGCGGAGTGGTACAGGGGGAAATAAACTGGCCCAGGAGCCAGAGGCTTGGGTTCAAATCCTGTGTCTGTACCTCCCAATTGTGGCTCTCTGAGGAGTCACTGCACTGCCTCAGCGTCCTCATCTATAGGAGGGAAGAATGATTTTTTTAAAATATATGTTTTTATTGATTGTTTTAGAGTGAGAGAGAAAGTGAGAGGGATAGAGAGATAGAAACATCAATGACAGAGAAACATCGCTGACCGGCTGTCTCCTGCACTCCCCTACTGGGGATCCAGCCCACAACCTGGGCATTTGTCCTGACCGGGAATCGAACCAGTGACCTCCTGGTTCATGGGTCGACGCTCAACCACTGGGTCACACCAGGCTGGCGGAAGAATGATTTTTACCCAGCAATCCTGTATCGAAGGTCACCAACAACATGAGTAAGACACAGAATAGGAGTTTGGTCAGTGATGGCGATTAGGCAGCAAAGCAGACCAATGAGCTGGGGCTTCATCCTGAGGGCAGTGGGGAGCCATGGAAGGCTCTAGGCAGGGGGTGGCACTACCATATGGTGAAGGTACAAAGTGCGAAGGCTCGCTCAGGAGGCCAAATGGGGAGAGGCAAGAGGCAGAGAGACCAGGAAGCAGCCATGAGACCTGGACTCAGGCACCGGCTAGAGAATGGGGAGGAGGAACAGGTTGGAGAGTTAGCCTGGACTTGGCATCCTCACGGGAGGAGGTGTCCTCGTTCTCCACTCTGTTGTCAACTACAGGGTCTGAGAGGCTCTGTCCAACACTGACCACCTGGATTCAACCCTCGAGTGGGGAGCAGTGGGGTACGAAGAGGATCAGTGTGAGGGGGAGAGAAGGTGACACAGAAATCCTGATCCTTGCCCCTCCCCCTAACCTTTCAAACACCGATTTCAACCAGAGTCATCAATACCCAGCAAAATGGAAGGAAAGTAAAAGTTTGTGTTAGAAAAAAAAGAGCTATTTTTCATTGTGTTCTTACCATGTCTGGCTTCGGTCTAGGCACCTTGTCCTGGCCGGGTAGCTCAGTTGTTAGACACCAAGGTTGGGAGTTTGATTCCCGGTCAGGGTACATACAAGAATCAACCAATAAATGCATCAATAAGAGAAACAGCAAATCGATGTTTCTCTCTCTCTCACTCTCTCCCTTTCTCAAAGCAATTGTTTTTTTTTTAAAAAGAAAAATTATCTTTAAAAATAAATAAAAGAAACACCTTATAATTCTTAAGTGCATTATTTAACCATAAAGAAGGAAATGCTGCCATTTATGACACATGGATGGATTTTGAGGGTATTATGCCCTCAAACAGAGTCAGACAGAGAAAGGCAAATATTGCATGATCTCATTTATATGTGGAATCTGAAAAATACCGAACTCATAGAAACAGAGAGGAGAATGGTGGTTGACAGGATTTGGGGGGGTGGGGGAAATGGGGTGAGGTTGGTCAAAAGTACTAATTTCAGACAGCATGAAGACTGTATTTACAATATTGTATTCTATACCTGAAATTTGCTAAGAGAATAGGTTTTCAGTGTTCTCACCACACACACACACACACACACACACACACACACACAGTAACTATATGAGATGATGGCTGTGTTAACTAACCTTATTGTGTTAATTAATTCACAATATGTATGCATATTAAGTCATCATGTGGTGCATGTTAAACTTACACAATGGTATTTGTCAATTATATTTCAACAAACCTGGGGGAAAACACTAAGAAGAAAATAGAGAATATCTTTATGATCTCAGAGAGAGGCAAAGTTCTTAAGCAAAATACAGAATGTACCACCACAAAGAGAAAGATGGACACATTTGATTAAAATAAAAAATTTCTGTTTCATCAGGAGAGATGAAATGACACACCATAGATTTGGAGAAGATATTTGTCATGTGTAATCAAGAAATGATTAGAATCCAGAATAAATAAAGAAATCCCACACATTCATAAAACAAAGGCAAATGATCTAACAGGAAAATGGGCAAAAGACTTAGGGCTGATATTTTACATAAGAGGGGACAAATATGAGCAAGAAGCCTATGACAAGATGCTTAATCTTGTAATTACTCATGAAAACGCCAAATAAAACCACAGTGAAATATCATCTCACACCCACCACACTGGTGAAAATTACAAGACTGGTAATAATAAGTGTTACGACGTGGAACAACTAGAAGGATTATCTACTCCTGATGACGATGTACATGGTAATATTGCATTGGAAACTAACACACACACATAGCTTATGACCCAGCAATTCCATTCTTCATTATATAACTAGAAACGCTCTTGCACATCAACACCAGGATAGATGCACTAGAAAGGTCATAGCTGTTTTTTTTTGTTTTGTTTAAATATATTTTATTGATTTTTTACAGAGAGGAAGGGAGAGGGATAAAGAAACATCGATCAGCTGCCTCCTGCACACCCCCTCCTGGGGATGTGCCCGCAACCAAGGTACATGCCCTTGACCGGAATCGAACCTGGGACCCTTCAGTCCGCAGGCCGACACTCTATCCACTGAGCCAAACCAGCCAGGGCAGTCATAGCTGTTTTTTGTGTGAAAAATCCTGGAATAATTTCACACACACATTAGGATGCCTACTACTCAAAACACACAAACAGAAACACCAGGGAATAACAAGTGTTGGTGAGCGTGGAGGAACTGGGACCCTTGTGCACTGCTGGTGGGAATATAAATGGTGCAGCTGCTGTGGAAAACAATATGGCGGCTCCCCGAAAATTTAACACAGAATGACTGTATGATCCAACGATTTCACTTCTGGGTATATACCCCCGAAGAACTGAAAGTAGGGAGTCTGATAGATATTTTCACTCCCATGTTCATAGCAGCATTATTCACAAGAGCCAAAAGGTATAAACAACCCATGTGTTCATCAGCAGATGCATGGATGATGTGAGGGAAGAAAAATTGTCATCTCTTCTTCAAGGCTCTCCTGGCTGGCCTAATAATCAAATTGACATGAGACAGATTAGCGGGAGAAAAACAAATAGACCTCCAATAACCCGTGAAGGGGTTCAGCTCGGGCCTCCCCAACATGTGCCACTTTGGCGTGTGGATTACATTGAACTGAAGGCAATTGAGACCCTGTGGGCTCACAAGAATCTTTTACCTCTCCCACAAAGGATTTAAATCGGAGGCCTTGCCCATAATTAGAGTTATCACTAGAGATAACTTTTTATGACCTAGCTCCAGGGCAGGGCACTTCTAACCACAGAACATCTGCTCTTCTCATCCTCCTGCCATGACCTCCTCCCCTCAGAAGCCCCGAGGTGCCTGACCTCATCCTTGGATCGGAATGCCATGTACACCCCATTTTCCCCGTCCGTCTCTGAACCTCTCACATATGAGGGGTAGGGGCTCTGGCTCGCTCATGTGTGTGGGGTTCCATACATATATATGTAATTGAATTGGGTTATTTTCTCTGGTTTGTCTCCTGTAGATTTCATCATTAGACCAGCAGAAAGAACCTACACATGTATGCCTCCCCCACACATGTATGCCTCCTGTGTACCTGGGAGAGAGAGACCCAGGAACACGGAGTGACTTGCCCAAATGGCAGAGGCCATCCCCTTAAGTATTACCTGCAGCTAAAGACGAAAGATGTTGGGGCTGGGGAGTCAGCTATGGGAGGTGACCAGTAAGACGCAGCAAACAAGAGGAGGGCTGTTCTGCAGATTGAGGTTCATGCCATGGATAACCTACCCCTTCACGTAGGTCGCCTCCTCTTCCAGGGACAGTGAGGGAAACCCCCTTTCAGATGGAGATTTCCCTTGCAAAGTAAATGCCTTTCACAGAGGGAAGCGTCTCCTGGGTTTTCAGAGCTTCTCCCATGTCTCCCACTTCTTAAAATCACCCAGCCTAAAGCAATCAATATCTCAAAGAGGCATATTTTGGGGTAGCAAGCTCTGCTCCCCTTCAATAAACAAAGTGTGGTAGATATACACAACGGACTATTATTCAGCCTTAAAAAGGAAGTTTTGACACATGCTACAACATGGATGAACTTTGAGTGAAATAAGCCAGTCGCAAAAAGATAAATACTGTACTGGCTCTGGCTGGTTAGCTCAGCTGGTTAGAGCCAAGGTTGCCAGTTCGATCCCCAGTCAGGGCACATACAAAGAGCAACCAATGAATGCTTGAATAAGTGGAACAGCAAATCAATGTCTCTTCTCTCTCTCTCTCTCTCTCTCTCTCTCTCTCAAGTCAACCAATAAATAAAAAAATTTAAAAGATAAATACTGTATGATTCCACTTATATGAGGTACCTAGAGTAGTCAAATTCACAGAGACAAAAATTCCGGCCTCCTGGTGCTTACCACAGGCTGTGTTCTTACACTGACTGTACAGAAAGAGGAGGCAGAGTAAACTTACCCCATATACAGCTCAGCTCAGGCTCTTTGCCTGGTCTGTATTGTGAATGGGGAGACATTGAAAAAAAAAATTAGAATGGTGGTTGTCAGGGGTTGGGGGAGGAAATAATGGGGTGTTATTGTTTAATTGGTGCAGAGTTTCAGTTTGGGAAGGTGAAAAGAAGTTCTGGAAATGATGGTGGCGATGGTTGCACAACAATGTAAATGAACTGTATGCTTAAAATGGTAACTTTTATGTTTACATATATATTTTTTTAAATATATTTTTATTGATTTTAGAGAGGAAGTGAGAGAGAGAGAGAGAGAGAGAGAGAGATCAATGATGAGAGAGAATCATTGATTGGCTGTCACACTGGGGATTGAGCCTGCAACCCGGGCATGTTCCCTGACCGGGAATCAAACCATGAACCTTCTGGTTCATAGATTGACGCTCAACCACTGAGCCATGCCGGCCGGGCATGTTTACATATATTTTATCACAATAAACATATATCCTTAATAATTTTATTTAATAAGATGTTTTAAAGATGAAGAAAATCCTGGAAGCCATCCACCTGTCCATCAGGAGAAGAACGGATAGATGCATGGAGGAGAGTAGACCCACACAATGGACTACTACAGAGCAGTGGGAATCCATGACCTATACCTGCTCAGGCCAGCACAGACGAACCTCACAGGCATAGTAAGGAAAGGGATACATTGCAAAATAATGCTCTCCAATTATATAAAGGTAAAAAACAGTGTTTGGGGATTATATATAGTAAAACTATTAAGAAACACAAGAGGAATGACTCACACAAAATTCAAGGCCATGGCTACCTCTGGGTGGTTGGGAGGGAAGGACAAACGGGAGCTTCTAAGGTATTGGTGATGGTCTACTTTCTTCAGCTAGGTGATGGATACATAGGTATTCCTGCTATAATTCTTTAAATTATACATATGTGTTATATACACTTTTTGGTATATATGTCATGTAATTTAAAAAAAACTATGTAGAAAAAAGGCTGGAAGAACTCTAAATGAGATGGTGTCTCAGTAGTGGGGTTCTTTTATTTTCTATTTTTCTGTTTTTTTAAAAGATCCTTTTGTACTTTTATCATAAACGAAGTATTACATTATATTAAGAGGAAAAAAAAATGAAGAGAGATTTCCCTGAAATTTGTTCAGAGAAAAAGGAAGTGAGAGGAAAGGGTGAAAGCTTTGGGCATCCCCTCATTCCAGTAATAAGAGAAGATGACCCTGGGATTTTGAGCAGAATGCTAATTAAGAGAGAACAAGTTGTAACTGCAATCTTCACGAGGGGAACAGTTCCTCCAGAGAGTGAGCTCCCGGCCCCTCTCCTAGGAAATCCCTGCCAGCATCAAGAGTGGGCGAAGGGTTTTGATTCTCTTTTGAGACAGGGATGTAACTTATCTAATAAAAGAGTAATATGCAAATTGACTGTCACCCCAACACACAAGATGGCTGCCCCCAGGTGGACACAAGATGGCCACCACAAGATGGCCTGCAGGGGAGGACAGTTAGGGGCAACCGGGTTGGCAGGGGAGGGCAGTTGGGGGCAATCGGGCCGGCAGGGGAGCAGTTAGGCATCGATCAGGCTGGCAGGGGAGTGGTTAGGGGTGATCAGGCTGGCAGGCAGAAGCAGTTAGGGGCAATCAGGCAGGCAGGCAGGCGAGTGGTTGGGAGCCAGCAGTCCTGGATTGTGAGAGGGATGTTCGACTGCCCGGTGGGATCAGGCCTAAATGGGCAGTCGGACATCCCTCAAGGATATAGATATAGATATAGATATAGATATAGATGGATATAGATATATATAGATATATCTATATATTTTAGAGAAGAAGGGAGAGGAAGAGATAGAAACATCAATGATGAGAGAGAATCATTTATTGGCTGCCTCCTGCACGCCCCCCTACTGGGAATCAAGCCTGCACCCTGGGCATGTGCCCTTGACCAGAATTGAACCAGAGACCCTTCAGTCCGCAGGCTGGTGCTCTATCCACTGAGCCAAACCGGCCAGGGTTAGAAGATCTTTTCTTACAGGGTTGAGGACTTAAACCCGGTCCCTTGGGTATGAGGAACCATGGAGGTATTTTAACAGGGAAGGGAGGTGGCCAACTTGTCCTTTGCTTTATGATGAACCTGCCATTTAAATGGCACATTTGATGGTATCATAAGCCAAAGGAAATGTGGGGCACAAACCACAGGCAGATTAGGTAAAGGGCAGGTACAGTTCAAATTTGGAGAGAGAAGCCCGCGTCTGAACCCTGCTGCACTCCTCAGAGCTGCGGGAGTCACGGCGAGTCACTCACGCTCCCTGGGCCTCTGCCCGCTCCCGGCAGCAGTGGGGCTGGTGGGAGCGCCCGATGAGGCACCACGCACAGCCCTGGCAAGGATCCACGCTCGCCCAAAGAAATCTCCCAGAGACGTTACTCACCCAGAGTGAGTGGCCGAGTAACCTGCCTGACGCGATTCACCTTACCAGACAAATACAAACAAAACGTATATGTGCATGAAAAATGCAGGCAACAAAGTTGGAATGACTCACACCGACTTGAACATGGGGCTTACCTCTGGCGAAGTGGAAGGAAGCCGAGATTGGAGCTAGAGATGGGGGGTGGGGGGGGTGTTCAGGCTAATCTGCAATGTTTTCATTTTTTTCACATGGCAAATGGATTTTTAGGCTCATCGTGTATTTCAAAATCACTTTTATAATAACCTGACAGCAGCCCTTGGCAGAGAGAGGGTGTTCGGTGATCTCTCCCTTCCGCCCACTGACAGTGGGATGCGGGTCTCCCGCGGTCCATTTCCTCATCCGCCCGAATTCCGACCCCAGTCCAAGGCCAGAGTTATTTCTGGCCCTTCGCAGTCACGCAATAAACATGTGCAGAGGGCCCTCCTGACAGGGTCTGCGGGGCTCCCGGAAGTGGGTTAAAGGTCTTGGTCGGACCCCTGACCCCAAGGTCACCCCTTTAGTCTTCTGGCAGACCCTCAACTCTGTGCAGCGCCCACTCTCCTCCCTCCCTTCCGGCCTCAGGGCTCCTGGCAGGAAAGATGGGGAGATGCCGGCCTCCCCTGCCTCCCCAAGGAAAGGCCGTTCTCCCCCCCACCACCACCACCAAAACGCCCCTTCCCATGAGGAAAACTTCAGCGGTGGCCGCCTTGCGGGGCAAGAGGGAGTTCATTCTCCATCGTAGACCCTGGTCCCAGTCTGAATGTCTTTTTAATGTTACATTTTAAATTAAATAATTACTATGGATTTAATGAAAAAGTTAGCTCATGAAAACAAAAAAGACTAAGTTTCACAGGAGCTAATCCTGTTTTAATCACTGATTCAGGCCCGGTTGGAGCTTTTGTTGAACGGGTGGCTTGGGGGAGGGGCGGGCGCAGAGGGCACTGGCCTTGTGATGAGTGAACACAAGATTGGGCGGCGACTCTGGAGGGAGGGAGGGCACCGCTGATGTCTGTCCACGACACCCAAGTGCTCCCTGGATTCTGTGAGGATCTTGAATTTCAGCCACATAGGAAGCCGTGTCTAGGGTCTGCTAAACATGCAGTTGCTTTGTCAAGGAGGAAAACAAAAACAAAAATGGAACGGAATAAACTCACAGAGCGAGGGTGGGCTGTTCTGACAGGTCTCACCTTACCAATATGACCCTGAGACCAGAGGGCGTGGGATGTGAGATCCAGCTAGAACTAGATCCAAAGCAGTGGGGGGCTCCCACAGGACCACAGAATGAACGTCTGGCCCTTCAACTACCCCGTGAACTGCGCGTGACCTCCATGTTGCAGGGAGGAAAGTGAGGCTACTGTGGGGAGGGGACATCCCCAAGGTGACTCAGACAGAAATCTGCTGAGCTTGGCTTAGGATCCCGATCTCCGACCCCAGAGCTTTCTCTCTTACACCCTTGACCTCACTTCTTGGGTTTACAGGGAGCCAGGTTTCATTGGCCTTCCTCCATCTGCAGGCACCGAGGGCCATGCGGATCTAGCCGGAGATACCTGGAATATATTGTTATTAGGCTTGTCTACACTTATCATTATGTATGGGGTGCTAGGCACTTGTATGTGAAGGGAGTTGCTATCCTGTTCACTGGTGTATCATCAACTTGCGAATGAATGAATGAATGAATGAATGGCCTCTCATTCCTGCAGATGACCCATTTCCAGAGAAAGAGGTTGTGGCTCAGGGAAGTGAAGGGACTTACTTCAGTGACACAGGAGTCACACCCAGTGCCACCCAGGTCTCCCTTTTCTATTTCCTCCTAAGAGTCAAGGTGGGTTTGACACCCAGCCAGTCCCAGCCAACTCTGAGGAAGCCCAGCACAGTCATCAGCAGGAGGACAGGCCCACCTGCCCTGGATGTCAACCCTCGGCGACACCCATGCACCATGACACAGGCTCAGGCTGAGGCCCCGGGAAGACCTGACCACGCGCCCCAGGTCCAGCCCAGGAGCAGGAGGGGAGGGAGGAGCCGGTGGGGAAGGGGCCGCTGCAGAGCCTGCTCAGGAGGAACTGGGTGCAGGCCCTGCCCAACCCCAAGCCACACCACAGACAATGGAGGAACGGGTCCAGGTGAGCTCCAGGTCAGAGAGAAGGCGAGCAGGAGGCACTGAGTCACCCAGCCTGTGACGCTGGCTGCTGGAGGCAGCAGTGCGCACTGTCTGGGTGAGAGACCTCACACTCATGAGCTTCACAGCTCTCAGAAAGCATGGGTGAGCGGCCAGACCCTAAGCAGGGCAGAGGTGCACTATCTAAGATAGTGGTCAGCAAACTCATTAGTCAACAGAGCCAAATATCAACAGTACAACGA
>NW_005370271.1:1326699-1332745 GCF_000412655.1 Myotis brandtii
GGTCTGTCTCCTTTCTTTCATCCTCTCTGTATGTCCAAACCATCTCAACATACCTTTCTCAATCCTCGACACTACATCTTCTTTCACTCCACAATGTTCCCTAAAATTAACTTAATAAACTTTACTTAAAGTTTTAAGTCAACTTCGCACTGTACGTGTGCGCCCGCACATGGTATTTTGTGGAGGAGCCACACTCAAGGGGCCAAAGAGCCGCATGTGGCTCGCAAGCCGTGGTTTGCCGACCACTGATCTAAGACAAAGGCCCCCTTCCTGTGTGGACCACATGCTGCTGCTTTTGCATTAACCTTCCCTAGTGTTCTCCCCAGACTAGGAGGGTATGGGCAAACTGCCATTTAATTGAGCAGATAATATGTGCCCAATCCCATGCTAAGCTCTGGAAATACATCAAGTCACTTAATATGACATAAGCATTAGAAATCCCAGCTTAGCAATAAGCAAACCAAGGCACAGAGTGGTTCAGTAACTTGGCCAGGGTCACACAGCCAGGAGAGTGGAGGAGCCAGGATGGAAACATATCTCACATGTTCACCGACCTGGAAGCTCTCCGGACCCAGTCCCTTTGAGTTTTTATGGGTTTTAAGTTTAGGGTAATTTCTTTTGCAGCAATTGATAAGTAAGGCACCCGCCTGCCTTCCTCCCCTGACTAATACCTACTTGTTCTTCAGGTCTCCGCTCACACTCTTCCTCCTCCCGGAAGCCTTTCCTGACGCCCCTGTTACCGATAGCTGATGGTTTAGCCTCCCGACATCCTCCCCACCCTTGGCAATGTTGCCCTAACTCTTATTTTTTTTTGGAAACCACCCTTCTCCCATCTGAATTCCTGTGTGCAGAATGAGGCTGGTTCCACTCCAGGCTCCAGGGCAAGCGTGTCAAACTCAAAGGCGAACACGGGCCAAATAAACAAGGTTTAAGTGTATGTGGGCTGCAAAAAAAACAAAAGCTTCGATTTTCATAATAGAATAGGTTTGTTTCGATAGAGACGTGCTGAATACAAAGGGCTGAAATAAATGAGTCATTGTTAACATAAAATAATAGAACATTTTAATAACAATGTTTTTTCTTCGACATTCACTTACCAGACACTGAATAACTGCACAAATTAATAAGCGTAATGCAAATAAACCTATTTTTCTTGTTCTCTGAAAGCTAAATATTTCCTGTTGCACACACCAAACAAGTCAGTCCAAGACTAATGACGTGGCCATCGGCTGCTAAAATATCCGCTGCTGGTATTAGTGGAGAGAAATGGTGCACCTGCATGAAAGGCACGTAAGGGAAATGAATGCAACACAATTACAGTAATCGGTCATTAGCGAGCGTTGTAGTTCGTTATCAATAATTATGTATAACAGGATATTGTAAAAATTAAGTTACACAATTTTTATTAAAACATTTCTTACACACCGTTATATTGGCTGGGCCGCAAAAATATTCGTTGTGGGCCATATGCGGCCCGCTGGCCTGGAGTTTGACATGCTTGCTCTAGGCTCTGCTGTTCAGCCTAGGCCTGGCCAATCAGCAGGTCCCATTCTCCTGGAGGCTACCATTCAGGGCTGTGACCTAAGCCAGGCCCCTGAGGGTCAGCCCAGGAGCCTTTGCTGGAGGTATCAGGAAACCATCGTCTTTATCAGCTGCAATTGCTGAGCAAGAAATGATCAGCTTGGAGCTACAGGCAGACATTTTGCCCCACAAAGAGACAGAGTGCAGACTGACTTACCCCATGGGTAGAATTAGGGACTCCCCCGCCTCCGGCTTCTTGGGAACAGGGAGTTGTCATGTTTATCTCTACATCCAGAGGACCTGTCATAAAGAGGTGTTCAGTGAGTGAATGAATGAATGAATGTCTTCCGGCTGGTCATGAGACTTTCTTAGAACAAGAAAAGAGACTTGTTTGGTCAGAGGCCTACCTTTTACAAGGCTCAAGTTACCCTCAAGACTTCTCTGAACTAACAAAGAATTATTATTTCTTAATCTCTCTTTATCCAGACCACAGTGGAACCAGCCACACCCATGGAACACAAACCCGTTTCCTATTACAGAAAAACAAATCTGACCCGGCCATTCCCGTTTAAACAACTTTCAGTGACGTGTTTGCAGGAAGGGGTGAAGGGGAGTGAGCATTTGGATCCAGGGGACATTCTACCCTATAGAACATTCAGTTGTTTATTGATTGATTGATTCAGCAAGCACCTACTATGTGCTGGGCACTGTACCTGTTACTTCATCTTCACAGAAAGCTTTGAGGACCATGTATTCGTTTCTGCAGGGCTGGAGTCACCTCACGGCTGGACTGGGCCTGACGGGTCCATTTCTAAGCTCAAACAGTTGTTGCCAGGCCTCCGAAGATCCACTGGCAAGCTGGCCCACATGGACCTCTCGGGAGGGCCGCTGGCTTGCCCAGGGCCATTGATCTGAGCGATAGAAAGAGTGTCCGAGCCAGAAGCCACATCTTTTCAGACATCGTCTTAGCAGCAACATGCCATCACTTCCGCCGTCTCTGTTTATTAGAAGTGAGTCAAGTCCAACCTACACTCTAAGGCAGGGGATTACACAAGGGTAAGGATGCCAAGAGGTGGACTAACTGGGGCGGCGGTTTTAGAGGCTACCTGCAACAGGTAAGGTGTTCCTGTCCTTCCTTCTAGTCTCAGACACCCGGCCAGTTCAGCAGTGTGGCCAGGTCGCCCGGCTAGTTGTCCACTTCACTAGCCTGGCTGGGAGACAGAGGCTGTATAAGCTATCTCCTGCCCTAGAACTGGTTACCCACCATTTAGTGGCTTGAGATTGACGTGTGTTATCTCTCATCGTTTATGAGCCTCGGGAATTCAGAAGCAGCTTGGTTGGGGCCGTTCTTGCCACACAGGCCCCTCTGTAATGGCGCCTGAGTTCTTTTTTTTTTTTTTTTTAGTATATTTTTATTGATTTCAGAGAGGAAGGGAGAGGGAGAGAGAGAGAAACATCAATGATGAGAGAGAATCATTGATCGGCTGCCTCCTGCATGTGCCACACTGGCAATCGAGCCCGCAACCCGGGCATGTGCCCTGACCGGGAATCCAACCGTACCCTCCTGGTTCACAGGTTGACGCTCAACCACTGAGCCACACGGACCGGGCGCTTGAGTTCATGATGCAGAAGGTGGCTTCTTCCAGAGCAAGCGAGTCGGCAAGTGTAAGCAGAAGCCTCGATGCCCTTAACGAGCGGCCCTCAGGGGTCAGACACTGTCATTTCTACAATGACCTGTCGGTTCCCCAGGCCAGCCCTAGTCACTGTGGGAGGTGACCGCACGAGGACATGAGAATATCAGGAGGCCGGCTACCACAGGGAGCCACAGCTGTGATGCAGTCTCTCCCCCGGCCAAAGAGCTCCAGAACTTTCCTACTTACTCCTTAGCTCCATCTCCCACTGTCCTTTGGGAGGCTGGACCATTGGGACTGGCTGGGTACAGTCCCCACAGAGATCCTCATTGATGTGCCCGCTCCCCACCCTCTGTTCGATGGGAAGACCTGCCTCCATTCGGCCTTCCACTCCCAGCTCTGACACCCCCTCCACATGCAGGCTCTGCTTGGATGCGGGGACACGCCTGAACCAACAGACACCCATCCACCCTGGAGAGCTTCGAGCCAAGATGGAGGGGTAGACATTAGCCAATGACCATAACCTGGTCACAAACGGTGACAAGTTCTCCCAAGGAAAACTGGAGGGTGCCATGCGAGCATAGAATGGGGCCCCTGACCTGTATTGCATTTAGTATTTGAGCCGAGGCTGGGCAGGCGCTCTAGCACCTGGTTCAGGTGGAAGTGTCTCAAGCTACAGAATAACAGGAGCTCAAGCAAGACAGGTGTTTACTTTTCTCTTGCTTAGACGTCTGGGTAGGTGTTTGAGGACACGTACTCTGCCACTCAGTGACAGGGACCCAGTCTCCTCTATCTTGTTGCTCTATACAGTGTGGCCTTCACCACATGGTCCAGGATGGTGGCATCCAGAGTTTGGGCATCTAGATGGAGAAAGGGACACAGAGGGTGATATACACCAACTATCCCAGAAGCTGCCACAAGCCACTTCCCCTTACATATCAATGGCCAGAACTTAGTCACATGGCCACACTTAGCTGCAAGGGAAGCTGGGAAATGAAACTTTCATTTTGAGCAGCCATATACCCAGCCAAAAATTGGGAGCTCCATCATCGTACAAAAATAGCAACTATAGTCAACCGTAGCTTTCATTCATTTGCACTGTGCCAGGCACGGACCTTAGCCCTTGACATACACCAACACATTTCATCCTCACAACAGATCTATGACAAAGGTACTAGTATTGCTCCCATTTTCCAGATGAGAAGACTGAGGGAAAGAGGTAAAATAAGTGAGTGGATAAGCTGGACCGTGTACCCATGTCGTTTGGCTCCAGCCTGGGTTCTGTTCACAGTTATGAAGAAAGGGGAGAGTGGCTATTGGGAGACATGTGCGTCCTCTGCCCATGCGGCTGGGTGGAAGAAGGAAGGAATGCGCTCCAGGTAAAAGGAACAGGAATACTAAAGCTTGGCCTGCACCCCCACTTCCAGGAGCCAGGTCCTTTAGCACAATGCCTCTCAAACCTAAATGTGCCAAGGCATCTCCTGGAGGTGACGTGAAATGCACACGCGATTCCATAGGTCTGAGCTGGGGCCAGAATCTGCCCCATGGCGCCCCAGCAGCTGGCACCGGGACCACATTTTGAGGAGGGAGGCGTGTGGTCAAAGGCCCCCCACGGCATGGCTCCCTCCTGCGAAGCGCCAACAGTCCTTTGGGCCCAGTGGCTGCTCAAGGCTCCTTCACCCTTCCTGCTGTCCTCAGGTTTCCAGTTCGGTCTGAGATTTCGTTCTCTATCCCAAGAATACCAGCCCTTTGTCGAATGAATGAATGAATGAATGAATGAGAATGCCAAAGGTCAGGGGGTAGGAGAGGCAACTGTGAGGCCATGTGTATGCTCCAGGGGGGAGAGTTTGGTTCTCAGCCCCACCCTGTCCCAGCCCCTCCGCACCCCACCCCCTACACCAGCTACTCCACACCCCACCCCCTGCTGAAACTGCATTCTGAATCCTCCCAGAGGAAGAAGTACCACCATTTCCCTCTATTTATAGACAAAGAAACCGCCTGCAGGCCCTGCTTTTAGATGTGAGCCTCTACCTTCCTCCCCTGGGATTTTCAAGCTCCCTGTCACCTCGTCCTTGGTCCTTGGCGTTGGGGCCTACAACAGTATGGGGGTGGGGGGAGCGGGGGGATGGAAGGGGGTTCAGAATGAGTTTCCTCTACATGGGTCTTGTGTCACCTCAACTATCATCTTCTCTAGTCCAGGGAGATGCTGATTACCTGTGACTTTCACAGAAGGAAACAGGCTCAGAGAGGCCTCCTGGACCAGGGCGCAGACCAGGCCACCGTCTGCCTCCGGGACAGCCTGCATGTCCTGAACGCAGTTGGAATGAACGCAGAGCCTGCTACCAGGCCGGCCACAACAGCTTCAGGGCCTGAGCCCTTCCTCGGTGCCAGGACGGCACTAAGCCCGTCTCCAACCAACTCTCTCATGTGATCCCCAGGAAAAAGCCCGCCAGTAAGTGTCCACCTCCTCCACGCAGACCGTGGAAAGGGGTGAGGCTCAGAGAAGCCAAGTGCCTTCCCCGGAGAGGCACAGCAGGGAAATGCCTTTTTGTAAAAACGTGCCCCTTGCAAACCTGGGGCTGCCTGACCTCCCTTCTCATGCAGTCTTCGGCCCTTCTCAGAGCTGGACGCTGTGCAGGGCCCAAACCTGGACCCTTCCATGGAGTCGTCACCCTCAGGGACTCTGTTTTACAAACCCTACAGGCAGACGCTCAGCGAGGCAGAGGGGTGTGCCCAAAGCCGCACAGAGAACGAGAGAAAGAAGGAAAACACCGTGGGGGGCTGGCAAAGGACGAAGGCTCTTTGGGGGCTCCCTTCCCCTCCGAGAGCCTTTACCCCAAAAGGCCCGCCTCTCCCCCTCCCCTTCCCGGCCCGCGGCGTCCAATGGGCTGCGC
>NW_005370271.1:1333411-1345767 GCF_000412655.1 Myotis brandtii
CCCCACCCCAGCTGACAGGTGCGTCCTGGGCACCTTGAAGGAGCCCCCAGGGACCCCAGGGTCTGCAGCGCATCCCGCCAGCGGGGCAGCTGGGGGTTTAGGTTACCACAGGCCCAGGCTGCCCCCCCCCCACCCGCTAGGCAGAGCAGGGGGCCTGACCCCCAGCCAGTCCTGGGCCTGGGCGCTGGGTATGGGGGCGCCATGGCGAGGGGCAGAGGCCCTGGAGCCTGGGGCAGCGCTGTGCAGCGGGCCCAGAGCCTGTGGCCTTGGCTTCCTCCAGTCATCACAATGGGCCCTTTGTGGGTCCTGCGCCTCATGGTCCTCGTTGTGTGGGGTTAGGCCTTCGGAAAGCCTGCCTGGGAAGGGGTCTCCACCAGACTTCCCCTTGGGCCACGGAGCCCCAGGGGAGGCCCTGGCCTGAGGCAGCCACACCGTGGGTGTCCGGCCAGGAACACAGAGGGCTGGTGTGGGCAGGAGCTGAGTTCGAGGTCTGGCTCTGCCCCCTCCGCTGAGAACCTGGGCGCGTTCTGGAAGTCAGGGAGCAGGCTCGGGGTGCAGACCTCCCCTGGCTGCTCAGCTGGGTGACCCGGGCAAGTGTCAGCCTCTCTGTCACCACCTGCGGTTTGGGGCTACGCACAGACTCCCACCTGTGAGGACGGAGGGCCTGAGAAGCTCTTACTCAGGGCCTGTACGGTTTCGAGCCCACGGGTGGGGGGTTGGTGGGTGAGAAGCTTCTCCGCCAGCCCATTTCCTTGTCCACAGAACAGGGGTTCCGGTGCCCAACCCCCAGGAGGGAGCCCTCCCTCCCTGACCGCCCCGTCCCTCCCTCCCTCCAGGTGTGAACCACGTCAGGGCCAAGTGACAGCCTTCTCTGGAAGACAGACCTGGCAGTGACCCCCATGGCAGGTGGCACGGTGGGGGTTCGGCCTGGAGAGGTGGTTGGCCTTGGAGCTCTCGCCCTGGCTGACGTGGTACCCCAGCCTTCCCTGGGCACCGATGCCATCTTGCAAGCATCTGCCAGCTTCCTGGCCCTTCCATGCAGCCCCGAGGCTGGCACTAGGGTCTCAGACAAACGCTTGCAGACGCAGGGCCATTTGGAACAAGGAAAGTCCCCTCTGATGGAAGCCAAGGCCTGTCCTCATGCTGACATTCAATCCAGGCTCTAAGACCTGGGATTGGCACGTGGATTCCTGGGTCCACAGAGCCTCCCCCTACCCAGGCTGATAATTCCTGCCCCTCCTCCATCCCCATGTGATTCAGTGATGTTTGAGGTTGATGGATTCACTGCATTTGATCATTTAATCCCTTCTCTCTGTGCCTAATTCCCCCATCTGCAGATGAGAAAGGTGAGGTTCCAGGGTCTTGCTCTGCACCTCACGGGTGCTAGACTGACGGGTGTGCCCGGAGCCCCAGGTCGCACACAGCTCCTGACCTGGTGGCCCTTGAGATGCACGGTTCAGGGCCAAGGGGGTCCCGGCTTCATACAGCGCTTTAATCGATTGCTTGAGGGTGTGGGCTCACCACCTAACGGGGAAAGTGAATTCAACACTTTACATTCCCGCCTCGGAGCATGAGCCATTTGTGCCCAGGAACCTGCAGTTTTTAAGATCTATTACCTCCAGGGCTCAGGTGCTGAAGAAGGTCCCACCATCCCAGACATTTCCTCCTCTTCATGTTGACTCATCACATGTTTACGGTGCTCAGCCCTCTGCCACGTGCCCCACGTGCGGGGCCTGGAGACACGTGGCCCGGCCTCTGAGCACTGGAGGGGAGAAGGGATGCGGGCGTAGGGCATTCACCCAGGAGTAGGGGTGAGTATGGGGTCTTGTCATCTGTGAGAGGGGCTTTTAATCTCATTTTAAATCAAAGGGAGGAGAGACCATTTGCCCAGGGCCTTGGTGAGCTGGTGGGGCTGGGATTAGAACTCGGGACTGTTAGCTCCGAAGCCTTCGTTCTGGGAGAGAAGGGAGGGTTTGGAGGGTCCCACAACCCTGTCACTTCTTTTAAGAGCCGTGGGGAGTGGAGAGGGGCATATTCTGATTGGACCCCTACCCCCACCCCCACACACACACACACACTTCAAGGCCTGGAAGAAAACCAGACTTCCTGCTCAGTCTGCTCTCCTTAAACAACACCAGGCGGAGGTTGTCCTTCCTTTATCAATACTCCTTGTTTTCGTATTGTCTAGGGCAGCGGTTCTCAACCTGTGGGTCACGACCCCTTTGGGGGTCGAATGACCCTTTCACAGGGGTCGCCTAAGACCATCGGAAAACATATATAATTACATATTGTTTTTGTGATTCATCACTATGCTTTAATTATGTTCAATTTGTAACAATGAAATTGGGGGTGACCACAACATGAGGAACTGTATTAAAGGGTCGCGGCATTAGGAAGGTTGAGAACCACTGCTATGGATCTTGTGCAATTTCCCTCCTGTGTCTTCATCTGTGAAGTGGGGGAGAGAGCAGTGGAGAGGATTAAATGAGATAATGTATGTTCAGCATGTCTACCCCAAGTGAGCTCCTAATACATGTGGCTGCTATTCTCATTATTTGTGTTATCGAAGCAACTCTGTTTCCTAACACTATACAATTCACTTATTATGCTTACTTTCTTTCTCCCTCCCATTGAAACGGAGCTGCCTAGGGCAAAGATTTGTATCTGCCTTAGTTATTGGTAATTCCTAGAACCGTGCCTGGACCCTTGGAAATGCCTCACGAGGAAGCCAAAGGCATGGTTGCGGTTTGATAGCCAACTCTCTCTCCCCCGGGCAGGTTTTCAGCTGTTGGTAATTTTCCCCCTCCTTTCCTTGAATTTGCTGGAAATTGTTGGGGGTGGGGGAGGAGGCAGAGTGCAGAGGGAGGATCCTGGGCCTTCAGAGATTACTTGTGTTTGCTTTGCTCTGCTGCGTTGTTTCAGTCATGGCCGAACCCTGCAGGTGTGGAACTGGGCTTGAGACCCAGATCCGGGGGCGTTGGCCCAGACCGGACCCAGTTCCTGCTGGCGGGGGACGGGTACCACCTGCTGCCTCCCCCTCAGCCTGGGGCGGGCGATGCGGGCGGTTCCTGCAGCCCAGGCCCAGGGAGCCTGAGCGCTGCTCTCAGGGAGGCATGTGCCCTGATGGCGAATCGAACCGTGACCTCCGGGTTCACAGGTCAGTGCTCAGCCACTGAGCCACGCCGGCTGGGCAACCTTTTTTTTTTTTCCCTACACTAACCTCATGTGGTGTGACACCCGATTCTGAAATTGCCTTTAAAGACCCCCACTGCGGTCTCACGCCAACATAGGGCATGTCACTCTGGACGGTCCAGGCTTCCCTGGACACAGAATGAGATGGAGACTCCACTCCCTAGGTCAGGGGTGGGCAAACTTTTTGACTCGAGGGCCACAATGGGTTCTTAAACTGGACCGGAGGGCCGGAACAAAAGCATGGATGGAGTGTTTGTGTGAACTAATATAAATTCAAAGTAAACATCATTACATAAAAGGGTACGGTCTTTTTTTTTTTTCGTTTTATTCATTTCAAACGGGCCGGATCCGGCCCTCGGGCCGTAGTTTGCCCACGGCTGCCCTAGAGCCTAGGCTGTTTGGGCTCCTGGCCGCAATGCCATAATATCTTGAGACGGGGCTTTAGCCAGCTGTGGCCTCGTCAGTGCCTCTCCCCATCTGGTAATCCTTTCAGACTTTATTTTGGAGTGGCTGTAGGCAGGGAGAGAGGAGGGCATTGGGGTGAGGCCTCCCCGCCATCTGCATCTCTGAACCTCGACTCTGGCTGTACGGGAGCCACCGGAGGGGCTTTCAAAGTCCCCAAACTCAGGCTGCATTCCGGACCCAGTGGTCAGGACCCGGGGGAGGGGCCCAGGCGTCGGTTTTTATAAGCTCGTCGAGTGGTGTCAGTGCATAACTGAGACTGAGCAGACTGTCCTAAACCCAGAGAACTGACAGCAAGCTGGGCCTTGGAGTCCGGTCCCACCTGTCACTCCTGGGTGACTTCTGGCGGGCCAGTTCCCTACTCTGAGACTTTTTTCACCAGTCGAGTGGTCAGTGAGGGGTCTTACCTCGCCACTGATGCCCTTACGTTGAAAGTGTGGGCCCCAGACCAGCAGCTGCAGCATCGCCGAGCTTGTGAGAAGGGCAGTCCCCGGACCTCCCCCCTCCCCGAGCCTGCACCTAGGCTAACGGGGTTCCCCGGTGATTGGGGTGCCTCGCCCCGTGGGACTGACTTGACTTAGCATCTCCCAGTCTGTGCTTCTCCATACCGTGTCCCCGCTTAGAGAGTCACAGCATGTGCTGAAAGGCTCTGAGAAGTCCTGCATGAAAGGAACCAGAGTCACTCGGTTCAGCCCCGCTTTTGCCAAACTTACTGTCTAAGTCACCCTGTTGCTCATAGAGCGCTGGGTACCATTTCTCAGAATGAGGTGTGGGAAACAGCCCTAATTGATCCCTTTAAGGAAGTGGTAATTAGCCTAATTGTCTGTTGTCAGCTTTTAACATTTAGGTCTGTGGATTTAATTACATTGGTTGCATATGCAGAAAAAGTACAGGTCCGGACAGAACCTCCAACACGACTACGTATATTCGGTTAAAAAAATCCCCGCCCTCAGGGGAGGCAGGAAGAACTCGGGGTTGCACTGCCCACAGCGAGGGCACAGGCACAGTGCTTTCTAACCCCCTGGCCTGCTGGGGGATCAGCGCTATTTCGGGTTTAAGCGCAGGGAAAACAGCGCCTCAGAGATGCTGGGTCACACCTCGGTACCTCACAGGGCCCTGGGGACCAGCGTACACCTGACAGTGCCATTCACCCCCTTGAACCTGGCGAGCAGCACAACCTCCGTTGGAAATGGACTGAATATTCTCTTAGACCCCATTGGAGACGAGAGTCCTGGCTGTTAGTAAACGTAAGTCTAGTCAGGGGTCCCAGATGCACTGGGGCTGGCGCTGAGACAGCCCCTGCAGGAGGTTAACTGTCCCTCACCTTCTGGCCTGGGGCTTGCATCTCAGGAGGGAAGGAGGCAAGCTGACCTCCTTAGTGAGCCTGGCGGTCCCCCTGCTCGGGGTGTGCTGAGCACTGTGCCAGGCATGTGCCTGTTAGTAAATGTAAGTCTAGTCAGGGGTCCCAGATGCACTGGGGACTGGTGCTGAGACAGCCCCTGCGGGAGGTTAACTGTCCCTCACGTGCTGGCCTGGGGCTTGCATCTCAGGAGGGAAGGAGGCAAGCTGACCTCCTGAGTGAGCCTGAAGGTCCCCCTGCTCGGGGTGTGCTGAGCACTGTGCCGGGCATGTCATTGGGCTTAAAGGCCACCCTGTCCCGAGAGAGAGAGATGATTACTAGGAATTTATTTTTATTTTTTAAAATTACCCTACAGTAGAATTGACCTTTTTGGGGGGTGTACTCATCTGTGAAATTTAAGACATTATATCATGTAACCACCCCCCGATCTAGATATAGGACAGTTTCAGCAGCCCAAGACATGTTATAGTCACACTATTTTTTAAAAAAAATATTTGTATTGATTTCAGAGAGGAAGGGAGAGGGAGAGAGAGAGAAACATCAATGATGAGAGAGAATCATTGATTGGCTGCCTCCTGCACACCCCACACTGGGGATCGAGCCCACAACCGGGGTACGTGCCCTGACCGGGAATCGAACCCCAACCTCCTGGTTCATAGGTTAATGCTCAACCACTGAGCCACGCCAGCCGGGCGATAGTCACACTATTGCTTCAGTTTTAAAAAATGGTAGTAAGAACATGAAGGCGACCCTCTGAGCCAGCGTGTCAGTGCACAGCAGTGTGGGCAACACGGGGCAGAGTCGGCGAGCAGGTCTCTAAACTGACGTGTCCTGTGTGACCGAAACCTCATGGCCGAAGATGCTGTCGAAGCAGCATCCCTCCTCCCCCAGCCTGACACCCTCGGTTCCACTTTCTGTCTCCGTGAGCTTGACTGCTTTAGATGTGTCCTGTCAGCGATACCGTGAATATCGGTCCTTCCGTCACCTCGCACACCGCCTTCCGGGTTGATCCATGTTGTATGTGGGAGGGGTTCCTTTGTCTTCTGGCCGAGTGTTACCCCCTTGTATGTGCATGTCACACTGTCTTTATCCGACACAGTTAGGTTGCTTCACGTCACTGCAAATAATGCTGCAGTGAACATGGGCTGCCTGTATGTCTGAAAGGTCCCGATTTCAGTTCTTCTGGATAAAAACCCGGTCATGGGATTCCTGGGTCATATGGTAGCTCTATTTTTAGTTTTTGAGGGGCCTGCAGACTGTTTTCCACCGTGGCTGCACCAGTCTGCCTTCCCACCGGCAGGGCACAGGGTTCCCTTCTCTCCACAGCCTCGCCAGCAGTTGTCTTTTTTGTTCATGTTGACAGCAGCTATCCCAGCAGGTGTGAGGTGACGTCTCCTTGTGGTTTTCATTTGCTTTTCCCTGGTGACTAGTGACGCTGAACATCTTTTCATATGCACGTCGGTCACCTGTGTGTCTCCTTTGGAGAAATGCCTATTCAAATCCTTTGCCCAGTTTTTTACTGTTTTTGTGTTTCTTTTCTTGTTGTTGGTTTTTGGTCTGTTTTTGCGCTATGCAGTTGAAGGAGCTTCCTGTATATTTTGGATAGTAACCCCTTTTCGGATATATGGGTTTCATAAAGAACAGTTTTTCGCTCTGTTCATTGTTTCCTTGATGAATTCCGTTTTGAAGCAGGGAGCCAAGGCCGGGAAGTGACTGGCCCAGGGCAGGCCGCTGGGAGGTCAGGACGGGGACGGGAACGCGGCGATTCCTGAGCCGGGGGCTTCCACAGGTGCTGTCCTGCCTCGCTGATGCCTGGCCGTGGCTGATTTTCATGGTTCCCCCCAGGCCTTCCCTCCCCGCCACCAGCCGCTGACATACAGGATTTCACCAAAACGTCCCTTGAGAACTGTGTGGGCCGCTGGTGACTCGGGGGCCGCTGTGATGTTCTGCGGGTCCAAGCGTACATTCCTTGTGTGGAGACAGTGTCTCCAGATCTTCAGGGGAACGTGCTCCGAGGTGGGTGACCCTGGCCGCCTCGGAACGGACCTCACATGCTGCTTGTTCAGCCAGTCTGTCTGGATTCGGATCCCTTCCCCGTGTTGACCCGCCGTGGGACCCTGGACAGGACACCGCCTCTGTGTGCCTCGGTTTTCCTCATCTGCATATGGGGTGCTCATCCTTTCCTAGCCTGGTTCCTGCGAGCCTTCATGATAAGGGCTTGTGTGGATGCCGGACAGATGTGCTTAGAAAATGGGATTGTGTTTGGCTCAGTGGATAGAGCATCGGCCTATGGACCAAAGAGTCCTGGGTTCGATTCGGTCAAGGGCACGTACCTTGGTTGCAGGCTCCTCCCCGGCCCTGGCCCTGGTTGGGGCACGTGCAGGAGGCAACCAATCGATGTGTTTCTCTCACATCGATGTTTCTCTCTGTCTTTCCCCTCTCTCTCCCACGCTCTAAAAGGTCAATAGAAAAATATCCTCGGGTGAGGATTAACAAAAAAATAAATAAAAATATAAAAACAAATAGAAGAAAATGGGACTGCGTTTGCCTCCTCCTGGCCTTGCCCGGCAGCATGTGCCTGAGCTCCTCGCCTGGGACATCAGCAGGGGCCTCGGGCACGTGGGCGTGCTGAGACCAGGGTCTCTGGGGTTTGCAGGGCCAGTGATGTGCTCACGTGGGGACCCCCGGGAAGTTAGACCTGGAGCCGGGCTCCCCTCTCTAAGGGGCACCTGCCTGGTGACTCCAGACAACAGCCCAGATGCCCCAGGGCCCAGGGAGGCGCCTTGGTGGGCAGGGAGGGGCGGCTGCTGTCCAGCTCTGTGGCTGGTCGCCTGCCGGCAGAGTCCCCAGCTTTTCAGGAAACGTGACTATGATTAGCAGCCGCTTCCAGTTTCATTTTTGTTGGACATCATGTTGGGCCAAACCAAACCTTGCTGAGGGCTGACGACGACCTGCGGTGGGCGGTGTGCGGCCTGTGTGTCACAGAGGCTGGCCAGGTGCACAGGACGCGGGCAGACCCGCGGACGCCTGGGACGGGGCTGTGGGCGTGGACTTGGAGCCGAGGCAGAGGAGTGAGGGACTCTCGGGTGTGGGCAGAGGCAGCCCGGGGCTCCCCTCCTCCCGATGGCGCTGGGATGGCACCGCCAGCTCTGCCACTGGACCTGACGTTCCGCTTCGGCCAAAGCCCTCGCTCCGGGTCCTCGAACACCTTCAGCCCCCGGGGCGTCTCTTCCAGGGACTTCCCAGGGCCTGCGTGATTACAGCCGTGCCCACCGTAGTGCCCACCTGTCCAGTGGCCGGCTAAGGTCCCCCTGGACTCCCTCAGTCCATCCTCGCATCAGGTAGGACCCCGGGGCTCTTCCCATTTAACGTGATGAGGATGCAGGGCACAGAGAGGGGCGGGACTTGGTCAGGGTCCCCCAAACCGCGGATGACATCACTGAGACCCGGGCGCTCGCTAGTGATGCCAAAGGCTTTCTTACTAACCACACGTTCGTGCCCCGGAGCCTTATCGCCTTGATTTCCTGGGGCCCCTCCACAGAGACCAGCCGCCACCTACTGAGCTGTGTTTATAGTTTGTTGACCATTTCCTGTGTCGTGTGCGTCTTTGTGGGCAGCGCTTCCCGCCGCGTGCCTGCCAGCTGGGGAGCAGGCAGCAGGCAGCGGGGTGCAGCCCTTCCTGTGGGGGGTGCCATCCTGCCCTTTCTCAGCCCGTCTCTGGAGCCCCCATCCACAGGCCAGGCGCTGGCAGGACTGTTGGGGTCCTTCGTTCACTGAACATATTTATTGAGGGCCTACTGTGTGCCAGGCACTGTTCTAGAAGCCGGGGATGTAACATTGAGCCAAACAGGCAACTCCTGCCCCCAACCTCGTGGGACTTCTGTTTTAGTTTCAGTATTTTGCCTCTCTCTCTCTCTCTCTCTCTCTCTCTCTCTCCAACCTCGTGGGACTTCTGTTTCAGTTTCAGTATTTTGCCTCTCTCTCTCTCTCTTTCCCTTTTTTAAAAATTAAATACAGTTTTAATTTTGGGAAAACTTGGATTTACAGAAAAGTTGTAAGGATAGTACCAATCCCCCATCTGGTTTTCCCCGTGGTTCACAGCATACGTTCCCACATTTGCCACAACTAAGAAACGGATGTTGGTACATTATTATTATTATTATTAACTGAACTCGTGCTTGACTTGGATTTTACCTGTTTTCCGCAGGTCAGATCCAATCCAGCAGCCCCACTGCGCTCACCGGTCGCGTCTCCCCAGGCCCCTCGGGTCGGGGCGAGTTCTGGCTCTTCCCGCCCTTGGCATCTTGGGGAGCGCGGCCCAGGGATCCTGCGGAATGTGCCCCGGTCTGGGTTTGTCCAGTGCCTCCTGCTAATTAGGCTGGGTTGTGGGTGGAGTGCCCTTCTCAGCGCATCCCGACACCCACGTGACCTCATTGGTGGCCTTGACCTTCCGCACCAGGTTCAGGCAGCCTCGCCAGGCGGCCCCCTGTATCGGTGCTCTTTCCCCACCTGTCAACGGGCCGCCTCCAGTGAAGTGGACCGCCAGCGGCTATAGTCCCGGTGCGGCTTCACGTGACTTAAGCGCCTCTTTCCGCTCCGCTGGTGCAGGGCCCACTGGGGTGGGCACCGTGTGTCCCTGCTGAGCGGGGACCCTCCTGCCTCTGAGTGGTCTGACTCCCTCCCCACCCAGTGTTTCCATTGCACCCCGTGCCTGTCAAAGAAGAGGCGGTGGCAAGGCCCATAGGAGCCTTTCGTGAGAGAAGGCTTGAAAGGACTAGATGTGTTTCACCCAGCGCGGGGAGTGTTTTAACGAGTGTGTTCGAGACCTGTCCCAGAGTCTTTAGGCCCCTTAGGTAGACAGAGCGGGGGACCATCCGTGGATCCAGGAGGTGGCTGTTAGCTCTGGATGAGCCAGCATCTCCCCACCGTCTCCTTGTGCTAAAATCTCTCCCGCTCTCGCCAGCCGCAAGTAGCACCTCCTCCGAGAAGCCCTCCCTGTTCTTCCGGAGGGGCGATGCTCCCCCAGCCTCACCAGGCTTTCCCGGAGCCCTCCGACCGTGCTGCCCCTCCTGTACCCATCTGGCTCTGTGCCATGCACCGCCCTTGCTCCCTTCCTGTCTCACTCGCTGGGCTCCAGGCCATGAGGTCACAACCCAGCCGGGGACTGGCACACAGTCAGGGCATGGCAATCCCTGGGTGAGGTGCTCAGCGGAGGCTGCGTGGCACTGAGGCAAAGCAAGGGCTGTGAGCGTGTTCGACGGGCCTGGGTTCAAGTCTCAGCCACTCCTTCCTAGCTGTGTGGTGCTGGGTAAGACGCTTTGCCGCTCTGGGCCCCGGTTGCCTTAATGAAAGTCAAGCCGAATAGTAAATACTGGTAGTGCCTGCCTCCCAGGACTGTCATGAGGATTAATTGAGCTCATCGCTGCAAAGCCCTTAGGACTGTGCCTGGCATCTGTTAGGAGCTTAGTAATTATTTGTTACAGAATAAAGCACCAGAAATCATAGGAGATTTCTGGATTGGCCGGAAATTGGTCTCGAGATGCCTCCTTAGATTAGCCTAAGTCAGCTAATTCCCATGAACCTGAAATCTCAGTGATTTAATGCAACACCAGTTCATTTCTCGCTCACGGACAATTCCACGGTGGGCAGGGATGCTCTGCCTGTTGCCTGTCCCCAGGGACCCAGGTTCTGTCCATCCTGTGGCTCTGTCTGCCTCCAGGGTGTGCTCATGGCCTGGCAGTGGGTGGGGGGGAGAAGGGAGGACAGAGGGTTGGGTGGAGGGTTAGAATGTGGCGCCATCGTGTCTGTCGCTGAGCTGGGGCCTGGCCTCACCCTGTTCCAGGAGCGGCCGGGAGATGTGGTCCAGGAGGAAGAGAAAAGGGGGGCTTGATGCGTGCGTCACCGTCTCTGCCGTGGTAACCTGAGTCCGTTTTCAACCTTCCGGTACCATCTTCAGACTTTTGGGGCCTATTCCTAAACAAAGTGGACTGTTTACTTAGTCATTTTTCTTTAAACGATTCCGTTTTTTTTTGAAGTTAACATTTTTATGTAGAAAAGATCACTTTATAACATCTTTGAAAATGAGAAAGTAGTACCGTCTGCTGCAAATGGATAGAAATCATGGCGAGGTTGTGAGGTCGCCGCTAGCCGGTGCCTGCTGGAATCGCTGGGGCTGTTACTAACGGGCTACTAGCCAGCGCTAGAGAGCTGAGCGACGAAGACCGGGCCGTCTACTGCCCTGAGACTTTCCCTTGGATGTCCTCGGCCTTCTCAAACGAGAACCCAACAGGGACGACCCCCTCACTGTGACGTCTGATGTCACTTAACCACCAGGTCCCCATCCTGCCCTGAAGTCACCCCAAGTCCCGCCGGTGGGTGGCTTGGGTGCCATGCTTTGGGAAATGCTGGCGTAGGGAACACCCGGCACGCAGTTTGCGCACAGACAAATCCAGATCCTGGTGCAGCAGGGAAAGGGGGTGAAAATCGCCCTTTCCCCTTGGAGTCCTCCTCACTTTACAGTTTGTACCTTGACCTGCGAGGGAGGAATTAAGGGTGTCACTTCACTGAAGGGGAAACTGAGGCCAGAACAGGGCCTGCTGTGCCCCCTCTCCCCACGGGTGCACCGCAGACTTGAGCGTTCTTTCCACTGTCCTGGCTGCTGCCTGGCCTGGGCAGGCTTCCTGCCAGAGGTGCGGCCCCACGGGACGTGGTCCTGTGTATTCACGCCGCTCCTCCCATCTCCCTGTCCCCGTTCCCATCACCTGCCGGGTCCCCAGGAATGCCAACCTCCCGGGTCTGCTCCGAGGAGCCAGGAAGTCAGAAGGCGGTCCTGGGCGTGCTTGGGAACGTGCTGCCCATTTGCTGGCCCCGTGGGTGACACACGATGCCCTGTTCTGGGTGACAGCATCCGTGGGACTGCTCGGCTGGTGCTGTTGCAGGGAGGGCTCCCCAGGTGTCAGGTTTGTCTTCCTGACATTGTTTTGTGCTGCTTGACTCTGGGTGGAGTTCACCAGTGATTTGTTCTCTCCTGCACTTCCCTGCCCCCATGTCCCACCCACCCCAGGTTACACCAGCACCAAGCCCCGCCCTTTGAAAATATGCAGGAGGAGGCCCCGGATCTAAAGGTATTGTCATTCCTGTTGTGGGGACAAAGAGGTTGAGGCTCAGGGAAGCGGGGAGTTTGTGTATCATTCATTCATTCATTCATTCATTCAAAGATTTATTGGGGAGGTTTTCAGGGGAAAAAACAAGGAAGAAAGAGGCAGGAAGGGAGGGGCCGGTCAAGTGGGAATCAGGTCTGGAGTCTGTGGGTGTGGGGCTCCTGCCCCTGTCTCCCCCCCCC
>NW_005370271.1:1345816-1347209 GCF_000412655.1 Myotis brandtii
CTTCCACCTCCCAAAAAAAGAGTTTGGAGCTCCAAGTGAGATGAGACTTCCCTCATGATCTGGCGAGCGGTGCAACTCCACCCAGATTGGGGGCTTTGTTGCCATACCTCTATGTTGGGAGAATGTTTCCAGATTTCTCCTAAGGGTGTAAGAGAGGAGTTGATTCCTTGGCAGTGGGAGTGGGAGATGTTCCCCCTGGACTGTGTCCCGAGGAATCGGGACATCAGCCAGGACTCGGGCCCTGACCACAGGAGCAGTGAATGGCCAGCTGCCTGTCCGAATGGGAGTGACCAAGTCAGCCCCATCCCCACCGGCTCCACGGGCTTGGAATGGCACGTTAGCCCTAGCATCGGAGGAAGCGGGGGGGGGGGGGGGGGGGGGGGGAGGAGACACCTGACATTCCACCCCCAACCCAGCCTGGGGTTTACGCCTGACTGTTTTCATTTTGAGGAAACAGAGGCTCAGAGAGGTTGAGGGCCTGGCCCAGAGTCACACAGCTGGCAAAGTAACAGAGCCCAAGCCTTAGACTCAAGACTCTCAGCCCCCAGCAAGTGACATACTCCGATGGCTCACCTGTCCCTGGCAGTCCGGATGCGCCCGTTTCTCAGCTTTAGTTGAGCAGGTGTCGTCTCTAGAGATGGCAGGTTTGTTTTCCTTCTTACCTGGGCCCAGGGCTGCCCCACCCCCTCCCCGCAGTCGGTCCAGGTGGCCTGAGGTGGGCCTGGGAATCACCGAGCAAGTGTCCTCAGTGATTGGCGGGATCAGGTGCGTGGGGGAACCCTGAGCAAGGGCACCCCATTATGACTCAAGTGTAATCCTGGGACCCAGTGCCACAGATCTTCAATAACTGAGTACGTTGAATGAACGCATCATCATATGGGACTGGAGTTTAGGAAGCCCTTCGGAGATGCGTGTGTTGTGGGGTGATGGCTTTCTCTGCAGATGAGCAAACTGAATAATCCTGGCCAGCACCACAAATCTTCCATAACTGAGTACGTTGCATGAACGCATCGTCATATGGGACTGGAGTTTAGGAAGCCCTTCGGAGATGCGTGTGTTGTGGGGCGATGGCTTTCTCTGCAGATGAGCAAACTGAGACTCCGAGGGTCAGGCAGCTGGAGAGGGGTGGCAGGAACACAGTGCCCGAACGTGAATCCCGTACTTTTTCCTAGTTCACCGCAGGGCGCGTCTGCATCTTGGTGAGTGTCAGGTCCTCAGGGCCCTCCCGAGACACTGACACGACCGTGGGTTTGGGCCCTTTGTCCCGGAGGCAGAGAACAGGACCTGACCCGGACTCCGCGCTCGGATGCTTCCGGAAGGAGGGAAGCGAGAAGCCGCAGGTGCTAGGCCGCGGGGGTGGTGACGGTGGGAGTCACTCATTGACACCTCGGGG
>NW_005370271.1:1347973-1352349 GCF_000412655.1 Myotis brandtii
CCCTTCAGTCCGCAGGCCGATGCTTTATCCACTGAGCCAAACCTGTTAGGGCTGGTCCTCACATTTAAACACATTTCCTTTTTAAATATGTTTTTATTGATTTTAGAGAGAGAGAAAGGGAGAGGGAGAGAGAGAAACATTGATGGGAGAGAGAGACATCGATCGGCTGCCTCTTGCACACCCTGCACTGGGGAGTGAACCCAGGAACTCGTGGTTCAACCACCGAGCCACCCTAGCTAAACACATTTTTTAAAAAATATTTATTTTTATTCATTTCACATGCCCTTGACCGGAATCGAACCCGGGACCCTTCAGTCCGCAGGCCGATGCTTTATCCACTGAGCCAAACCTGTTAAGGCTGGTCCTCACATTTAAACACATTTCCTTTTTAAATATGTTTTTATTGATTTTAGAGAGAGAGAAAGGGAGAGGGAGAGAGAGAAACATTGATGGGAGAGAGAGACATCGATCGGCTGCCTCTTGCACGCCCTGCACTGGGGAGTGAACCCAGGAACTCTTGGTTCAACCACCGAGCCACCCTAGCTAAACACATTTTTTAAAAAATATTTATTTTTATTCATTTCAGCGAGGAAAGGAGAGGGAGAGAGAGAGAGAAACATCAATGATGAGAGAGAACCATTGATCGGCTGCCTCCTGCACGCCCCACATTGGGGATGGAGCCCGCAACACGGCCATGTGCACTGACTGGGAATCGAACCGTGACCTCCTGGTTCATAGGTTGACGCTCAACCACTGAGCCACGCCGGCCGGGCAGGAGGTCTCTCTCTGGAAGGAGCCGTGGCCTTTGGGAGACAGGAGAGACCAGGGTGAAAGCGAGCTTGGTGTCCCACCAGGCTGCCACTCCTGGCTCTGCTCGGTCACTGCTGGGTGCCCTGGGCCTAGGACGGTGCCCGGCACACTGGAAAACTGTCAGATAGCGGCCAGCAGAGCGTCCCGGGGTCTGAGTTGCAGCTCTGCCCCCACAGGCCTCTGATTCGCTTTCGGTCACTGCTGGGTGCCCTGGGCCTAGGACAGTGCCCGGCACCCTGGAAAACTGTCGGATAGCGGCCAGCAGAGCGTCCCGGGTTTGAGTTGCAGCTCTGCCCCCACAGGCCTCTGATTCGCTGGCACCTTGTCCGCGTCATTAGCAGGGGTGGTGAGGTGCCTTCTTCCCAGGGGACAGTGAGATCCAGTGAAGTAGTGCAGGTCAGCGGTCAGCAGGGCACTGCCAGGGAAATGGCCGCTCCAGGTGGCTGCGACTGTCGCTGAGTTTTCACAGGTCTCTCTGTGTTTGACCCCTGATGCAGACTCCCACAGGGGACCCTGGCCCAGCAGGTGACAGCTGTCATTTTGCATCTACCTGAGCAGGCTGGTGGTACCAGCCTCGGGGAGAGAGGGCACGCAGGATTGGCCGAGGGAGAGGGCCTCTGGGGGGAGCCACGCCTGTTTGTCGAAGGAGCGCGTGTGTACGTGTGAGTGTGGACGCGTGTGGAACTGTGTGTTGGTGCCGTCGCTGAAGGCCCACGGGGTGGCTGTCAGTGCCCCAGCCGTGCCACCCTGTGGGGCTCCCTAGTGCGGGGACGTGGGATGTGGACCTGGTGTCCGCCCCGTCACCGGCTGAGCCGGTTTGCCGTGTGTGGCTCTCGCCCGGGAAGGTATTGCACAGGAGATGCAACGTGTAGGAATGTGCCCTCCACCCAGCACCCGGGACTCGTGAGCTGCTCCCGCTCTGCTCCTGCCTCTCGGCTGTCTCCAGGACACACACTCGGCGTTGCCCTTGCTCGATCTTTGCGAAAAGCTCACTTTGGCTAGAAGGGGGAGCGTGGAGCGGTGGGAGCCTCCTGCGGGGCCGAGTTGGGGGGGTGGTGCCTGCATAGGGCACATACCAGTTCCTTCTCTCGTCAGGGCCAGGGGAGAGGCTCAGTTCGCACTCAACGAGACCAGAATCCTTGTGTTTATACAGAAGCAAGTCCCAGGCACAGGATTGTGTGTCCGTGAAGCTTGGGGTGGGGCGGAGAGGCCTTGGCCGGATCGAAGCTGTCATGTGGCCACTATCATGTGGCTGCGATTATGGTCCAGGCCAGCAACCCTACTGTGCGCCCAGCAGATCCAAGTTCATAACCCCGCAGAGCACTGGGGTGGGGGAGGAGCGCCCTGTTGTCCAAAGAAAGAGCAGCATTGGGCGCTTGTGAGGCTCCTGCCTGCCAGGCGTTTGGGGCCAAAGTCCTGACTTCCCTGCCCTGGAGGGAACGCCTGCAGGAGAGCACGTCCCTCCATCTGAGGTCCTCGGGACGGATAACATCAGGGCAAGTTCTGCCCGAAGCCCACAGGGCCTGGGGCTGCGGAACTCGCTCTGAGGACCTGACTCCTGAGGCTTGTGGTCCATCTTCCTTCACTTAGTCCAGGCTCCTCACCTGGCTGCCTGGGACCCCCCTTGGGCCTGGGTGGGCACTGGGCGGCCTTACCAGGAGGTCAGCTCCCTGCATGTCTCCTCGGTGTCCCCACCCCCCATCCATCCTCAGGCCTTGGGTCCAGGCAGGGCTGTTCCTGTAAATACCAGCTCCCTTACATATGCATTTTTCCTCTATGATTTTTTCCTGTTTTGATGAAACACTGCTCTTGGCTGTGAAGGTTCCCAAGAGGGGCTCGAGGCCCTGGCCCAGCCAGCCGGTCATTCAGGAACTCTGCTCCCAGGCCCAGCCCCACACCCTGCCGAATTCCACCGGGCCGTAACCTTCCTGCCCCTGCCTGAATGAGGCTCGTCCCTCCCCCACCCTCAGTTCCCAGGGGTCCCAAGCTCACCTCCTTATCACTTTTCCTGAAAAAGGCTGCATTCCAGCCCGAAGCGAGACTGGCCCCCCTCCTTTCTGTTTTCTTCCAGGCTGGGGATGGGAGAGTTTGCTCAAGTCCATGGCCACGCCTGCCTGGGTCTGAGCCCACCGCGTGGCCCCTTTTACAGGCTGCCTGTGGAGCAAGGACGGGGGTTAAGTCCATTAGCCCGTCCATTTGTTTGTTTGTCCATTCCTTCAGCAAATGCTCTGAGCACCTACTGTGTGCCAGGCACTGTTCTAGGCACTGGGCATAAGAAGAGGGGAGTTAAAAAGTGTCACCGTGTAACAGTGCTGTCACCTTCCCTGTGAAGTGTAGCTGCTCCCACCGGCTCCACTTTTCAAGGCAGAACGGAAGCTCCTGGAGCCCATGCAGGTGCCGGGACTGCGGGTCACCTCTCAGCCACCTCTGTGGGGGTCACTTTGAAAGGCCCCTGGAGCCCTCTGCAGTCCTGACACCTCCTCAACCGAGTTGAGCTAGAGTCCAGCTCTTGCTTTCTGCCCGGCCAGGCGTCCTTGGGCAGCAGACAGCCTGCCCAGCGTACACGGAGGCCACAGCCCAGCCCAGAGGTGCTGGCCCGGGACCGGGAGGCCAGGTGTCGGCAACTCCACACTCCAGAGTCAGTTCTTGGGGCTCCGTTAGCTCCCGGGTTTTCCCTGCTGCGTTTCTGGCCTGTGAGCTCTGCTCTGCCCGAGGCCCTTCTGTTGAAAGTATTTGTCCTGAGGAATTCCAAGTTTTATTTATTTTAAAAAATACATTTTTATTGATTTCAGAGAGGAAGGGAGAGGGAGAGAGAGAAACATCAATGATGGGAGAGAACCATTATCGGCTGCCTCCTGCACGCCCCTGACAGGGGATAGAGCCTGCACCCCGGGCACGTGCCCTGACCAGGAATCGAACTGTGACCTCCTGGTTCATAGGTCGACGCTCAACCACTGAGCCGCATCGGCTGGGCAGGAACTCCCAGTTTTTGATCTCACTGACCTGTTTACCCAGCCCACCATCCTGCGGGTTTGTTCTTCATTCATTCTTTCAACAAGCAGCATGTATTCAGTGCCAGGCCCCTGCCAGGGACGGAGGGGCAGGTGTACCAGATGTGTGTGCTCCTGTCCCCAGGGAGCTCACAGGTTATGAGGCAGTGAGAGGGCCGGAGAGGCTCGAGACCCGATGGGAATAGCCAACCCCCGCGTGGCATCCTCAGGCCTGGGCTCTGCCTTCTCCCGTTTGTTAACTCACGTGATCCTCACGGCTGCACCTCGGAGGTGGGTAGGATCTGTTACTATGAGAGTTTGGTACATTGGGAAGCGGAGGCACAGAGAGGTTAACTAACTTGCCCAGGGTCACCCAGCTAGTGGCCGAGCATCTGGTTCCCCAGTCTGTGCCCTTCACCCCAGCAGGGTGCTGCCCGGCTGTGAGCCTGCTAGATAGAGAAGTGGGAACAGCGCATGTCAGTCTGAGGACTGCGAAGGAAGCGAACGCTCCCAGGTGTGTGTGTGCGGCAGAATCGAGGCCAGCGGGCCCCTGGGCGGAGCAGCCCTGGGCTGGTG
>NW_005370271.1:1352435-1353828 GCF_000412655.1 Myotis brandtii
CCCGGGTGGGGAGCTGCAGCGCGGGGCGTGTGAGTGATCTCGCTCTGGGAGGAAGGGAGCCGTCCAGGGCGTTGCCGCGCCGGGTTTCTTGTGAGCACAAAAACATCTTCCAAAGCCAGGCCCCGGGTTCCACGGGGCTTGGAGTTCTGCCTGAGGCCGGGCCGCTGCTGGGGGAAGAGGAAGGGCCTGGCTGGGGCGGATGCAGGCTAGGCCGGCCTCGGCCTGAGCCCGGCTGTCACTGGCCGCCAGGGTCACTCTGGGTGAGCTGGGTCCTCCCTCCTGGACTCTCAGCTTGGAGAACAATGCGGAGCCCTTGCCCCTGCCTGCAGGGCCCTGCGGGTCTGTCCTCCCCATCTGGGCTGACCTCATCCCGGGCCCCCTCCCTCCCCCCTTCCCTGGACTCCGGCCGATCAGCCAGGGCTTCGCCCTCCGCAGGTCGGCCTCACTCTGAGCCATTGCTGAGCACTGGCTGTTCCCTCCACTTGGAATGCCCTTCCCTTCCTTGAGGTCTCTCCTGGGAGGGGCCTGCCCTGACCGCTCTGCCTGAAGTGTCCCCGTCACGCCCTGTCAGAGCACCCTTCACATCTCCGTTCTTGTTGGTTAAAGCATTTATTACCTGTCCCCTCCGTGAGGACATAAATCTCTCCACTGATGGGCCTCGCCCCTCTGCTCCACTCCTGTTTCCCCGGCACCGTCCATGGTGCCTGGCACCGGTGGGCACTGAATATCGTTGGCAGACAAGGAAGGATGTAGTATGGTCACAGACCAGGGGAGCAGCAGCTAGAGGCGGTGCGGGACCCTGGATGGGACCCGAGGCCAGAAAAGGATGTTCGCGAAGGGCTGGTGACACCCTAGTGAAGCTGTGGCTACCGATCGTGTTGCACCCAGGCTCACGTCTTCGCTTTCAGAGCCTTTCCGAAAAGTGATTCTGTCAGATGGGAGCCCTGGGGAAGCTGGGTGAGGGGGATGGGGCTGTCCGTCCTTTTTTCGTTCTCTCCTGTAAGACTCATGACACCGCCAGGAGGGTGACGTGAGAGGAAGGGGACAGATAAAGGGCAGAGGAGAAAGCGGCGAGTGGAGACTTTGTTATGACATCGAGGCCACGCGAAGGAGCATGTGTTTGGACAAAGGCTGCTGATGGTGACGGGAGGCACCTTGCAGCTATAAAATCCTGTTTCTGTGAAGAATTTTCAGCAGCTGGTGGGCTGGCTGGCCTGACGCGGCTCTTCCTTCCGAGACGTGGTCCTCGCCTCCTGAGCTCTGCCCCTGGGAGGGTCCCTCTGTGGCGCCCACCGATGCCGGGCTGTGCAGAGCTGTCCAGGCGTCCCCAGCCCAGCGCCCTCAGCAGCGTTTACAAATGTCAACCCTTCCCCTTCCTCCCCCCCCCCCCCCC
>NW_005370271.1:1353882-1359457 GCF_000412655.1 Myotis brandtii
CGTTCACACTCCTGGCCATATTTACCTCTGCCCACACTGTTCTAAGCTCTCTATTTCATTTACATGGGCCCGCTTTTAAAAACTTGAATAGATGAGTTTAAAGTGGCGAACGCGTTACCTCATCCCTCCCTAGAAATGGAAAACCAGTGTCACCTGCCAGGAATTCAAGGTGTCCTTGAACTTCAGAGCACTGAGCAGCGAGTTCTAGCTCAGGGCTATTGGCAGTAGACGGTGCTGAGCCTGAAGCCTGCTCTTCCCTTTATTAAAAAGTGAGATCGTTAGGTGATAAACCACCTCCTAGTACCTCAGGCGACTTTGTCCTCCGCTCATTCACGGAATTGCGGAAGTGAAGCGGGCGGATCGCCCTCCCTGTCTGCCATCTGCCGTTCCACCTAAACCAGCGGTTCTCAACCTGTGGGTCGCGACCCCTTTGGGGGGTCGAACGACCCTTTCACAGGGGTCGCCTAAGACCATCGGAAAACACATATATGATTACATATTGTTTTTGTGATTAATCACTATGCTTTAATTATGTTCAATTTGTAACAATGAAATTGGGGGTCACCACAACATGAGGAACTGTATTAAAGGGTCGCGGCATTAGGAAGGTTGAGAACCACTGGTCTAAAGGGTGAAGGCATGAGCCATAGTATCCGGGCCCGGTTTCTGAGCACCTAACGGGGTCGAGCACAGTGCTGAGCACTGTCTTGTTTAATCCCGACCACGTTGGCACACGAGACGATAGTCCCAGCGGGCGTTACTTTGCCCAGCCCACACAGCAGCGAGGGCGAAGCCAGGGTTCCCACCGGTTGCCATGTCCTTTGTGTATCTGCACTTGCACCTCGCTCACGACCGCCTGCAGAGGAGGTTCTGATAGAGAGATGCATGAGTGACAGAATCAACATCCAGTTGGCATGGAAAGAAATTCAAAAACAGTCCCTTTACTATGACCCTAAGCCAGTGCAAGGGGTTCCCAAATCTGGCCCAGGATCTGTTTTTCTTAACATTTTAATTAATATTTAAATTGAGGCATAATTGACCATAAGGTGCTGTCCTCTTGTGTGCAGCTGGATGGTTCTTCACGTACATACACACCCATGTGGCCATTCCCCCCACCCCCCAGTCCAGACATGAATTTCCAGTCCCCTGGAAAGCTCCCTGGGCCCCATCCCAGTCAGTACCCCCACCAAGAGGGAGCCCTTCTGACGGCTCTCACCACTGATTAGTTTTGCCAGCCCTTCCGGGTCACACAAATGGGGCCCTACAGTACGTGTGTCGGAATTCTTTCATTCAGTGTGACGTCTGTGGGGTTCGCTCATGTTGTTGCATGGGTCAGTAATTCATTCTTTTTCGTTCCGTAGCATCTGATTTCTTTTGGGTGCTTGTGAGCTTTTTAAGGATTTTCTCGTAGAGTATTATAGATACATCAAACAGCACAGAGAATAATCTACACCCAGTTAAAAAGCAAACCGTCAGCCCCATATTCCTCTTCTGCTTTACAGTTCCGTCTCCGATGCATCCCCCTCCCCCCCAGTATAACTGGTCTCCACGCTGTGGAGCTGATACTTCCTGTGCATGTTAGTAAAGTTTCACTACTTATGTATGAATTCTTTTTTTAAAAAAATATTTTTATTGATTTCAGAGAGGAAGAGAGATATAGAAACATCAATGATGAGAGAGAATCATTGATCGGCTGCCTCCTGCACACCCCCTACTGGGGACTGAGCCTGCAACCTGGGCATGTGCCCTTGACCAGAATCGAACCTGGGACCCTTGAGTCCACAGGCCGATGCTCTATCCACTGAGCCAAACCGGCTAGGGCTGTATGAATTCTTACTTGGAGTGAGTGTGTATGTGTGTGTGTGCCCGCGCGTGCGCGTGCCATTGTTGAACCCAGATAAAAAAATAGTTTTTTGAAATGTTCCAATGGATTCTTACTTGGAGTGAGTGTGTGTGTGTGTGTGTGTGTGTGTGTGTGTGCCTGCGCGTGCGCGTGCCATTGCTGAACCCAGATAAAAAAATAGTTTTTTGAAATGTTCCAAGTCTTTCTGGAATTCAGAACCTCAGCTCTGTGCTATTGAGGTCAAGAGAGTTGGAACCGAGTCCAGCAGGAAAGGCCAGGCAGGGAGAGGCAGGAAGAGAGCTGAGTGGGGGTGAAGGCCGGGGGGCAGGGGTGAGGGACAGAAGGTGATCAGAGGAGATGACGCTGGCCTGTGTGAAGCAGCTGGAACTCGGGGTCCCTGAGGCCCCTGCCTTCATTATGGAGAGCTCAGTGTGCCCCTCATTCTGACCCAATTTCTTGGTGGGGTTCCCTGAGGCCCCTGCCTTCATCTTGGCCTTATGGGGAGCTCAGTGTGCCCCTCATTCTGACCCAATTTCTTGGCCCCACGGGTGCCGCCTCTGCCGAGCCAGCCCTAGAGGGACTCGCGGGGGAGGACAGACTTGTGGTCCCCTGTACCATACACCCTGCAGCCTCGTAGTAACAGGCCAGATGGTGAGGGCTCAGTCACGGGGCCAGGCGCTGTGCTCAACGAACACTTCCCATGTGGTAACACCTGGCCCCCATCAGAGCAGCCCAGCGAGGTGGGCACTGTTTGACAGGCGGGAAACGGAGGCATGGGGCAGTGAAGTAAGTTCCCAAAGGCCACAGCTAGCAAGTGGCGGAGCTGGGACTCACACCCAGAAAGGCCAGCTCCGGGCCCCTGTGACCCGTACACTCGCCAGCCTCCATCGTAACAGAGGGCAGGCGGCCGTGCCTTCGCCTCCTGCCGCCTGTCTCCGGCGATGACCACACATTTGTAACAGTTTTCTTGATTCCAGCCCCAGGCGGGCAGGCGCTGCCTTTGTCCGGCTTCCGTTGTGTCTCGAGGGCCCAGCCCAGCGTCCAGAACAGAGTAGATCAGTGATGGGGAACCTATGACACGCGTGTCAGAGGTGACCCGCAAACTCATTTTTTCGGTTGATTTTTCTTTGTTAAATGGCATTTACATATATAAAATAAATATCACAAATATAAGTCTTTGTTTTACTATGATTGCAAATATCAAAAAATTTCTATATGTGACATGGCACCAGAGTTAAGTTAGGGTTTTTCAAAATGCTGGCACGCCGAGCTCAAAAGGTTCACCATCACTGGAGTAGATGCTAGTTATATTGGTGGAATCTGTGCCGAATGAATGAATGAATGAATGGGCAACAATGCGGATGCAGAGCCGTGGGAAGCGGTCAGGGAGGAGGCCCCCCAGTGGCGTCTCTGCAGACCCTCTGCTTGGCTCGGGGGATGGGGAGTCTGAGAGCCAAGGATGGGAGGCCCAGCTCCAGGGCTCCCTGGCAGTGACCTTGAACTTCCTCCTCCGGAAAGCGGGGGCCATGATAGTCCCTCCCTCCCAGGGTCACTGGTATCACATGGTTAGGATGTGACACCTCCCAGACCTTTCTGGGCACAGGTGGGCCTCCCGGTGGGTGGACCCCTTATATTTCCCCTGTGTCCCTGCCTCTCACCTTGGAGGCCACAGGAACAGTGCTGACTGGCCTTGGCCACTGCCTCCGCCTTTCAGCTCTGCTGTCATTTGACACCAAGAAGAGGGCGGGCCAGGCCTTGGCCGGCTGCAGAGGTATCACAGTCCACCGTCGGTTGTTGGTTGTCGGTTGTCGGTGGGTCCTGGCTGACCTCTGCTGTGTCCTGGCTGGGCAGGACGGCACTTGCCTGTCCCCGCGCTCACTCTGCTTTGAAGCCACCCTCCTCTCTGGCAGCAGCCACAGGCTCCCACCCCTCCCCTCACAGACCCCGCTGTTCCCTGCATCCTACCCTCAGAAGGGCTGGTGGCGGGCCCTCCCCTCACAGCCTGGAACTGACCTAGTGGGATTGCCCCCTGGGTGCCGGGGGCTCTCTCTGAGTCCCAGCTAGTGATCGCATTCATTTCTCAAAATCATGCTAGGAGGGACGTGTAATTCCCCCCAGCCCCAGTTTACAGATGAGTAAACTGAGGCTCCAGAGAGGGCTAGCCAGTTCCCTAAGCATGGTCAGGATTTAACCCCCAGCCCGTGTGAGCCCAGAGCCTGGCGTGTCTCCACTTCCCTTGTGCTGCTTTGTAGAGAGAAGGCAGAGCCTATACATGTAACGACAGCCACAGTGCTGGTGAGCCTAAGCATGGTCAGGATTTAACCCTCAGCCCGTGTGAGCCCAGAGCTGGCGTGTCTCCACTTCCCCTGTGCTGCTTTGTAGAGAGAAGGCAGAGCCTATACATGTAACGACAGCCACAGTGCTGGTGAGAGAGAGTGATTGCAGCCAGCGTCTGCCGCCTGCTTGCTCCGTGCTGAGAGCTGTAATCAGTGCCTTCCATGCGCTTCCACATGTAACCCTCGCTCCCCGGAGGCAGGCCGTCTCTTTCTCCCGCTTTACAAATGAAAGACACCGGAGGTTCGGAGGAAAATCGGTCCACAGGCAGGGGGCGCGTGCGTGGGGGGGCAGAGCCCCGCCAGTCCACACCTGGGGGATCGGGACGCTGCGGTCCGGCCGGAGGCTGGAGTATTACTCGGTGCTAAAAGACAATGAATGCCCTCCAAGCCCTGAACAGGCCTGGAGGAAATTTAAACGCATCTTACTGAGTGAAAGAAGCCAGTCTGAAAAGGCCACGTCCCGTATGGTTTCTAGTGTATGACATTCTGGAAAAGGCAAAACCGTGGAGACAGTGAGAGTGGTGGCTCGCGTGAGGGCTGGGCAGATGCGTGGGCAGCGCACAGAGGTATTCAGGGCAGTGAAACGACTTTGTGTGGTTCTGTAAGGGCGGACGCCTGTCATTACACATCTGTCCAAACCCGGAGAATGTTCGACTCCAAGAGCGAGGCCTGATGTCAACTATGGACTCTGGGTGACAGTGATGTCAACCTAGGGTCACCCACTGGAACAGACGCCCCACCCTGGTGGGGGAGGCTAGGCATGTGAGGAGAATCTGGGTACCTTCCACTTAACTTTGCTGTGAATCTAAACCGCACCAATCAAAAACCTATTTTTATAAAAATCAGACGGTACACAATGTACGTGGTGCTGGAGCCCCCCCTGGCCTGACCCCCTGGCCTGTGCTCTTCCCACAACCCCAGCAGTGATGCGAAGGGGGTGTGGCTCTGCAGACTCGGGGGGCTTCCCTGGCTGGATTTCTGCGGGCCCCTCTTGTCCGGTTCTTCCAGGCCTGCTGGCTGGCGTGGTTTGAAGTCCCATCCATCCAGGAGTGTGCTCGGTGGGGGGAGTCGGGGCGGCAGTGGCTGCAATGAGGTGACCAGGGGAGGCCGAGGGGATGGCCGGCCGGCACGCCGGGGGCTCTGCCAGGGGGTGGACCGATCCTCCCACTTGGGGAGCAGGAAGGAGGAGGTGAGGGAGGCAATAGCCACATTCCTTGGTCCCCACCCCCCGGGACAGCGTGTGCTCAGGCCGGCCCGGCCGCTGCCAGGTCATTGCAAAACTCAGGCTCCGTTGAATCTATGTGCTTTGGAAAAATACATTTTGCTCAGGAGCCAAGAAAAACTGAAGACTCTGCAGCCAGCGCACTGAAGTCGAGAGCCAGGCGTGACTCACGGA
>NW_005370271.1:1359719-1364739 GCF_000412655.1 Myotis brandtii
CAGGCCCCTCGGCCGGCCCTGGGCCCTCCCTGGGACAGTGGTGCGCCCTGGGCAGCGCCCACAGAGGCCTGGCCAGGGCTCAGACCCCTCGCTCCTTAGAAAAGGTGCTGGCCCTGAGGAGCTGTGGGTAAAATGCACTGCTGTATAGACCCATGTCTCCGTGACCTGCACGCCGGCTCGGGGCTGGCTCTCTCAGCTCCCAGAGCCCCATTTCGGGCCCCTGGTGCCATGGGAAGAGCCAGCTGGCCCTCAGGCATTTTTCTCTTTTGACGCTGGGAAATGTGGTGTAGCTTCCTGGACCTCGATTTTTCTGCCGTAAAAATGGGCCTGGACTAAAGCAGCCTTGAGAACACCCGGGAAGCGTGTCACCAGGGCCCCCGGTCCCACGTCCTTGGCAGACATTGCTGCTCCGTCCCCATGCGCGCACACCGAGCCCAGGGTCAGCCTTACGGGGGGAACCTGGGCCCCAGAAGTGTTTTCTTTGATTTGCATAATGTTTCTGCCATCAAAATGGGCCTGGACTAAAGCAGCCTTGAGAACACCCTGAACACCAGGAACCCCGGTCCCACGTCCTCGACAGACATTGCTGCTCCGTCCCCATGCGCGCGCACCGAGCCCAGGGTCAGCCTTACGGGCGGAACCTGGGCCCCAGAAGTGTTTTCTTTGATTTGCATATTGTTTTATTTAAACAAAAACTAGTTGCTATGATTTTTAAGCAGGTGATTTCACATAAGACCCCAGATTTCTGGTTCTCACTGATCTGGCCACCTTAGGGCTCCTTGTCCCAGCCGTGGGCCACCCTGGGGGGCTTTCCACCCCCATTAGAAGGGCTCTGGACCCTCCAAATAGGCTCTCATTTCTGGTACCTGCCTAGGCCCACAGGCATTTCCACCCAGGGGGTTGGCGGGGGGGGGGGGGGTTCTTTCGGAGACAGGTAGTGCCTGGCTGTCTCTCGTTGGGTGAGAGCAGCAGGTGATCAATGCCCAGGTCCACTCATTTATTTGGGATGCCCGATGTTTTCTGGAATCTTTGAATAATGACTCCCTGGTGAATTGGTTTTATATTTTCATTTTTCCATGTGGGTGTTTCTTCTTCTTTTTTTAAAAATATATTTTTATTGATTTCAGAGAGGAAGGGAGAGAGAGATAGAAACATCAATGATGAGAGAGAATCATTGATTGGCTGCCTCCTGCACGACCCCTACTGGGGATCGAGTCCGCAACCCCAGCATGTGCCCTTGACTGGAATCGAACCCAGGACCCTTCAGTCCACAGGCTGATGCTCTATCGTGTGGGTGTTTCTTAGAGCAAAGGCATGAACTTTGCGGAAAGCTTGGGTTGAGACAGATGTTGGAAATACTAGTAGGGGATAGGGAGGAGGTTCCTGCCCCCGAGCCCCCCACTTACTCTCTCGCTGCCTCTCTTAGGTCTTGTCTGTGGAGTCTCACTGCTGGTGGCTCCTTGGGGGACTCACCTGCACATCTCAGGTGGCCTCTTGGCCGGGAAAGACCCACGGGCGTTCCTTAAAGATGATGCTCCCTGCCTGAGTAGGGAGGAGGTGCCTGCCCCCCAGCCCCCAACTCACTCCCTGCCTCTCTTAGGTCTTGTCTGTGGAGTCTCACTGCTGGTGGCTCCTTGGGGGACTCACCTGCACATCTCAGGTGGCCTCTTGGCCGGGAAAGACCCACGGGCGTTGCTTAAAGATGATGCTCCCTGCCTGAGGCTGCAGAGCCAGGCGCCGGGGACCCCAAGATGCAAAGACCCGTTTCTACCCTTGAGGAGTTCGCGGCTTTGAGGGGGAAGACAGCAATAGTGTTAATGAGCCCGAGTGGGCTGCGCTGTTCATTCAGGGATTGTGGTCCACACATGTTAATGATACACACCATGGGCCAGATGATGACAGCGCAGCTCAGGGTTCCTCTGCCAGCCTGGGACTGATGGTGGTGGCTTCTCAGAGCAAAGGATGTGCAAGATGAGTTCTACAGACCAGGGGCTTCTCACCTACCCTCCCATTCCAGCTGCATCAGCCTCCTTGCTATTCCAGGAACCTGCCACACATGCTCCCTGCCCCAGGGCCTTTGCACTCGCTCTCCTTTCTGCCTAGAATGCTCTTCCCTGGATGTCCGTGTGGCTGCCTGTCTCGTGGAACTCCGATCTCTGTTTGCACGTCACCTTGTCAGATAAGCCTTCTCCGACCCCCCTCGCACCCCATCTAAAGCAGCACCCACATTCCAGCCTGTCTCCTTAGCCTGCTTTATTTGTCTTCATGGCACTTGTCAGCAATGGCATATGTTAGTTCGTGTGTTGTTTGTCTCCCCCGCTGGGCTGTGAGCTGGGCGAAGGCAGGGAGCTTGGTGTCTGACCACCATTGTATTCCTCGCACCTGGAGCAGCGCTTGGTCCCAGTAGGCACTCAGGAATGACAGAAAGAACGGGTGAGCTGGCGAGGGAGAGACAGAGGGCACAATGCAAGCCAAGGCACAGGGCTGGGCGGAAAGGGCCTTTCCGGAACGGAGTGCTGGTGGGGCTGTGGGGTGTGGGGGGCAGATAAAGCACAGAGAGGGGCTGGCCAGCCCAAGGCAGGTCTCCTCCTATCCTGGTTTATTATAACCTGTTTAGTACAGAAGAACGGAAAAGTCCCGAGATGTGCCCACACGAAAACGGTCACCAGCTCACCTCCCACCCAGGGCGAGGAGAGCCTGCGATCCCTCTCCCTATGCCCGTTTTCGTGGGCTTGTCTGAAAAAACCTGGCCTTTTCATGGCGGGCCAGCCCTCACTTTCAGCACGCAGCTGGCCCCAGCGCAGCCTAGCAACCAACTTCCTGCTCGGGCCCCGGAGGGAGCACACCGCTGCTTGGCCACGTGCTGATCGAGTGACCTTGAGCTTCAGGAGCCGGGAGCCTTAGCAGGGGCGGTCACTGCGCCCCAGACACCGCTCACCCTTTCCCAGCCTCGTTTCTGCTGGTCTTTCTAGACTCAGCGTCTCAGCCTCAGTCTCAGGGTCACCGTCTCCACACAGTCTCCTCGCCTCTGTCTTTTCCTGTGAGAACGAGGGTGGACATGGTTTCTGTACGTTGGATGGCTTTGAGGAGACCGTGAGATAGCAGCAGCTAAGAGGCTGGCTCAGTAAACATCCCCCTTCCCTCTCCACACCGGGTCCCTCCCTCCCCAGCTTTCCCTCCATTGCGCAGGCCTTGCCCTGCAAGCTCCTCCAACCCAGTCCTGGCCTAGGCTCCCAGCCACGGGCCTCGCCAGGACCCCGCCTTGACTTTGCAGGGCGGCGAGGATGTTGTCCAAAGGGTGGGCTCACAGCCCAGAGTGGACTTGAACCCCATGGGCAGGTGTGGGTGGAGGTCAAGGGATCTGTGTGCACCCCCAAAAGGCAGCCCCTTCCCCAGGTGTGCAGGCATGCCGACCTCCCCCACCCCCCGCCCCACTGCTCTCCTCCTGTACTTAATACACCCACCCCAATAGCTCCTTCCTTTCAGATCTGTCGGAGGCCGTGCCCTGGCCGGGAGCCACGGGCATGCGAACCCAGTCCCTGAATAGCTCCTGCCGCTCAGCATTTAAAGGCCGTCTGTATTTTTATCCGATGATGGGTCACTTCTGACCCCCCCCCCCCACATCATCTGCCCCTCTAAGAATACATTTCCATTTATAGCGTCTGCTCGCGGGATGTTGTTGTGGGGCCGCGGCCGTGGCCCGGTTCCAGTGACTTGGAAACGCTTTGGGGCCCTTGCTGTCCCTCAGCCGCGCTCCCTGTGGCCTTGACAGCGGGAAGCCTGACTCCCAGCCAAGCCCAGGCTCCACAGACAGCTTTCCGCTCCCAGGACAGATGAGCTCATCATTGCAGGTGGGGGAGGCAGCTGCGGGCGAGGGGACGCTGTCCAGCTGCGCTCTCCCAGGGCCTCAGGGGGACACCGCACCGTAGTGGGGACCCTTCCTCCCCCACCCGCTCACCGGGTGCCCACGGCCTGCGGTCGCACCAGGCCCTACTCGGGCGCAGGAGGGCAGCTGGGAACAGGGACAGTCAAGGCCCCAGGGGGCCAGCCTGGGGGGGCAGCATCCAGGTGAGGCTGACCAGGGTTCCCATCCTGATTCTGCCTCTTGCTGGCTGTGTGAGCTCAGGCAAGTGGCTCAGCCTCTCTGAGTCTGGTTTCCTCCTTTGTTGCCGATACCTGATGGCTGGCAGGGAGGACGCCGTGGGGGAGGTCAAGGGGGTAGGTGGCGCTTGGCCCATTGGGTAGGAGCCCAGGAGGTGCCATTGGAATGTAGACCCAAATGAATGGAGGGAGCAAGCACACAGATATCCCGGGGAATAACGTTCCAGATAGAACGGCAAGGGCAGAGGGCCTGAGGTGGGAGCAAGGGACCGAGAGCGTTAGGATGTAGGGCTGGAGGTTAGTGCGTTTGATGTGTTTCAATGATGGCTATCAATTACATCCTCCCCGCCGCAACAGTTTATTGAGGTATAACTGATGTAAAATAAACTCCACACACTTAAAGCCTACACTTTGAGAAATCTGACAGGTGTTACACCCATGAAACCACCATCGCAGCCAAAGAGAGTGAACGCATCGAATCCCTCACCTCTCAGACCTCCCTCGTGCCCCTCCCTCCCTCCGTCTCCAGGCAACCGGTAGGCTGCTGTCACTCTAGTTAGTTTGTACTTTTCAGAATTTTACAGAGGTGGAATCCTACCGAAGATTCCCGGGTTTGTCTCCCATTCACCATACGTATTTTGAGAATCGCCCCTATTGTGGCTCACGCCAATACCCCACTGCTTTTGAATGCTGAGCAGCAGTCCGTCGTGTGGCTGCGCTATCATGTGTCTGTCCGTTTGCCTGTTGATGCACATTTGGGTTCTTTCCAGTTTGTGGCTATTACAAATTAAGCTTCCATGAATATTCATATGCATGTGTTTATTTATTTATTAATTATTATTATTTTTTAATCCTCACCCGAGGATACTTTTCCATTGATTTTTAGAGAGAGTGGACGAGAGAGGGAAAGACAGACAGA
>NW_005370271.1:1374212-1379667 GCF_000412655.1 Myotis brandtii
CTCACCCGAGGATACTTTTCCATTGATTTTTAGAGAGAGTGGACGAGAGAGGGAAAGACAGAGAGAAACATCGATGTGAGAGAAACACACAGATTGGTTGCCTCCTGCACAAGCTCCAACCAGGGCCCGGACTGGGGAGGAGCCTGCAACCGAGGTATCTGCCTTTGATGGGAATCGAACCCAGGAGGGACCCTTCAGTCTGCAGGCTGACGCTCTATCCACTGAGCCAAACCAGCTCGGGCCATACACATTTCTCCCGGGGTGGAGTGGCTGGGTTGTATGCTGGGTACATGTTTAACGTTGGAAGAAACCGCCACTCCCTCCTGCGTAGTGGTTATGCAACTTTTCTTCCCACCAGCAACGTCGGAGAGCTCCAGGTGCAATCACTCTTTGTACTTTCAGCCATTCTAGTAAGTCCAGAGCAGCGATTTCCACCCCTGTTCATCTCCTGGCACACATACACTACTTACTGCACTTCTGCAGCACACCAGAAAATATATCTTTTTGCCGATCTGACAAAAAATTAGGTATCCTTTTGATTCATTCACGCTGCACGGTTATTGTTGTTTTGGCTGTTGTCATTTTTTTATCTGAGGGAAAAGAGGCCGGTGCCCCTGCCTAAATAGTCAGGTATTGCAAGCTTTAAAAGTTCCTGCGTCGCACCAGGGTACCTGCCCCGGCACACCGTTCGGAAATCGCTGGCAGAGAGCGGTATCTCTTTGTGGTTTTAATTTGCGTTTCCCTGATGACTTTGATGTTAGCATCGCGCCATGCGGTTATTTGCCATCGATGAATCTTCTGTGAAATGTCTATTCAGATCTTTTGCCCAGTTTTGAATGGGTTGTTTCTTATTGCTGAGTTTTGAGAGTTCTTAATACTGCGTATGAGTCCTTTATCAGACACGAGGCTCACAGTATTTTTCCCAGTCCGTGGCTTGTCTTTTCATTCTTTTAATAGTACCTTTGGAAGAGCACATGTTTATCATCTTGATGAAGCCTTACTTACCAATTATTTTATGGATCCTGCTTTACTAAGGAAAAAAAAACCCACACAACTTTGCCTCACCTAAGATCACAAAGATTTTCTCATTTTCTTCTGGAAGATTTGCGGCAGGTCTTGAAGTGGGATCCAACTTTGTTCTTCTGAAGAGTGGTTTTGCCTATTCGAAGTCCTCAGCATTGCCATGTGCATCTTAGAATCAACTTGGCAATTTCTACAAAAATGCTTGCTAGGCTTGAGTTGAATCTGCCGACCAATCTGGGGAGAAATGCCACCATAACAATATCGAGTCTTCTGAGCCATTAACATGGTCTATTTCTCCATTGTTTTAGGTCTTTTTAGATTTCCCTCATCCATGTTTTATAGTTTTTCATATGTGGGTCTTGTACTTCTTTTGTCAAAATTACCCTTAAATATTTGATAGTTTTTATGCATCTCCTAAGAAGAATAGAAGCAACCATTTGTGTTAGCTTTTGGTTACACCTTCTATTGTTTCTTTCTGAAGATACAAGCAAGGATGCTTATTTTTATCTGCCCCCCCCCCCCACACACACACACAAAATGGAACAGAACACTGTGTTCCACAGCTCGCTTTTTTCTCTTTCTGTATAGAGACCTCCACCTCCCCCTTTACCGCTGTGCACCCTCCACTCCACGGATGGTCTGCAGTTCATGAACCGGTCCCCTCGGATGGACGTGTGATGGTCTCTAGTCGCTTGCTGTCCCAGCTGGTGCCGCAGCGAATGGCCCTGTGTGTACACATCCTTTTGGGGTTTCACCTGGAATTCACTGAATACCATTAGTGGGCCGAGCCCTGCACGACCCACAGGAGATTGAGGAACAGACCTGACCCAGCCCAGCCCAGCTGGAGTGGAGAGCCCTGCAGCCAACGTGGGGTTGTGCCAGGAACACACATTCACAGAGCCCCGGGGTGCGGGGGGGGGTGCTACCTGCCTGGGGAGGGGCCTTCCAGTTCATGGTCAGGTTTATTCCTCCTCCTCGGTGGCCAGATTTGGTGGCTTTTGTAGGAAGGAGGGGAGGGGAGAGGGGAGGGCTTTGTGGGCAGAGCGTGTTCTGACATGGAGCGGTGACAGGGGGAGGTGACGGAAGCTGGAGGCTCCCCTGTAGAGAGAGAGACCTCCACGTGGGCAGCGAGATCAGGGAGAGAGCGCCAGGCGACGGCTGGAGGAGGACACCGCGCGTGGTGGAGGTGTGTGCACAGAGGGTCATCACCCAGACCGGTAGGTGCAGGAGGCTGTCCCCCGTCCCGGGCGGGCCAGTGGCGCTGAGGTGGGTGCCCTGGAGCAGGAGTTTGAATCCTAGTCCTGCATCGTGGGCAGGGAAAGGCGAGAATGGTGGCAGCCACCACACAGTGGTCGGCGGCAGCCTTGCTGGGGTGGCTTTTGTGATTAACGTGACTCCCCCAAAGCTCCTTCATCCGGCTGGAGATGGAGACAGATGTTTGTACCCTTCCTTTTAACAGGGGGAGGAGAAGGGTGAGCTCATGTTAGCTGTGTGAACGTCAAGGCCAGGGTGGGGGGTGGCGTGAGAGCGATTCTAGGGCTCATGAGAACTGGTGCCTGCAGGGCTCAGCATTGACCTCTGTGGGCTCTCTGGCACGCGCACATGCGCACACGTGTATACATACCTAGGCACACGCACACCGGTGGTTCTCAGGAAGGTGGAGGAAACGAAGGAGTGAACAAACAAGCACACTTTTCACCAAACCCGCTGGCACTGGGCTCTGAGGGCTTAGAGAGGCTGGCGGGCAGGGCCGACCAAGCCCAAGTGCCAACGAAAACCCTTGCTGGCTATTTTTGGGCCGAGTGACCCACCACTTCCAATGACTTGCTCCTAAATGGCGTCCCATGTCATGAAGCCTTGGAAATGGTGACATCACGAGCGCTGCCTGGGCGCCACCCACCTATGGCGAACCACAGAGTGATCCGAGATTCGTGTGCGAGAGCCGGGAGGAGCGAGGACCCAGCGGCAAAAGTTAAAATAGCAAAGCTGAGGCGTTCTGCTATGAAAAGAAATGACAGAAGAAGCCGTTAGTCAGACGTTCCCAGCGGCGGTTCCCGCTGCCTGTTTACTTTAGGGGAGGCCAGGCAGCCTTCCTCGCCCTGCAGGCCGCGGGTGGCGGAGAGCGAATCTCTATGAAGTCAGTCCTCTGTACTCATTGCCTCCTGGCGCGGATGTACGTTTTCTCCGAAGGAATTTGTTTTATCCTAAAGAATAACCAAGTGAGAGGCACTGATTCTGCATCTTTTAAAAACATGTAATTTTAATTGATTCCAGAGAGGAAGGGAGAGAAAGATAGAAACATCAGCGATGAGAGAGAATCATTGATTGGCTGCCTCCTGCGCGCTCCACACTGGGGGTCAAGCCGGCAACCGGAGTATTTTGGGGCCGAATTTTGCGTTTCACGGCTTGCTTGAGCAGGAATTGAACCGTGACCTCCTGGTTCATCGGTTGATGCTCAACCACTGGGCCACACCCAGCTGGGCTCAGCACCTTTTTGATTAAACTAGTGACACCTATACTCACTGGACCGCTGGTCATAAATGCAGATCGACTGCGTTTTTCCCCTGCTGGGTCCTTCGCCCAGTTCTTCCCAAGTGAGTTCTGCCTGCTCAGCACAGAGCAGAAGGGAGAGGGGCTGACTGCTTCCTCCAGGCCCTCGGTCTCCCTGGGAGGCGATCAAGGCTGGAGACCCGACTGGGGCAAGAACACAGGCTCCAGGAACATGAGCTCCCCGCACGGGAAGTTTTGCTCTGCAAGCAACAGGGTCTCCCAGCGTTAGTGGGACATTTCGGGCCCAGAATCCTTTGTTGTGGGAGCTGTCCTGTGTGCTGTAGGGTGGATATTAGCATCCCTGGCCTCCACCGACTTGGTACCAGAGGCGCCCCCCAGTGTGACAACCAAAATGTCTCCGGACATTGCCCAACGTCGCCTAGGGGACAACATCGCGCCTGCCTGGGAACCACTGCATGTGACTGCAAGAGCGTGAAGAGGCCAAGGGTGCCCCTAGCTTTTTGCTGGCTGGCTTTCGTTTTAAATACTCTGAGCTGAATTACACCTTGAACCGGGCAGTCACCCCCTCTTCTTGGGGCTCCCGCTTTCTCATCTGGAAGATGAACGGGTTTGGACACCATGAGCTCAGAGCCTTCTAGGCCGGGCAGTGGAGGGTGTGGAGAGCAGGCGGCCCCTGTGGCACTTCATAGTCAAGTCACCAGCCCCTCTGAGCCTTGCCTGTAAAACGGGTTAACAGTCCCTAACTCGTAGGTTGGCCGAGATCATGGATGAGAAGGAGCTGGTCGAGGGCCTAGCGTGAGCCGGGCGTGCACTAGATGTGCAGGCAGCACCCTCTCCCCTCCCCCATTCTCCGTGCCCTTTCTTCCACATTCTTTTGACAGTGAGTGGCCACAGCTAATCTCATCACTGCATCACCACACTGAGGGGCTGACTAATGTGAGCCAAGGAGGACGGCTCACTTCCCGGTCTGTCACATGCCTGGGTTCTCACCATCTTCCCTGTGGCCCATTTCCTTGGTGACATTCACTGCTGACTCACTTGGCTTGTGGTCAGCTCTGAACCCAGGGTCTTTTTCAGCTCTCCCTTTACCCTACCACCGCTCCCCAGCTTGGATTTTGTAGCGTGGGAATGGGATCATTATTAGAGAACATTCTGTCCAGGGGGCCCTAAACAGGGAGCCAAAGCCATTGGTAGACTGGCAGCTTCATGGGGGCAGGGGCCGTGTCTACCCTGACCTCTTTCGTTTTCCCACCAACAAGGACACTGCAGTAAAGATCTGTTGAATGAATTAATGTATTTTGAACTGGCCCCTGTCTTCCAGGAGGCTCCCACTTGCTCTGAGGCAGCATCTTTGGAAAAGCAAATAAACGAAACCTTGAGACTTTAATTTACCAACAGTTGAGCTCTGAACGGATTCCCGCAGGTCCAGGGGAGTGGAAGGACCATGGCCTCTGGGCTTAGACTTGGGTTTGAATCCTGGCTTTACTAATCATGGGCTTGGTGACTTGGAGCAAGTTGCTTCTGGCTAAACTTTGTCTTCTCCCTAGAAAAATGGGGTGGCAGTGTCTGCCAGGGTTACTGTGAACATGAAAGTCTAATATATATGTGAAGGAGCCTCCCGCCAGAGCCGCATCCCTCGCTCTGTCCGGAGCACACCCCTTTGATTGCTGTTGCCTCCTGTAGTTTGGTCTAGGTCAGTGGTCGGCGAACTCATTAGTCAACAGAGCCAAATATCAACAGTACAATGATTGAAATTTCTTTTGAGAGCCAAATTTTTTAAACTTAAACTATATAGGTAGGTACATTGTTTTTAACTTAATTAGGGTACTCCTAAGCTGGCCTTTGCTAAAAACGTCCTCAATCTGATTGAGGTACGTTCGCTGAGGTCGACCCCTTCCAACTCTCCCATCCACACTCGTCT
>NW_005370271.1:1384814-1393475 GCF_000412655.1 Myotis brandtii
ATCACTCTTTGTACTTTCAGCCATTCTAGTAAGTCCAGAGCAGCGATTTCCACCCCTGTTCATCTCCTGGCACACATACACTACTTACTGCACTTCTGCAGCACACCAGAAAATATATCTTTTTGCCGATCTGACAAAAAATTAGGTATCCTTTTGATTCATTCACGCTGCACGGTTATTGTTGTTTTGGCTGTTGTCATTTTTTTATCTGAGGGAAAAGAGGCCGGTGCCCCTGCCTAAATAGTCAGGTATTGCAAGCTTTAAAAGTTCCTGCGTCGCACCAGGGTACCTGCCCCGGCACACCGTTCGGAAATCGCTGGCAGAGAGCGATATCTCTTTGTGGTTTTAATTTGCGTTTCCCCGATGACTTTGATGTTAGCATCGCGCCATGCGGTTATTTGCCATCGATGAATCTTCTGTGAAATGTCTATTCAGATCTTTTGCCCAGTTTTGAATGGGTCGTTTCTTATTGCTGAGTTTTGAGAGTTCTTAATACTGCGTATGAGTCCTTTATCAGACACGAGGCTCACAGTATTTTTCCCAGTCCGTGGCTTGTCTTTTCATTCTTTTAATAGTACCTTTGGAAGAGCACATGTTTATCATCTTGATGAAGCCTTACTTACCAATTATTTTATGGATCCTGCTTTACTAAGGAAAAAAAACCCACACAACTTTGCCTCACCTAAGATCACAAAGATTTTCTCATTTTCTTCTGGAAGATTTGCGGCAGGTCTTGAAGTGGGATCCAACTTTGTTCTTCTGAAGAGTGGTTTTGCCTATTCGAAGTCCTCAGCATTGCCATGTGCATCTTAGAATCAACTTGGCAATTTCTACAAAAATGCTTGCTAGGCTTGAGTTGAATCTGCCGACCAATCTGGGGAGAAATGCCACCATAACAATATCGAGTCTTCTGAGCCATTAACATGGTCTATTTCTCCATTGTTTTAGGTCTTTTTAGATTTCCCTCATCCATGTTTTATAGTTTTTCATATGTGGGTCTTGTACTTCTTTTGTCAAAATTACCCTTAAATATTTGATAGTTTTTATGCATCTCCTAAGAAGAATAGAAGCAACCATTTGTGTTAGCTTTTGGTTACACCTTCTATTGTTTCTTTCTGAAGATACAAGCAAGGATGTACATTTATTTTTATCTGCCCCCCCCACACACACACACAAAATGGAACAGAACACTGTGTTCCACAGCTCGCTTTTTTCTCTTTCTGTATAGAGACCTCCACCTCCCCCTTTACCGCTGTGCACCCTCCACTCCACGGATGGTCTGCAGTTCATGAACCGGTCCCCTCGGATGGACGTGTGATGGTCTCTAGTCGCTTGCTGTCCCAGCTGGTGCCGCAGCGAATGGCCCTGTGTGTACACATCCTTTTGGGGTTTCACCTGGAATTCACTGAATACCATTAGTGGGCCGAGCCCTGCACGACCCACAGGAGATTGAGGAACAGACCTGACCCAGCCCAGCCCAGCTGGAGTGCAGGGCCCTGCAGCCAACGTGGGGTTGTGCCAGGAACACACATTCACAGAGCCCCGGGGTGCGGGGGGGGGTGCTACCTGCCTGGGGAGGGGCCTTCCAGTTCATGGTCAGGTTTATTCCTCCTCCTCGGTGGCCAGATTTGGTGGCTTTTGTAGGAAGGAGGGGAGGGGAGAGGGGAGAGCTTTGTGGGAAGAGCGTGTTCTGACATGGAGCGGTCACAGGGGGAGGTGACGGAAGCTGGAGGCTCCCCTGTAGAGAGAGAGACCTCCACGTGGGCAGCGAGATCAGGGAGAGAGCGCCAGGCGACGGCTGGAGGAGGACACCGCGCGTGGTGGAGGTGTGTGCACAGAGGGTCATCACCCAGACCGGTAGGTGCAGGAGGCTGTCCCCCGTCCCGGGCGGGCCAGTGGCGCTGAGGTGGGTGCCCTGGAGCAGGAGTTTGAATCCTAGTCCTGCATCGTGGGCAGGGAAAGGCGAGAATGGTGGCAGCCACCACACAGTGGTCGGCGGCAGCCTTGCTGGGGTGGCTTTTGTGATTAACGTGACTCCCCCAAAGCTCCTTCATCCGGCTGGAGATGGAGACAGATGTTTGTACCCTTCCTTTTAACAGGGGGAGGAGAAGGGTGAGCTCATGTTAGCTGTGTGAACGTCAAGGCCAGGGTGGGGGGTGGCGTGAGAGCGATTCTAGGGCTCATGAGAACTGGTGCCTGCAGGGCTCAGCATTGACCTCTGTGGGCTCTCTGGCACGCGCACATGCGCACACGTGTATACATACCTAGGCACACGCACACCGGTGGTTCTCAGGAAGGTGGAGGAAACGAAGGAGTGAACAAACAAGCACACTTTTCACCAAACCCGCTGGCACTGGGCTCTGAGGGCTTAGAGAGGCTGGCGGGCAGGGCCGACCAAGCCCAAGTGCCAACGAAAACCCTTGCTGGCTATTTTTGGGCCGAGTGACCCACCACTTCCAATGACTTGCTCCTAAATGGCGTCCCATGTCATGAAGCCTTGGAAATGGTGACATCACGAGCGCTGCCTGGGCGCCACCCACCTATGGCGAACCACAGAGTGATCCGAGATTCGTGTGCGAGAGCCGGGAGGAGCGAGGACCCAGCGGCAAAAGTTAAAATAGCAAAGCTGAGGCGTTCTGCTATGAAAAGAAATGACAGAAGAAGCCGTTAGTCAGACGTTCCCAGCGGCGGTTCCCGCTGCCTGTTTACTTTAGGGGAGGCCAGGCAGCCTTCCTCGCCCTGCAGGCCGCGTGTGGCGGAGAGCGAATCTCTGTGAAGTCAGTCCTCTGTGCTCATTGCCTCCTGGCGCGGATGTACGTTTTCTCCAAAGGAATTTGTTTTATCCTAAAGAATAACCAAGTGAGAGGCACTGATTCAGCATCTTTTAAAAACATATGTAATTTTAATTGATTCCAGAGAGGAAGGGAGAGAAAGAAAGAAACATCAGTGATCAGAGAGTATCATTGATTGGCTGCCTCCTGCGCGCTCCACACTGGGGGTCAAGCCGGCAACCGGAGTATTTTGGGGCCCAATTTTGCGTTTCACGGCTTGCTTGAGCAGGAATTGAACCGTGACCTCCTGGTTCATCGGTTGATGCTCAACCACTGGGCCACACCCAGCTGGGCTCAGCACCTTTTTGATTAAACTAGTGACACCTATACTCACTGGACCACTGGTCACAAATGCAGATCGACTGCGTTTTCCCCCTGCTGGGTCCTTCGCCCAGTTCTTCCCAAGTGAGTTCTGCCTGCTCAGCACAGAGCAGAAGGGAGAGGGGCTGACTGCTTCCTCCAGGCCCTCGGTCTCCCTGGGAGGCGATCAAGGCTGGAGACCCGACTGGGGCAAGAACACAGGCTCCAGGAACATGAGCTCCCCGCACGGGAAGTTTTGCTCTGCAAGCAACAGGGTCTCCCAGCGTTAGTGGGACATTTCGGGCCCAGAATCCTTTGTTGTGGGAGCTGTCCTGTGTGCTGTAGGGTGGATATTAGCATCCCTGGCCTCCACCGACTTGGTACCAGAGGCGCCCCCCAGTGTGACAACCAAAATGTCTCCGGACATTGCCCAACGTCGCCTAGGGGACAACATCGCGCCTGCCTGGGAACCACTGCATGTGACTGCAAGAGCGTGAAGAGGCCAAGGGTGCCCCTAGCTTTTTGCTGGCTGGCTTTCGTTTTAAATACTCTGAGCTGAATTACACCTTGAACCGGGCAGTCACCCCCTCTTCTTGGGGCTCCCGCTTTCTCATCTGGAAGATGAACGGGTTTGGACACCATGAGCTCAGAGCCTTCTAGGCCGGGCAGTGGAGGGTGTGGAGAGCAGGCGGCCCCTGTGGCACTTCATAGTCAAGTCACCAGCCCCTCTGAGCCTCGCCTATAAAACGGGTTAACAGTCCCTAACTCGTAGGTTGGCCGAGATCATGGATGAGAAGGAGCTGGTCGAGGGCCTAGCGTGAGCCGGGCGTGCACTAGATGTGCAGAATTACAGTTATGAAGTAGCAACGAAAATAATTTTATGGTTGGGGGTCACCACAACAGGAGGAACTGTATTAAAGGGTCGCGGCATTAGGAAGGTTGAGAACCACTGGTCTAGGTCTAACCTCCTCTCTTAGACCTTTGTTCACCCAGCCTTCCTCCCCCTTTCCACTTCCAACAAAGACATACCCTACCAAACACCAGGTACACCCGGCAAACATGTGTGAAGCCAGCTCTTCAAGGTCAGATGCCTACAGTTTCTAATTCAAATCCCATCCGTTGCCCCACTGATGCCCTTTTTCCGACTCGGGACATCATCCCGCGTGATTGTCACGTCTCTGTCCCCTCCTCCGATCTCTGATAGTTCCTTAGTCTTAACGTGCCTTCCTGACCTTGCTATTTTGACAAGTGCTGACCCATCGTTTTGTCAGCTGCCCCTCCGTTTGGATTTGTTTGTGTTTTCTCATGATTCATTCGAGGTGGTGCCTTTGGAGCAAGATCTCCACAGGCGTGATGGTGCGGGGGACCATGACGTGTCTCCTACTGCTGACACCCAGTCACTTGGTTACTATGATGTCGGCCAAGTTTCCCCACAGTCAGGTTGCATGAACACTTTCTCCTTTTGTAGTTAGCAAGGATTTGTGGGGAGGTATTTGGAAGGTGCGTAAATGTCCCATTCCTCCTCAAACTTCTGGTGGATTCATGTCTTTGTATCTATAGAGTCTGGGCTTCCTGTCTTACCCAGTGGGTTATGGTCTCTTACTGCGGCCATGGGCTTTGGTGTTCTCGCTGTCCTCTCTCTGGCCAGTGGGAGCCCCTCTAAGCTGGCTTCTTGTCCTGTTATGTCCCCATCATTCCTTGGCCACTTTCTTGCTTTCTGACATAAGGTGATGCTCCAAGTTCATCGTGTGTTTCCCCTGCCCAGCCCTAGAATGAGCCATTTCTCCAAGAAGCTGGTCTCTTTGAGTAAGGGATGACATTACAAGCCAGTATTTCAGTGCCAGAGGCATCCATTGCTCTCTGGCCGTCAGTTCCTGGGCCCTCTCTATGGAACGAGCTGGGACATACAGGTACATGTGACATGTATACATCCACATGGCGATGTCTGTATTGTGTCTGTTGAAAATCACGAATTCACAGCAACCCCTCCGTCTCCACGCACACGCCACAGGGTTTTCCTGCCTTTCTCTCTGTGCGTACCTCCCGACGGTGAGGCCCCGGCCCCCGTCATCGCACAGTGTTCACTTACTTAATCAGTCCCCTGTGTGTAACACCCTCCATCCCTCCCTCCTCACCCTCACCTGGTTCTGATGCTCTGCCCTGGGCCACCCCCACCTTGTCACCCTGAGCAGCCTCCGCTTCTATGAAACTCCCAGTTTTGAGATGATGGTTCATATGTTTTTTATATTCATTCATTCATTCATTCGTTTATCTTCATTGATTTCAGAGAGGAAGGAAGAGGGAGAGAGAGAGAGAGAAACATCAATGATGAGAGAATCATTGATTGGCTGCCTCCTGCATGCCCCCTACTGGGGATGAGCCCGCAACCCAGGCATGTGCCCTTGACTGGTTCATAGATCGACACCCAACCACTGAGGCACACTGGCCGGGTGGTTCATTTGTTTTTAAACTGTGAGGCCCAGATTCGGCCTGTGGACCCTGGATGGTGACTGGTATTCACTGGGCCAGGAAGCTGGACTGTAAGGGCCTCCCACCTCCCACGGACACTCCCTCCTTCCCTGCCTGGTACCACGTGCAAATGAAGGAAGCCTCCAGCACACTGGGATTCACCCTTCGCCTGGCCTCTGCTGTAGCTGTTCTCACTATCTGGGCTCCTCTTTTCTGCACCCACCTTCCTCCCGTCCTCCTGCTCTGCTCAGACATCACCTCCTGTAGGAAGCTTCCAGATTCCCCGGGTGACCCCACGCTGACCCCACGCTGAAGCACCACCGCCTTCTCCTTGCATTTCCTTTGTCTCTGCTGCAAAACCACAGGCACATGGGGCCCATTTTATCTCCATGTCCTAGCGCCTGAAAGAGGGCCCAGCACATAGTAGGTGCTCATAAATGTCACTCAAATGAGCATCAATAATAGTAACAGCAGTACTCAAATAGCACTTCCTGGGCCCCCGGCCGGTTCTAAGTGCTTTAGGTGCTCCCATCCCTCTGGTCCCAACCCCAGTCTGTGAGATGGTTAGGACTGTGGCCCCATTTTACAGATGGCGGGACTGAGGCACAGGGAGGTTAAGTCAGTGACGTGGCCCAGGTCACACAGTGGCGGAGTCACATGGGAGCCCCAACAGGTAGACCCTGCAGTACCTGCTCTTACCTCTCACGTGCCTCTCACGGGAAAGGGGAGAGCATTGTCAGCATAAGGGAGGGGAGTAGGCATGGGTGGTTGAGTCACACGGTCCCCACCCCTCACACACACTCCCAGCCCCAGTTTCTGGCGCCCTTAGGGGCCCTGGCACCCGGCTGAGCAGGTAGGAAAGAAAGTGGTGCCTTTTAATTTGGCGGCCGACAGGAACTGTTCCTCCCCTGAGGTCTTAGGACACTAGGTCCACGTGCTGTTAGAGTGAGCACACAGGAGGCAGCTATCAGATCTTACGCAAGACTTGTAAGTCATTGCGTTGGGTTAGCAGGGCGCCAACTCTCCCGGTCCCTGACGGGGCACCCACGCCAGCCTGTCACCCAGCAGGGCCAGAGCAGCGGCTCTTGACCAAGCTGGGCTCTAACCAGAGAGCCTGGGAACGTCGCGTGTGGGCTTAGAGCTCCATCGGTAGAACGCGGTATTCGAGAGCCGTCTGCCCAGGGTCTGGTGCGAGGAGGAAGCCAGGTGCGTGAGGAGCCTCCTGTGAATGCTCCGTGTCAAGTCTGCCAGATACTTATGTCCCTCACTCCTCTCGATCGCCTGGCGGGTCTGGTCGTAGGAGCCCCATTTTTATAGATGAGGAAACTGAGGCTCAGAGAGGGGAACTTATTTTCCTAAAGTCACACAGCGAGGAAGAAGACCAGCCATGATTTGAACCCAGGGCAGCTGACTCGGGGCCTTATGTCTTGAACAGCTGGCCAGATTTAAACCCAAGAAGCCTGTCTGAGGCCCAGACCCTATATCCTTCTGCCCACAACCCCTGTCTACGCTGATGGGATCCCTGAGAAAGAAAGAAGCATCCGTTCTGTGCCTGGGCCGAAACCCACAGGAAACAGCCAAAGCCGAGCTGAGGCTGAGACCGGGTCCCGGGCAGGGTTTATATTGGACTGAAGAAGAATCTCTGAGGTCCTAGTCAGTATAGCTCGTTGGCCCTCAGACTGAAGGGTCCCGGGTTCCATTCCGATCAAGTGCATGTACCTTGGTTGCAAACCCCATATTGTTCCGCCCACAACCCTGTCTATGCTGATGGGATCCCTGAGAAAGAAAGGCGTCCGCTCTGTGCCTGGGGCCGAAACCCACAGGAAACAGCCAAAGCCGAACTGAGGCTGAGACCGGGTCCCGGGCAGGGTTTATGTTGGACTGAAGAAGAATCTCTGAGGTCGTAGTCAGTATGGCTCATTGGCCCTCAGACTGAAGGGTCCTGGGTTCCATTCCGATCAAGTGCATGTACCTTGGTTGCAGGCTTGATCCCTGGCCCTGGTTGGGGCGCATGTGGGAGGCAACCAATCGATGTGTCTCTCTCTGTCTCGCCCACTCCCTTCCATGCTCTCTAAAAATCTATGGAAAAATATCCTCGGGTGAGGATTAACGACAACAACAACAACACAACAACAAAGAAGAATCTAAGAATCAAAGAAGAGGGTACAGGGACCATGGAAGCAGGGAGTGGAAACCAGAGGGTGAGGTGGAGAGGTGATGCCATAGCGTCCTGTTCCCTTTAACGTCAGAGAAGCCCTTTGGGGTTCAGTTCATTCCTGTTGAGTGCCTACTATGTGCCAGGCCCAAGCTAGGGTCTGGGGATGGGATAGGGGTGACAAGACCTCACCAGGTCCCTGCCCTCATGAGGGCGACATTCTGATGGGAAAGACCAACTGAGAAACATAACCAGCCTGGCCGGTGTGGCTCAGTGGTTGAGCGTTGACACCTGTCAACTGGAAGGTCATGGTTTGATTCCTGGTCAGGGCACATGCCCGGGTTGCAGGCTCAACCCCCAGTCTGGGATCTCCTGTCAAGTGGAAGGTCATTGTTTGATTCCTGGTCAGGGCACATGCCCGGGTTGCAGGCTTACCGCCCCCCCACCCCAGTCTGGGATCTTGCAGGAGGCAGCCAATCAATGATTCTCTCTCATCATTGATGTTTCTATCTCTCTTCCTCTCCCTTCCTCTCTGAAATCAATAAAAATATTTTTTTTAAAAAAAGAAACATAACCAAATGTGGGTCAAGGTCCTCTCAGGTGCCAACATGTGTCCTGAGGAAGCGAGACAAGCATAAGGGCAGTGTGGGGGCCCGGGGCCCATCAGACGGGGTGTCCCGCAGGCTCTTGGCGGAACTGGTCCTGGGAGAGCCGAGGTTAGCTGAGCCATGGGGCACGCCAGCCACACCACGGCCCCTGCTGCCCGAGACCAGCCCTCTGTGCCCATCTCACCCCATCCCCTTTGCTCTCCGCAGGTTTGACATCTACAGGAAGGTGCCCAAGGACCTTACGCAGCCGACATACACCGGGGCCATCAGTGAGTAGCCCTTCCCGCCCTCCCCCTCC
>NW_005370271.1:1393536-1398316 GCF_000412655.1 Myotis brandtii
TCTTGTGCCCACTCCCCGTGCAGAACTGCTTGGCCAGAGGATCAGAGAGATGGAGGTGAGAAGAAATGACGGGCATCTCGCCAGGCCCTTCATATAGCTCCTCGTCCCATCTCTGTCCTCACCCTAACCTGTGAGGCATGCCGGCACCTGTTTCCGGAAGGGGACACCAGAAATCATTCCTAGTCGCTGCCCTGGGAGATGACACGGGGGCTCAGGGGTCCGGAAGAGCCTTCCTTTTCTCTCCAGGCCTTTTAAACTCGTTGCATTTTTGACGTGGTTTTAACCATTGAAAGAAATAATAAAAATCTCACCCAGATGTTGGGTTCTAAATGTCATTCGTCAATAAAAGGACGCAGGGCTCCCTGGAGAGGCGGCTGACGTCAGGAGCGGGCGGGAAGGGTACAGAAGAAACCTGGCACGCCTCGTGCGCCAGGAAGCAAAGAGCAGCCGGAGAAGAAGCAAAGGCTGGGGCGTGTCGGCCGGACGCCAGCCTGGGAGAGAGAGACCGGAGACCCAGGCTGGGCAGTGCGAGTGACAAAATAAGCGATGGGATTATCGGCTCGTCGCCCCAGGAAAAGGTCCAGGAGTCCATACCGATGGGGGGAAGGGGTGACTCTCCTCACAGAGGAATTGCAGATGCTATAGGAATACGTCCCCGCCCAGGAGTCGGAGCGCGATTCTCTTCCTGTGGAGAGCGGGCTGGGCTGAGTGCCTCGCTCGTGAAGAAATGAGAACGGGCGCACCCGGCGTGGCTCAGTGGTTGAGGGTCGACCTATGACCCAGGAGGTCACGGTTCAGTTCCCGGTCAGGGCACATGCCTGGGTTGCGGGCTCCATCCCCACTGTGGGTGTGCAGGAGGCAGCCGATCAATGATTCTTTCTCATCATCGGTGTTTCTCTCTCTTCCTCTCTGAAATCAATAAAAATATATTTTAGAGAGAGAGAGAGAGAGGGAGAGAGAGATGAGAATGGAAAGGAAATAGTTACTTTACTGTGGATACACCAGTGAGATGTCATGTGGATGTCACAGCCTTCCCCCCACCTCGCCATGGGACAATCTTCCCCCCAAACCACAAGCCAGTGTAATTGTGAGAAAGCATCAGGCAGCTCCAGATTGGGGGCCGTCTTACAGGACGCCTGACAAGCAAGCAGGCCAGTCTGAAGAGCTGTCGCAGATTTGAGACAGGCCTGTGACAACTGCGTGTAAGGTGGGGCCTGGGTGGGTTCCCGGAACAGGAGCAGGTCACCGTGGGAAACGGGCTCTGGATAAGACAATAGCTTATTCGGTAATCGTATTGGACAATGGCAGCTAAGCCCTTTTGACAAACCTGCCAGATGTTAGCTAACATACGGGGAAGCTGGGAGAGGGCGTGTGGGAACTTCCTGTGCCATCTTTGTATCTAGTATTACTCCACAATAAAAAATAAAAACACGCCAGAAGTGCTATGCAGGCAGGAATGATGGAGCCTCATTTTCCGGAGGAGAAAAAGGGCTCAGAGAGGTCAGCTGGCTCGCCTGATGTTTCACAGCTCGCTGAAGGTAGAGCCGGACTGGCCTGGGACTCGGTGGGCCTCTCTGCCTTCCTCCCCCTCCCCCACCCCACCCGTGGCCTCTCCAGTGCTTGGTGTAGGAGAGGGACCTTCCCCAGGGACTGTCCCCTGGGGTCAGACCCTCAGCTTGGAGTCCACCGTGGCCTCCCAGGGCAGGCCGTTGTCAGGTGAGGGATGACCTCAGGGACCCCCACCCTGGCTGGCCCCGCCCAGCTCTCCCTCCCTCCAGCTCGGCTCAGGGAAGCTGAGGATGCCGTCCCCACGCCCCTGGGGAGGGGGACAGGCTCTGGGTCCGGCAGAACTGCGTTCATCCTCCCCATTAGCAGCTGGGTGACCTTGGGCTGGTCACTTCACCTCTCTGAGTCTCTGTTTCCTGATCTGGGGGTGAAAGGACATCACGCCTGTCACGTGTGGGGGGCTTGCTAAGTCCTCGGTGCACGGATGGCCATCCTCTGGAGCCCGCGGCCCATGCGGGTCTGTGACCGCGGGAGCTGTGGTGCTTTGTGCCCGATCCCCACGGAAAGGATACTCGGGGACATGAGAGGAAAGGGGCTTGCTCTCCCTGCTCCTCTCCCTGCTCAGCTGTTTTATGAACCTGGGCCAGAAACTTCACGGCAGGCCTGCGCCCTTCCTGCCCCCAGCGGACAGCTCCAACCTCTTCTCCGTCTCTCCAGTCTCTCCCGGGGCAGTAGGTTTACTATCCGCGTGTATCCTTCTAGAATTTTTTTGAAAGTATAGCGAGGCGTTGATGTGCGTATGTCTTTGTTTTCAGCACAGGCGGGCGCACGCTGTGCACACCATCTTCCCGCCTTTCTCCCAGCTGATTTGTCCCGGACACCTTCGTCCCAGCACATAGTAGGCCACCAGGCTCTTCTCTCCAGCCGTGTCAGATTGCATGAGCTGGGTGACCCACGGTGTGTGTGACCAGCCTGCGAGGGTGGACATGGCTGATTCCATGGTATTGCCGTCACAGACATCCTCGGTCATACCTTTTGGTGTCCCTGTCCGGTTATTTCTGTAAAGTAACTTTCCCAGAAGAGGAATGACTGGGTCAAAGGGCCTGCGTGGGGTAGAATTTAGAAGGTGCTGCCACGGAGCCCCTGGAGATGCGGTCTCTTCTGCGGTCCTTGTCACGGCGCGCCGCCGGGTAGCAGTTCCCTCCCGCGGGAGGAAAGGCGCGAGGCCCGGGAAGCCAGCCCTCAGCTACCATTCAGTGGACAAATATTTGTGAACCGGGTCCTGGGGCCGGGCCCCGCGCCAAGCCCGGGACCACGCTGATGAATGGGTTCTGGGCTTCGTCCTGGAGGAGCGCTCGGCCGAGCGGGGCTGCAGACGCAGAAACATTTCCTGACGTCGGGATCAATGCTATGAATAACCGGGGAAACCGGCCAGGGCGCGGGGACTCACGGGTCGGGCCTCAGGGTCGCCTCCGCCCCTTCAGCGGCCGTGTGGCCTTGGACCATTCACTGACGTCCCGGCGTCTCGGTCTCGGGTCCAGTGTCCCCTTGGCTGGCTGCCCCCTGGCCAGCATTCTCCCGGGGTCACATTCCTCCCGCCGGTGCCTGAGTCAGTCTCAGAAGAAGCCTGGAGTCGGAGAGCCGTAGCGTCTTGCCCAAACATGGATTGAAAAGCCCTCGTCCAGCCTTCGCACTTTTCACTCATTCATTCAACAAAGATGTGTTGCGTATCTCCTCGGAGGCAGGCACCGTGCTAGACCCCGAGGCCGCCGTGGTGCCGGGAGCCCGTCTCTGTCCTCCCGGTCGGGGGGCAGGCAGGGCAGGGGAGTGGACACCAAGCTCGGGTGACCCAGGGTCGTTGGGCCCTTGGTGTGTCCACCTACGGCTTGGCCAGGCTTCATCAGAGCCTTGAACAAAGCACGCAGGTTTCAGCAAGAGGCTTTGCCGGCCCTGTCACTCCACCTCCAACCTGGACAGAGGGAGGACGTGGGGCCCATTGTGCAGGCTGGAGGCCAGGAAGGCAGCTAGGAGACCCGGACAGACCTAAGTCAGCCTTGACCTTCAAAAACGCCTGCTTGTTGGGGCTTGTTCATCGCGGCAGCATCCTATGGGTTCTGGGGCTTGAGGGTGCAAACGATTCTGAAAAGTGGGTGCCCTGTGAGGTGATGCTGTTCAGGAGGGGGCGTTCGGCCCGCTCGCTGGGGTTCTTTTCCTGGCCGCGTCCTCGCTGCCATTTGCAGGTGAGAAGGGGTGGACGGGAGCCCGGAAACTCAGACTGTCCCTGCAGTGGATTGCTCAGCAGTGGGAGAAGGCAGTTGAAATTCACGTCCAGGCCATAACAGCAATCACACGCGGGCACTGTGCATGAACTGGTGTGGCACCTGCTTAGACTGGATTGCTGGGTGAGCAGAGGGTGTGTCCCCTGCACCGCCGTTTGCTTAGAGAAAGAAAGGATTTATACGTCTGTGCTCCCGTGACCGGCAAGGACACGAGGAATCAGGGAGGCAAGAGGGAGCAGTGGGGCCTGTGGCAAAATGGTGAGCTCAGACCCCATGTGGGTCCAGGGCTTAAGTGCTCTGGAGTAGCCAGAAGCTGGACTTTGACACGCAACGTCCAGATTACTCGATGCCGCCTCCGTATTTTAAAGTACGTACCGCTCAAGCCAAGCAACCCATTGGTGACCACCAACTGGCTACCTGTGTTTCCGACTGACCTCTGCGTTAAATGGCTCTTGTGGAAGAAAGCTGGGCTGGCCCCTCGGAGGGGCTGCCCGTTAGGGGGTTGGTCCACACTGGAGGGTCAGGTCAGTACCAGAGCTGTAGGCTCAGTATCCGTCGTATCAATCTGCCTTTTTGGGAGTGGGGTTGCTTCATATGGAGATCAAGAGTAGGAAGGGGCTTCCGGCCGGCGTGGCTCAGTGGTTGAGCCTCCACCTGTGAACCAGGAGGTCACGGTTCGATTCCCGGTCAGGGCACATGCCTGGGTTGCAGTCTTGATCTCCAGTGTGGAGTGTGCAGGAGGCAGCCAATCAGTGATTGTTATCATTGATGTTTCTATCCCTCTCCCTTCCTCTCTAAAAGAAAAAATATTTTTATGTAAAAAAAAAGAGTAATGCCCTAACCAGTTTGGCTCAGTGGATAGAGTGTCGGCCTGCGGACTGGAGGGTCCCAGGTTCGATTCCGGTCAAGGGCATATACCTTGGTTGCGGGCACATCCCCAGTAGGGGGTGTGCAGGAGGCAGCTGATTGATGTTTCTCTCTCATTGATGTTTCTA
>NW_005370271.1:1398476-1400157 GCF_000412655.1 Myotis brandtii
GGGGAAGGAAGAGGGAGGGGGGGGGTATGGCCTCCCTTGTGTGGCCTCCACCCTTATTGTGCGTCTCTGTTGTTTCTTGCAGTCTCTGTCTGCTGCTGCCTCTTCATCCTCTTCCTCTTCCTCTCGGAGCTCACCGGATTCATAACCACAGAAGTGTAAGTTACCCCTGGGGGGGGTGTGTCCCAGAGCGCCCCCAGAGGAGAAGGGGGAGGGGCTCTAACCCAGAGAGAAACCTCAGGCCTCCCAGCTCTCTTTCCAAGCCCTGGCACCGCCGCTCCTCTGTCTCTTCACGGGATTAAAAGTTAGAACTTTTTCTCCCTCTGACTCCTCCCGGGGTCATTGGATGCTGAAGCTGGGAGGCTTCGGAGAAAGAGAGCTGTTTCCTGCCCGAGGGGGCGAGGCTGCTGACCCCGGGAGGCCCTGTTCTGGGGCCCACGCGCGCTGAGGCGTCCGTGCAGGCTTCCTGGCAGTAGCTGACGAACCGCAGATCCATCCCCGATTCCTAGTAAGTGCTCTGGCCGAGTGCAGCACAGATGCCGATGGAATGATTTAGTCACGGCCGTCGGACGCCCCTCTGAGAGGGAATTAGCCCCAGGAGCTTCCTGCCCTGGCCAGGGGCTCAAGGCTTCCAGGCCTCTGTTCCCGTGTTGACAACCTAGAAAGACAGCACGGGGCTAAGCCCTGGCCGCTCGCTCCTCCGTCCAGCACCGGAATTTTCTCTTTTACTCATGGAACGTCTCGGCTTCCTCCGCCTCCCGCTCAGCCACAGGACAGTGGGAAGCTGAAAACAGCTGCTGGGGCCCAGAAGGGCCGTGTTGCTGTGTAAGCATGACCACCTTTAAGCCTCACACAGCCCCACAGGTGAGGAGACAGGCTCAGGCAGGCGGGGACGTGCCCACAGTCATGCTGCGAGGAGGTGGCCCCGCAGGCCCTCTGGCCTCGCCTCCCCTTAACTTGCTTCTGGATGTACTTCCTGCCCTCCACTCCCCTCCCCTGCCCCCCTGATCCTTTCTTTAGCCCAGGGGCCCTCACAGAGTGGTGGAAAACGGCACAGGACAAAGCCAGGCCGGCGTGGCTCAGTGGTTGAGCCTCGACCTAGGAACCAGGAGGTCACGGTTCGATTCCCAGTCAGGGCACAGGCCCGAGTTGCCGGCTCGATCCCCAGTTAGGAGGCCGTGCAGGAGGCGACCGATCAATGATTCTCTCTCATCATTGATGTTTCTACCTCCCTCTCCCTCTCCTCTCTGAAATCCGTAAAAATAATATTAACACAAAACAAACACAGCACCCGAGAAGCACAATAAACCGAGGTTTGCCTGTATTTTCCTGAAAGGACTGAGTGTAACGTTTGATATCAGTAGACCCGTCTCTCCTTGCATTTACTCCTTTCACGTTTCCCCCAGGTAACAGTAAACGGCTGTAGGGCGCTCAGCACCTGGCACGATCAGTCCCCGTGAAGGTGCATTTCCTCGTCCCCTCCCTTGAGTTAAGAACCGCGCCCCCCTGGCCTCCGGCTACCATCGAGGTAGCTGCTGAGGCAGGGGGCCGGCAGGTGAGTTCTGACGTCAGAGCTTGCGTCTGGGGCAGGTGGGGCCCCGGCTGCTGGGTGAAGGGCCGCTCTGCAAGCCTGGACGGCTCCTGTGTACCCAGGGCAGGGCTCTCCTTCCCAGGAGCGCAGTGT
>NW_005370271.1:1400223-1400956 GCF_000412655.1 Myotis brandtii
TGGCTTCTGGGGGCACCCTGGACGCTCTGGTCCCACCAGGTCCCTGGAGAGGAAGCCAGATGAGGGTGAGGGAAGAGCCCAAACAAGAGGCTATTCATCGAGTGTGCGCCCGCGTCCGGCCCTGGGCCCACGAGCACTTTTCCATTCGCAGTGTGAGCGGCTGGAGAGGGAGGGAAGTGGGGACGAGAAGAGAGGCCTTTCGGGGCCGAGGCTCCATTCAGGGCCTGCAGTGACCCTAAGGCCCCTCACTCCCGTTGCCAGGTAACCATAGTACGCAAGTTGCCCACAGGGAGTCTGCAGGGTGTGGACTCGGACGACACAGAGAAACCAGAGGGGATAGGCTGCTCCGATGGGGTCTTCCCTCTCTCGGAAGCTCACCTGACCCCCGGGGGGCCCTGCCGATTCGGGAGAACGGAGCGTTGCCATTCTTCTCCTTTTCGGAGCAGCGGGCCATCTCTGGCAGTTGTGTGACCGCAGTGGGTCAGCCTGCCCTTCGCGCCCCCCCCCCCCCCCCCCCCCCCGGAAATGAGGTCACCGCGGGTTGGATCACACCGCTCCAAGCCTGGCCTGCGGTTATCTGTGACATAAGACGCTATTCTGGCCTGGCCGGTGGGAGAGAGGAGGGCCTGTTTGTTTGGGTGGTTGGACTCCGACCTGGGCCCTGGACAGGCGTTAATTATGCTGGGAAAGGGCCCCCCAGGGTGCTCTGAGGCCTGACTTTCCAGGGCAGCAA
>NW_005370271.1:1400969-1409111 GCF_000412655.1 Myotis brandtii
CCCCCGCCTCGAACGTGGCCACGGAACATTCCAGCCTTTGGCTGCCCAGGCTCTGGCTGCTCTTAATTATTAACCTGATGAGGATTTGTAATAAGAAACCAGCAGCCGGAACTCTCCGTTGACAATTGGTAGCATAATACAAGACCTCGTAATTTTCCAGTTCTGAATGTGTATCGTAGGCGGCCGGGTGCCAGCCACCCAGGTGAGCCATCGTCCAGGCTCACAAAACCCCGTGGAGTGGGCACTCCTGTCCGCGTTAGCCCCGCTTTACAGCTGGGGAAACCGAGGCACCGGGAGGCTAGCACCGCAGTCAGTGAGTTAGTCAGTGGCGGAGCCAGAGCATCGCCGGGCCTGTCTCCCTCCCTTCTCCGCCCCGAGCATCTTGGCTCCCTGGGCGCCTGCAGCGCTGCTTCTCGGTCAGAACAGTTGACTGGGACTTGGATGCTCCCTCCAGGTGAGGTGGCCGAGCAGCTGGAACTCCAGGAGGCCTCCGCCCGCCCCGTGGGGACTGGCAGGTTACCGTGACCCGTGTCCTCGCAGCTCCCCTGGCAGGCCCAGAGCGAGGAGGCCAGTAGCTTAACAGGAGGAGGAGCTGACTTCTCCCTGGGAGCCCAGAGACCCACCCTGGGTCCTGGCTCGGGAGCCGGGCCGGGTGGAGAGCCACGGTAGTCGCGTGAAGGAGCAGCGGGAGGCCTGCAGGCCTCTGAGCACAGTGGCAGGGTCAGGGTCAGGCCTCTAACGCTCCCCTCTTAGGAAGAGGTGACCCCGGAGGCCAGGGCCCAGGCGAGGAGGCTGGCGATGACCCAGGGCAGAGGGGCCGAGGGTCCTAGCGCAGCAGCCGTGGAGAAGGCGTGGGGGGAGGCCTGGGTGTCTGCGAAGAGCTGATTTCTTGGGCATCCTGACACCTGGAATGGTCAGGGTGTCAAACTCCGCGAGCTCGCTTGCATAACCTGCGTCTCTCCCCTCCTCCCCCCACCCCAGCCCTCGCTTCGGGCCTCACTGCTGTGTAAGTTTCCATTAAACCCACTTGTGAAGCAGGGAGGTCAGGGACTTTGGGCAGGAATCCGAACTATTCAAGTGCTCTTTTAAAAGCAAATAAAATTGTTTTCCATCGATGTCATCGGACTCACGCCTCAGCCGAGAATTTCAAGGCCCTCCATTGCATTCCACCTACGCTCCCCACACACACCTCCCCAGTTCCTCTCCTCTCCCTACATGGCGAAGGCTCACCGCCCCCCCACCCCCCACGCCATCCGCAGACTCCCTGACGCTGTCTGGCGTCCCCCCACCTGGAATGTGCCCCCCACTCCACCAGCGCCGCTGGTTACCTCCCCCGTTCATTCCGTCTCGGAGACGGTGAACCCCTGCTCTGTGCTGGCGGCTCAGCCCTCGTCTCCTGGGGGAGTCCGCTGCTGCGCGCGTGGGGAGTGGCGGGTGGCGGCAGAGGGAGGCTTTGGGGGCACAAAGGAGTGAATCCCTGAGCACCTCCGGGCCCTGTGGCTATTTGGGCCGTGGGTGGGGGTGAGCACCTGCCAATTATCAGTGAGATGGTCACACCTGCATCATCTGCTTGGGCGCCCCTTGCCCCTCAGTTTTTCACCGATTCCTGTCCCACCCAGTGTCATTCCATGGAAAGAATATGGCACTGGGCTCCCGGGGCTCTAGGTTCAGATCCTGCCTCTACCTCTTCGTGACCGTGTGACCTTGGCCAGGCCATCTGGTTTCATCCTTGTGAAAAGAACAAAGTAACCCCTATCAAACCCGGGCTAGTCCTGCGTATTAAATGAGATGCGACCTGGGAAAGCCCACCATCGGGGAGCCCAGAACGGGGACGTCTCCTCTGATTAGTCATAAGAGAGGCCAGCTTTTACTCGGGCCTTGGAACTTACCAGGGCGGTGCTCGGCGCCTCACACACATGAACACATTCATTTATGTATTGATTATTTTAAATACATTTTTTATTGATTTCAGAGAGGAAGGGAGAGATAGAAACATCAGTGATGCGAGAGAATCATTGATCGGCTGCCTCCTACACACCCCTCACGGGGGATCAAGCTCGCAACTAGGGCATTTGCCCTTGACTGGGACTCGAACCATGACCTCCTGGTTCATAGGTCGGCGCTCAACCACTGAGCCACGCCGGCCGGCCACACATGAACACATTTATTCCTCACCACAGCACCCTGGACACTGTTGCTATACCTGTTGTTATCAACTCAGTAAACACTGGTATGAATAATAGCAGGGAAAGTAGTGGACATTTATGGAGCACTTACTGTTTACGAAGGTCGCGCCACGTCTGTGGTTGCCCCCGTCCTGTATCTGGGGAAACTGAGGCTGATGGAGGCAAAGCCCCTTGGCCAAGGTCAGTCGGCCAGGAGGTGGCAGAGCCAGGATTTGAACCCGAGATCCTGGACTTCCACCATGATGCCGTCTACCAGAGTTCAGTGAGTGGCAGACAGCCCTGCCCGGGCAGCCTGTGTTTTATGGACAGTCCTCACACAGCCCTGGGGAGTAGCCGGAATCCATAGCCCATTTTCATCTGTCTGTCTTTCTCCTTTCCTCTTTTTCTCCCTCCCCTCCTTCCTGTTTCTCTTTCCTTTTTTTAGTGAGGCGTCTATAGCCTAGAGACAAAGTGCACAGAGCTTGAAGATGAGGCTTGATGCATGTTTGCCTGTATTTACATGACATCCACGTCACCCTCACCCCGACATCCACATCACCATCACCCCTACATCCACGTCACCATCACCCCGACATCCTCATCACCATCACCCCGACATCCACATCACCATCACCCCGACATCCACGTCACCCTCACCCCGACATCCATGTCACCATCACCCCGACATCCTCATCACCATCACCCCGACCAGACAACACATTTCCACAAGCTGGGAGGTTCCCTGTCCCCCCTCTCAGTCAGTAACCCCCCCCGCCCCCCACTATTCTGACTTCTGTTACCATAGATTAATTCTGCCTGTCTTTATGTTTTTTTAAATATATTTTTATTGATTTCAGTGAGGAAGGGAGAGGGAGAGAGTTAGAAACATCAATGATGAGAGAGAATCATTCACCGGTTGCCTCCTGCACGCTCCACACTGGGCCTGAGCCGCAACCAGGGCCTGTGCCCTGACCCGGAATCAAACTGTGACCTCTTGGTTCACAGGTCAGTGCTCTACCACGCCGGCCGGGCTAATTCTGCCTGTCTTTACACTTCATAGAAAGTTCTACCCGTTCTACAGGCTCAGGGGAAGCGACTTGTCCCAGGTCCCCCAGCTTCTCAGTGGCAGAGCCAGGGGGCGAGCCCACATCTGTCTGTCGCTGCCCCAGGGTCTTCTCATCGCCCTCACCAGAGTCCCCAAACGTTGGTGAATCCATAAAAAGTTTATTTTTGCTCCCAATGGGCTTTTAAAATCACCTGTGAAAACCAGTTCGGCCCTGGGCAACGAGGTGAGCCAGCCCGGCAGGCCCCTGGGATGACACAGTGGGTGGGCTCGTGGCGCCGGCTGAGCGGCAGGAAGCCAGCAGCCTGGAACGTTGCCTGGGACTCGCTCGGAAGGAAGGTGGCCGTATTGACCTCATCGGGCGGTGGCACAGGTGGCTGCACCGTTCATCCCACAGCCCCGGGCTCTTCAGGGCGGCGCCTGGGAGCGGCCAGCTCTGGCCTCACGTAACAGCCTGAGCTCGCAGGTAGTGGGTTTCCCACCCTCCCCAGCCCCTCTGTCTGGGGAGCCGGGGCCCCTGGGCCGGGAGGGGCCTCCCGCAGGGGGCCTCCAGGGCGTGCTCACCTGGGCGCCACACCTGAGGCTCACCTCGCTCTGGGAGCTGAGGTCACCTCCCGAGGATTGCCAAGGGGTGACATCATCCCACAATCCCTCAGTGCTGCTCGGGGCCCGCCTCCCAGGTGGGAGAGGTGAGCGGCTTCAAGGAAGAGTCTCGCTGGGCTGGGAAGGGCGGCTGGGGCTCTCGGTGACCTGGTGACCGTTCTGTTAATCACCCCAAAGCTCATTGTTCAACCACCCTCCTGAGTTGCGACTTGAGGCTGGGGTGGGAGGCGGGCGCTGAAGCATTCGGCCCTGAGATGTCCATCCTCCGGCACGCCCCCCCTGACATCCTGTCCGCTCCTCCCCCTGGCTCATTGGTCCTTCCTGTTCTTCGATGCCGGCCAACGCCACGAGCCTGCCAAGCACAGGCCCTTGTCTCCCCACCCCGCACGCCGTGGCCTCGGAGGCCCAGGGCCCCCCTCGTGTTCCCCGTTGACCCTGGATGCTGAGGACGAGGAGGAGGAGGCCAGGGGAGCCCTGGAGCTCGGGCAGAAGGCAGACCGGGCCGGGTTGGGGTTGCAGCTTAGCCATGCCCTGCTGTGTGGCCTTGGGGATGGGACTCACCCTCTCTGAGCCTCGGTTTCCTGCCTGTAGCGTGGGGATCAGGACATTGCACAGGGGCAGGCGGGACCACGTGAATGCCCACAGACCCGATTGGGCCGTTCCCGGCTTGATGGGCTGGAGGCCCAGCCATTGAAGGCTGAGCTGTGCAGGCCTCGCTCTCGTTCCTAGGAACACCCTTGTGACCCCGGCGTGTGTTGTGAGCGAGCCCACCGTTCCACACTAGGGGCTGGGCACAAAGGCAGGGTCTTAGTAAAAACCAACTGCCCTGGCCCTGGCCTGACTCATTCTTTCCCCAAGAAGTGGCGGCTGGCGAGGCTCTCACAGAGTCGGACTGGTTAGAGCCGCAGTCCTTTACGGACAGCCTGTGCCCAGGACCCCAGGGGCCGCCTGGCACTGCCCGTAGCCGCCCACGAGGCCTGTAGATTCAGCTCCCTCCCATGGAGGGGCGCTGTCTCGGAACCAGGCATCCGACACGGCTCCCAGGGGTGTCTCCAAGGCACCTCGAGCTCAGCAGCCACACGGAACCCAGTGCCTTTCCCTCCCACCGTCGCGCTTCTCTTCCAGTGAATGGTTCCAGAAGGAGACGTCATGCCCTGGCCATCAGGGAGTCCGCCTGCTCTGGCGCCCCTACCCTCCTCTCCATCCCCCCACACCCAGGCCAGGCACCCGCTGTCACCTGCACCTGCAGCAGCCTCCGCCCGGTCTCCGAAGGCACCGTGGCCCCTCCGGGCAGCCTTCCTTGTGGCAGACAGGGAGGCTATTACATGCAGCCTGACCGTGGTGCTGGGCTCGGGTTTAAGTGCGAAGCCTCCTCATGGCCTCGGAGCCCGCCTGGCCTGGCCCGGCCCCCGCCCATCCTCTGACTGACCCCCGCTTCCCTCTGCTCCACACTGCAGCCAGCGACCCCCACTCCCCTCTGCTCCACACTGCAGCCAGCGACCTCCATTCGGTTCCCCAAGAGCCATGCCCCTCCCACTCCCAGGCCTCTGCCCCGCTGTCCCGAGAGACCCCCCCCCCCCTTGTCAGGACAGCGCCTCACCCTCAGACCTCAGCGGCCACCTCCTCAGAGCAGTCTTCCCAGCCACCCTCCCGAGGGCAGCCACACCGGCCGTCCCTCTGGGGGTGGGGGGACCCCATGTCTTTCCGTCAAGCAGTCACCTGGTTGGCTCTTTACCCAGGAGGCGGGGGTGTCTGAGCTCCGGGAGGGCCGAGACCACGGCGTCTGGGTCCTCTCACTCCAGTGCTGGGCAGGCCGGGTGCTCAGACGTACAGGTTGAATGGATGAGCGTCACTCGTGGACCCCAGTGTGTTGCTGTTGTCCCCAACGGCAAGGTGTCCTGGCTGGCCTTCGAGCCACCTGCCCAACACTGTGCCCTCCCCCAGAGTGTCCCCTCCCCCTCCCTGAGACCGGGGACTTTATAGTATGATTATGTCAGGGGTCTTGAGATGGGAAGGTGACCCTGGCCGCGCAGGTGGGCAGGGTGAAAGCACAGAGGGCTTCTCAGAGGAAGGTAGGCTGTGCGAGGGGAGGACCTGCCACGGGCCGGCTGGGAAGAGAGGAAGGGGCTGCGAGCTGAGCGGCCTCCGGACCCCGAAAAAGGCAGGAAAATGCCTTCTCCCCTGCAGAACGAGTCTAGACTCTGACCTCCAGGAGAGCCATTAACTTTTAAGTCACAAACTTTCTGACAGTTCGTTGCAGCAGCCACAGTTCTTTGCTACATCGCTCCGGTGTTCTCAGACCTGGTACCCGCCCAGGGTTTGTGAGAGTTGGGGCGGGAGGGGCGCTCAAGAGAGGAGGAAGGGCCCAGCCAGTGTGGCTCAGTGGTTGAGCAGCAACCTATGAACCAGGAGGTCACGGTTGGATTCCTGGTCAGGGCACAGGCCTGGGTTGCAGGCTCGATCCCTAATAGGGGGTGTGCAGGAGGCAGCCGATCTCTCTCCATCCCCCTTCCTCTCTGAAATCAATTAAACTATATTAAAAAAAAAAAAAGACAGAAGAAGAGGTGACAGCTGCTGAGTTCCCACAGAGAGAGGCAGGGCCGGGATTGGAGCTTGAATCCGACTCATGCTCTTGCCTCCACCCACCCCTCCCTCCAATGCTAGGCCAGCTTTTGGCGGGCACCTGCCATCACCAGCCATGGGACCGGAGCCCCGCTGGCCTGTACCTGAGCAGGCGCAGGCTCCCCCGGAGGGAGCGCAGGCTCTCGGAGCAGGAGTCACCACGCCAGGTGGTCCCCGGCGGCCCCCTGCCCCCTCTCAGCCATGGCTCCCGTGCTTGTCTCCCTCAGTGTGAACGAGCTGTATGTCGATGACCCGGACAAGGACAGTGGGGGCAAAATCGATGTCAGCCTGAACATCAGTTTACCCAACTTGCACTGTGACCGTGAGTATTCCCAGCAGCCCTCCCCCCAGCAAGACATCGCCCCCACCCCTTAACCCCTCCGTGTAGGCAGAGCTTGGGTGCACGATTGGCCAGGCAGCCGGGACCAGCTAAGCCAACAGCGCAAGCTGCCAACCACACGTGGCATGGGATTCACAAACAGCGCAAGCTGCCAACCACACGTGGCATGGGATTCTCCACACTCTTGAGGGGAGAATGTGATCACATGTGAATGCACTTGGTGGTTTTCTGGGATAAAAATCAAGAAATTGCTAACGGGGGTTACCTCTGGAGAGTAGCCGTGTGTGTGTGTGTGTGTGTGTGTGTGTGTGTGTGTGTGTGTGTGTGTGTTGGGGGGGGGGGGGGGGGTCTCTAGTTAGGTTGCCTGCAATGGCTGATTGAGGGAGGACCCTCAGAAGGAACCTGTAAGGGCGTCAGGGAGGTGAGAGGACACGCAGAGATGCTGGGCGTGTGAATGACACCGCGAGTGGTCCCTCCTGGCAGCCAGGGGCCGGGCTGTTATTATCCGCATCCTTGATATCCTTGACCAACGCCTGCAGGGTGGGGTGTGGGTGATGGGTGGGGGGTCGTATAACCCCCCAAGCATCTCAAGGCAAGGGAACCCCCAACCAGCCAAGAGTAGTCACCTGGAAAGGGATGCAGCTCTGAGCTGTCAGCAGCCGCCGGGAAACTTCCTTTTTCACTTCACACTCTATTTTGTTTGTTCCATTTGTTTGAACCAAGAGAATGAATTATTTGTGTAGACAGAACTCATTGGAAGAGTGGTGTGTGGCATCAGATTCTGGCTCTTTTGGTCAGTAAAACTGTGTGATGCTGGCTGAGGAAACCTCAGTTTCCTCACCTGTAAAATGGGCTTGGTGCTATCTGTTGCCTGAAGCTGTTGAGAGGATGGGGTAAGCTGGTTCTTAGGCTTGTGTGCGAGTGGACTGGGGGTCCCCTCTGGGACTGGGGTTCTGGCAGTTCCTCTGCCCCAGCCTGGCACAGAACCCTCCTTGCTTCCTATCGAAGGGCAGCACATCGGGCGGGTCTGCAGGCAAAGATAGGGGGTCCGCCCTGTTACTGCTTTTGCTGAGAATTGCATCACAATCCTGAATCCACAGCGGGGCCCCGAGCCAGGGAACCTGTTGAAATAGGTCGGCTTTATTTTTATTTTATCCTCTTTCTCTTAGAAAAATAACTCATCTGGCAGCTTCTCATTCAGGAACTGGTCATGTCTCTGGAACAAGGAAATTCTTAGGCCAGAGGCCTGGGGCCAGCGGGACAGGGGAGGGAAGGGATGTGGTTCTAGGCTCCGTCCCAGCTCCAGGCAGCGGCCCAAGAGGGGCCAGCAACCTCCAGCGGCGGCCACG
>NW_005370271.1:1428096-1430149 GCF_000412655.1 Myotis brandtii
AACTGCAAGTTTATATTACAGGGAAACAAATGTGTGCTCATCGTTGTACCTTTGGAAAATCCGGAGCCGCAGCGAGAGAAGAAATCGCCCATCCTTCACCCCCCGCGGCAGCCTCGGCTGGCGGTCCAGGCCGTTCCGTCCCGCTGGCTTTCCCTTCCGAGCATTTCTACACCCGGCTGAGCTCATGCTGCATGTGCAGGCTCATATCCTGCTTTTCCAACGATGGGCTTTTTGGGTTACACAACTAACACAGGAATACAGATTTTTTAAAATTTCTTAATAAGATACATGTTCAAAATACAGAAGTAGATCAAGGAAAAAGTAAAAGAAATACATGTTCCCCAGGGTGCCACCCGCCCCAGAGGTGGCCTCTGCCAGCAGTGGGGACCCCTCCCCCCACCTCTGTGTCCGGCTGTCTGCCTGCCAGCCTGCCTGTCAACATTCTTTCTTTTCTTTTTCCATCATTGAGACCCAACTGTATGGGGCCCTTTGGGGTTTCTTTTTCCAGCTGATATCTTGGAGCTGTTCTTCGATACCTCATAGGATTAGCAAAACAGTAACCACAGCTAGCATTGCAGCAGCTCGGAGTCCGGGCCGGCCCCGCCCGGAACGCTTGGGCTGTGTTAAGGTGCGAGGTGTGCTAAAGGGCCTGTGGGCTCCATGGGTTCCAATCCAAGCTTCATCGTTTCTCAGCTGTGAGATCTCGGGCTTAACCTCTCTGTGCCTCAGTGTCTCCCCCCAAAGAATGGGTCGGACAATGTGACCTGCCCCACAGGGATGTCCAGAGGGAACATTCTTACCTAAAAGGCACCTCGAGGCGTGTCTAGCGCATAGTAAATGCTGTTTTAGTTTTTCCTCCTCCTCAGACATGGAGGCTGGAGCACAGAGAGGTTAGGTAACTTGTCCAGGTGCAGCCCCACACCCGTGGCCACAGCCCTGCCCTGCGCGGCCTCTCCACGTCCCTGCCGCCCGGCATTCCTGAGGAGGCCGTTGCATTGACCAGGCGCCGTTGTCACGGTTTCAAATAAGGCTGCCCGGAGAGCCCCCTGCACACGCCTGGTCACGTGTGCATCTGGGAGACAGGCTTCCGGGATGGAACTGCTGACTCAAACGGGACCCGCTATGCGAGCCTCACGCCCATGTCCTGCAGACCCGTGAGCAGCCGCGTCGAGGGCTGCATCCCATTCTCTTCTCTGGATGGGCCCTGGTCCACGTCCCCGTCTCCATGAGGAATCGGGGTTCCCTTTTAAGATGAGCTCACTTGAAGTGTTGCTTCCAGCTGCCCTTTCTCTACGTGGCAACCTCGGTCCTAGCATTCTTCTCAGGGAAATGCCTGCGTTTCTGTCGTTTATGGGGACCCCACCACCACCACTTGGACCCTCTCAGGACAAGCAGTTGGCATGCGCCTGCCCATTCTCCAGGCTGGGAAGCTGAGTCACAGAGGTGGTGGAGTCACACTGGAGTCGAGGACCAGGACTGCCCAGGTTTCCCATCTAGTGTACTGAGCAACCCCAGAAAGTGCCTGAGCCCCTGCAGGGCGGGCCTGGAGGAACAGGCATGGGGGTAAAGGAAGGTGTGAATGAGTGACTGAATGAAGAATGAGGAATGAATGAATGAATGAGCCGGTTTAACCAGGGAACCCAGAGGCTGACTGAGGTACAGGAAGTGCTGAGCTCATTAAGCACTTGCCACTCCTGGGCATGAGACCCTGTCTGAGCGTTTTCGATACGGATGAGCTGTGTGAGCCTCGTGATTCCCCAAGGAAGGCTGCATTGTCACCCCATTTCCCAAGAAAGAAACGGAGGCCTAGACAGATGAAGAGCCACTGCCAGGGTGGGTGGTGGGTAAAGGCCAGCAGGGTCAGGCCTCAGACCTCCTCCTCACCCTGACCCTCTGCTGCCTGCCGCAGCCTCCACCTAGCAGTGTCACCCCTGCACCCCACAGTCCCCCATCACTGGCCCCATTAGCTGCTGCCCCCCTGCACCCCACAGTCCTCCATCCCTGGCCCCATTAGCTGCTGCCTCCCCATTTCTTTCCCCTCGTCCTTTCCAGC